>NC_140126.1:78277215-78729715 GCF_964035555.1 Netta rufina | reverse complement strand
TGTAATCTTTTCATACTCCCATGAGCAGAGAAAAATATACTAAAATATTAATTCAAAACATCTTTTCTGAAAAATGGATAAAGAAATCTCAAGTTCATAGAGAAACGAATACATGCAAGATAGTAAGGATAACAACAATACAATCCCTGAATGCCTCAAAATCTTCATGGTTTAAAAGGCATCCCAATTTTCTCCAAAGGTGGTGGCATCTATCCATTCGTCCATGGCTAATTTTACATGGAATGCAAAACGTTATTTAAATAGGATGGTGCATTAAACTTCAACTATTTCTGATGTAGCTCTCAAACTACAAACCTATCTTTCTTCTATTTTAATTTTAAAGTAAGTTAGCAAACACTTCCTTCTTAATCCCCAGAGACTATCTATGCAGTGACACAAATGCACAAATTTATGACAGTAACAAATGCTCCTCTGAAGTAACGTGCAACATTAAGTGAAATCGTTTCCTGGAAAGATATTATAGGTATCTATATTTTATTTGCCATCTTAAACATATCTGGGTCTTTATGACCTTATTTTTAAAATGTATTTCCTTTTTACATTTCCTGGTGCAAATGGACTGCATAAATAAGCAATGTGCTATGAGGCTTCAGACTAGCCGATAAACCCTTTCAATTTTCATGCCAGCTTCTTCTTTTGTAATTCAAATCTGGCTGAAAACTGGCAGCTCTGAAAACTGAAACAAGCACTGCCACAAATACCTTGTAATGCTATCGACCTTGTCTGCCCATGCAGTGAGAAAGGGGGATGCATATGTGTCTGCAGTCATCCAGATAACACAACTCATTTTTTTGGGGGGATAACAGAAGCCAGCCCCGGACTGTGCACCAAAAGCAGTCATTACCAGGCAAGCTAGAGAATAAGTCTCTTCAAAATACACAGCGCATTTAAAAAACATATACAGGGCTCAGCCACTGCTTTCATTACCAATTTTAATTTAGCTCCTTCAGTTTGCCAGCCAGATAAACTCTTTAGTGCTGTTTTTTAATCTATTTGCTACATTTTATGTTTAAGATTATAGTAATATGGGACAGGAGAAGGAATCACTTTTAGAGGAAATAAAGAAATAGATCCGCTTATCAGCGCCCATCAGAAAGTTCATTAATCAGCCAGGCTTTGTGCCCCCTAAATTGAAAGGTTAAATAATCCTCTCAGGAATATTTCTCGGCACCACCGCCAATTGTCCGGAGAGAAGCTGCCATTCACAACACTCTGGATCGGTGACAGGGTATTTTACCACTGTTTGGACCCCAAACAATGATGGACAAATGGCCTGGCTTACAAAGAAACCTTTTAGTACAAGGATGGAAAAAGGACCACAAGCTTTGAAGTGGGGTGGGGGAGGTGGGAGCAAGGGAGAAGAGGCAAGGGAGGAGGAGGAGGAGACTCATGCATGGGGACACATTTTATATGAATGTTTATTACGAGACTTGCCAAGTGTTTTTATATATATACACTTTCAGACATAGGCATACAGAGGGCGCTTACAGGCGTACACTACACACACACAGTTGTGGCAATAAGCACATGCATACTTACACATACATTTCTACATTAATCTGAGCACAAACATTTGCAAAGCCGGTAAAATCAGAAGATGAACAGAACTAAAGCATGGTTATATTTATTAGTTAATACACTGGGGAACACAATAAAGCCCAAGGTTTTAATTTTTACTGTCATTCTAAATGATTTACAGCTTCCTTTCTATCTCTTTAACCTTTATGTCATGTACTAATCATCTTTCACAATCAGATGAAAAAGGAGGAAGTAACACACTTCAAATAACTCTCTTAGGCAAGCATTTTTAATAAATAATTATTTTGAAGTGATTTCTGATCACAGCTAAATTTAGGTGAAGACAAGCAAATGAAAGATAATGCTGCGAGAGCACATGAGATAGAACAGTGGTGCATAAGAAGTGAGTTTTTGTACCCCATTATTTAGAACGGGGTACACTCTAAGTAAATAATCCAAGCCTTTCTCTTTAAACTCCCTGGCACCTAGGCTTCAACCTGTAATGTCATTTATTGACACACAATTTTAACTAATAATTTTCCTTATATTACCAACATATTAACTGTGCATCTTAATGTTCATATATTTCACCATAATTTTTACTGTTTTCTCTATTTAAGAGCATCATATATATTCAGTAATACTGTAATTATTTTTTTCTAGCTTTATAACAAGTGACGTCATCCAGAATATGCCCTTGAAGAAATGTCTGACAGCCTTTAGATAACCATTAACAAAGAAAAGCTTCTTCCATGTCCTCACACATTTTAAAATGATTCTGTTGCTTAAGGCTGTTTACTTCTATATGACTTGGGACATTCTAAATAGTCTACAGTGTCTAAAAATGGATCACAAAATTTCAGATTTCTCTTCTCTCATATCACACAGATACCTCATTGCTCAAAGCTGTTTCCTGCAAACCAACTTTTGAGTATCTCACTGTTGTCACTTTCCCTCTCTTTCCCTCCTCATACCATCATCAGAAAAGCAGAATTAATTCAAACAGGCTCTCATCTGCCATCAGAAGAATTCAAACAGAAACTAGATATCATGTGCAAATCCAGTGTAATTACTTTCAAAGAAGAAAATATTTCAGGATTATCAAACAGTCCTGAGAAATCCTTCAGCGCATGTGTAAGTTCAAGCACAGGCAGTCACCATTCATTTTTTTAAACACTGAATAAAGTTACAAATACACCTGAGAAACAGAATTAAACTGCAAAGTTGAGAGACAAACTAAAATTGCCAGTGTGCAAATTATTTTCTGTATAGCTAGATGATGATGAACTTCTAACAGGCACAGGACCCCTAAGTTTCACACATACACACACACACAAAAAAAAAAAAAAAAAAAAAAGAAAGGACATAAGCAGAAGCTTTTGGACTTGATGCTGCCTCCGAAACCTATCAGTGACTTTTTTTTTTTTTTTTTTTTTTTTAATGTATCACCTATGTACTATAAAATAGTACCTCTTCTTGTAAATCTTTCCTCTCTCATATCTCTGGAGAATCAAAACTTGTACAAAATACATCTGTGACATACACAGTAATATTGCTCTAGTGCTGTCTGTATTGCAGAACCACAGCAGATAGAACAATGAAAAGGAGCCTCATCAAGTTAGAGGCAGATCAGACTATAAAGTAACATAAATAAAGAAGCAGCAAGAAAAAGTTTATCAAATTTTGTTGGAGATGAAAGGAACAGCCAATGACAGCAATGTTGTAATTTGTTTCAATGTGAAGTGCTGCCAAGAGAAGTAACTATTTGTGCCCAATTGAGTTATATTCATGTCTTTTGGATTATGTTTGTTATACCTATGGATAATATATTATCCAAATAACCCAATGCTCTGACACTAATCCAGTAAGGTGGCAAAACAGTACATACTTATAGCATAATGACGTATACAACTCATCACTTTGAACAGGCCTTCTTTAAACTGCCTTTATGCTTGAGTTTCCAAAATATGAAAACAGGAACAGAGTAATTCTGTCACTAGGAATGTATCTTTTTTATTCACATGCCAGGACTTAACAAGTATTTTAATATCATTGACTTGATAGCCCCTCTCAGAATTAAATCTGTGATCACTTTTAAGGAATCCTAATCTGTAGATTATTAACATGATCAAGCATAACTTGAGAAAGTTACAGTCTAACATGAGCTCTTAGCTGTTCCTAATACATGGATCATTGACAAGATGAACTAGCAGTTCTGGCAGAGAACATGGACAGTTGCATACGCTTCTGCCATAGCAGAGCTAAATAGACTGTCAGTGCTAAACACCTGTAAGATTTTAAAATGCAAAGTATTTGTATGATAACATGCAACAGCTTCAGTACTACTAACGCACGTAATTTACAAACTGCTATTGAGTAGAGATGTGACAAGCAAAGTATGATTCATGGTTACAAAATACGTGTAAACAGTCGAGAGATATTTATGCTCCAGTGGCATTTTAGACTTTTTCCACTTTGCAATAGAAAAGTGCAGCAAAATAAATTTTATATTAATTACCTAAAAGTACAATTCATATATATTTTAGCATATCTGATAAATCACATAATTATTGGTTTACTATGGAATTTTAAAAAACTAATTCTAAGTTCTAATAAAACTGAGAAAAAACACCTTCATGTCAAGGTCAGAAAAATATTTTTCAGGAATGTAGGAACTTTAAAATGAATTTTTACAAATAAAATTTACTGCAGACAAAAGTCACATAATACTGATTTTTTTCTCAACTAGAATCCTGTTTCTAAAATGCATCACGAATCTGATTTCAGCTTGAAAACTGCTAGTTTCCTTATTTAGATTGTTAAGACTTGAAATAACAAAAATTACTTAAATGGTTGTAGAAGTTTGTTTTCTCAAATTAAAGGATGAGAGAAGAAAATGATTACTAAACCTGCAAACATTAATAAAAAGATCAAGTTAATCCTTTCACTTAACAGAAGTGCAGTTATGTGTGTTAGGGAAAAATTTCAGCAGTGAATCTTACCATGATTGCCCTGTTTTCTGTTTAAGTTACTACTTATCTAAGAATTTTGTTGTGTCACAAATGTAATGTATGCTGGGCAAAGAAAGTAGACAGTAGTTTATATGTAGGGAATAGACTAATCCCTGCCAACAAGTTAGTAGGGGTGAGAGGCAGCTCTTCCCAGTCTTCTTCCAGTCGTGAGCTCATTTTACCACCAGGATTGCTGGCATAGCATCTGAAAAATGCTGCATACTGCACAAATAACTTCCTAGGCACTCACAGATTAGTTAACCACATATTTTAATATTCAAACTATTACAATATATAAAGCTTCTGATTTCCAACCCCTTCTCTTCTTCTCTTTTTCCCAGTTAAAGGCAGGGTCAAAATACACAATTTCACAGAAAACTGAGTTCCTTAAATGTGCATATGTTAAATGTGCACAAATGTTCCTATAATGTGCATATTGAAGTTAGGGATCCTCGGGGGGATGCTACTTATCAAACAGTTTGAAGAGGTTATTTGGAACCCCAAAATCAGAGCAATGGAAATTATTTGGTTCAGTCAGCCAGGCTTTCTATTTTCCCCAAATCCCAGCCTGTTTCCAGAAATATATCAAAATGCAATTTCTGGTCAAGATGTAATCAGTCTTTAACCCTCAATTTAAAAGCACCTTTTATTTTATTTTCTGGGGAGGCAGATGGGGAAGAGCATGAGACAGATAAAACGTTAGAGAAAGCAGGCATGCTTTCTACCATGCTTAAATGATTAAGGTAAGTGACAGCTGATTACTGTGCTGCTGGAGGATTATACAGTCCATCCAAAACAGCCTCTCAGGTCCGTGCCGGAGTCTGGAATTCATAAGAGTCATTTCAGCTTTCTGGTCTAGTGTAGTAAGAGCCAGATGCTGAGATGGGGTAGCTCCTACAATTCTGTGATGTAAAAACAAAGAGGTTTCAGTAAAGGATCTGTCCTCCATAATAAGGAAGTACCAAAAAACTGTAACTCTTTCCCATGGAAGAAAGTGCAAGTGCAAAGGCATGCTGGCATTTAACAAATTATCAGTTAGAACTTTCTAATTCAAGTTAATCAACACCCTCATCCCGACATCATTCCTCATTCAGTACTCGTAAGCGGCTAGACGCATTAGGTAAAACACATTACTTCCTGAAAAGACAAACTCTAAGCAGTATTTTTTGTAGACATTGTATCTTTGTATAAAGATGTTTAAGCTACTTGATTTTTCTGTATTATTTTAAATACAGTCTTGAGGAAAAATAAAAAAGGAAAGAATTCTTTCTAATAATATTCCTTACTGAAAGCTACAGAATAGGATTTGCTCAAAATAAGTTATTTCAGAACCTGAAAGCCCTTTTTTTTTTTTTTTTTTTTTGGTGTGTCATAAAAGCTATCAGAAAGATTACTATATTTTGTGAAATACATTTTCTTTCAAGAAAAACAGATTTTAGGTTTAGTTTTCTGACATCCTCAAAAATATATGAAACTTAAAAGAGAACAATAATGTGGGACAATTTATAAGTAGTACGGAAAAATAAAAACAACATAAAATGAAATCCAAGAGACCTTTTAGATAGAATACCAACCACCTTTAGCATACTCATTTCCACCAGAACTACTGTAAAGTGCAGGCAGACATTTACAAAGCATCTATCTCAGAACGGCACTTTCAAAAATGATAGGTGGCTAAGCCTTGAACAATGCATGCATATAATTTAAAAACAAAATACCTGCTAACTGTTATTAAACATCTGTTCCACCTCCTTTCCTGGCTAAAAAGGCAACCATAAATTCTCAGAAAATATGAAGTTTTCATGCAACCCAAGAACCACGCAGTCACCTTTCTCTCCATGGCAAGAGTGGGGACACTTTCATGTTCCAGGTGTCCTCGTTTTCCCCCAGTCTCAGAGGAGATAGATATCCTCACTCTCAACTCATATTCCCAGAAATTCTGTGTTGAGTTCACTGTAAAATATCACACTGAATGGCAGCTTAAGTGTTGACATGAGGGCCTGCTCTGCAGTTCCAAAATACGAGAAAATACACTGTCCAGAGCATAAACTAGGTGGCATATTTACTATTCATAAGAATTATTTTTAAACAACCATAATGAAACTTGTCAAATGCTGAAATCCATTATATTTAGCATAAATATGACAATCTAGTGGTCTGGCAACCTTGTATCATGTAAGGACCAGAGGAAATGCCACTGCCAATGTCACCACATGTTCAAAGCCACTGCAGCAGCCCTGTCCCTGCACATGGGCAAGTCAAGCTTAATCTCTTCCTGAAAATACTTGTAAACCCATCCTTCACTGGCACAAAACATACAATGCTTCTCTGGAAAACAAACACTCTATCTCTTAAGCTTCAGTATATTGCACCAGAATAACATTTAAAATGTTTTCTTTACGAAAGCCACATTTTAAAGGATACAAATTGACTTTAAGCAACACTGCTTACATTTTTATTTCAGAAAAAATGTGGCAGGCCATGAGGGATTTTAATAATGGCACACAAAGAAATCCGAGCGCAAAATTTAAACACAAAAGATTCATTGTTCCTTCATGTCTTTTACGCACAGAGGCCAAAACAGCCAATTCCTGGTTCACCTTCTTTTATGTAAGTGGATTAAAAGTAAGATTAACAAACTGTCAAAAAGCATGTTAAATGATAGCTTCTGCTAGTTAAAAATTCTGGTTGTTCTAAAACTCTGTTGGTGGCCATCTTGATCTAGCAGCTTTAATATAAATGAGACTAGTGAAGACAGGGGATGGGGGAAGGAGTCCTTACTGCCAGAGCTGTACAAGGGTAGAAGAGGTTATTAAACATGAGCAATCTCTGCAGAAAGAAGCCACCTAGTCCAAGCAGAATATGCTTTTTAACATATGCGTACATACCGAAAAACAAATTAAAAAACAAAAATTGTGCGCTGTCCATTTTGGGGACAGAATTTCATTACTCTGCATGTACTTTCTGAAGATGATACTAATAGTTGCCATACGAATTCCTATTTGATTATTGCATCCACATTTTCTTCCCGAGCTGGCCTTGCTATGTTCATTTTTGTATACCATTAGCCCCTCTGAACAATTAAACAGGATTGCAAACGCAGGGAGATCTATGTACAGGCAGTGCATATTTTGTTTTATCTCAAAATATTGAGGTGTCCATTTGCATGTTCTCTCAGTACCGCTATCAGCTGCCACCAGGCAGGAAGGGTTTGAGCTTTGTTTCAGCCAGGCTCACATGAAAGAATTCACACAGTGCAGCTTCGCGCCTTGAGCAAAACATGGCTCGCTATGTGCTGGAAAAAAAAAAATCTCTTTATTTTCCAGTGATGTAATTTCTTGGGTTGAAATGAGAGCGCTTACAAAATACCTTTCATCAGTGCCATGAGGTAACCAGTAGTAAACCATCAGCCGACCTCCAGAAGGGGGGTTGGTCTGCACCCAAGGTCTTGTCCACAAGTACACGTACAGTACAAGTACACGTACAGTACGTAAACAAACTTTCTTCCATTAAGTGATGCTCCCACCAAATATCAGCTCTGGATCCTGCTATTTCTCCAAAGCTATATGTGGTTAATATTTAATCTAGTTCCTATATTTAGCTGGCCATTTTTCAGAAATGGAAAACAGCTTTCTCTCACAAAACTCACAGCCGCAGACTCCACAATGAATGTCTAAGCCTGGGCTACGGCAGGCTTATTCTTTCCCTCCAACATGCTAAGATTTACTTAAAATGGGAGCTGCCACAGGAACTAGTTACATGACCAGATACCAAGTTAAATGCAGAAGGATGCTATCATTTTTTGTTTTTATTGATGGTAGTTTTTTTTTTTTAAGTATACACTGCAAAACTGAACAGAACAAATGAAAATTGTATGGTGCCTTAATCTCACAAGTATTTCCCCTGACTCCTTTCTCTGTAAATGCATGGCCATAAACTGTTTTCCACTCGAGTACAGAATATTTAATAAATGCTTCTACCTTTTGTGGAAAAATCCAAAAGAACAAGAAAAGGAAAAATAAAAAGAGCCAAACATTCTGATGATGAAAAAGCACTCCCAATATCCTTAAGATGTGGGAAAAAGTGATATAATGGCATGTTCTTTGGAGCTAAGATCACATTTCTCTGGGTTTGTGGAGTAGCTGGCATTTAGAACAATGAAGTTATACACTAAGTTTCCTAATAATCTATAACAAAAAGCTTTATGAGACCTTCAAATGCCCTGACACTGAAAAAATTATACTTATTATTATTTACACTGCAGTAAGCCATGATCAAAACTGTTTATCTGGATCTGCAAATGAAGTAATTGTGTTATTATTTGAATTGATAATAGCCTCTTTGATAAACATAAGCTGGTATCAAAACTGACCTATTTATTGCGGATAAATAAACAGATACCTATATAAAGAAAAATATGTTTTGACAAATGTAATTTCCCTATTCTGACACAGGAGAAATATACAGAGATCAGGCAAAATGAGAATGATTTGCAAAAGTTTCTCATCACCATTTTTTTTTTTTTTACAGAACATTTTTACTTAAAAGAGTTGAAAGAACAAGTTTAAAGAAACTAACCTCATCCAGTTATAAACCTTTGATTATCACAGATCCTTTAAATTTAAGCTTCCTTGAATACAATGTGATAATCTTTTCTTCTATCAAAGGGCAAATTAAAATATTCCACTTATAATCCTTTTTGCCATTTCAACTGCTCATAAGATTTCTTGCATCACCAGTCTATTTTGGTTAGAATAAGACATTTCTGCCCATATAACAAATTGTTTGTAATGTGCCAAAATTTGTCACCACAGCTAATGTAAACAAAAACCTACCACCATCCATAACAGCAGAATGGATTTATTATTTAGTCATTGTTCTAGTCAATCCACATTCCTGTGCAGGGGCTACAATAAGTCAATAGATGGCAGTCCATCTCTTAGGAAAGACACAGATAATGAATAAAATCACCAAAAGCTTCACAAAAGAGAAAGGTATAAGGCTGTCTGTTTTTTAACAAACATTCACAGTAATTAATGAAGAATACATAATGCAAAACATTTAGACAAATTTTGTAATGGTTCTCTGTAAGTAACATCAAAAAAGTATTCTTTTATTGAAAATTGGAATACCTTGTTTTATTTGTGCACACATTTACCTGTAGGTGTGACACTCATGATCAATTTACCAATATCAGTTTAAATCAATGGCTAAAGCATAGGAAAAACCCACTGTAGCTTCTGTTTGTTTCCTAATAACCAGGCAGTTTCTAGAGCACAGTAACAACCACAAAAGGAGTTTAACATGTAACTTGTAACTTGTGTTATTTTTCTTTAAACACTTACCGTTTTGTACAGAAGCATTTATTCTAAACTAGGGAAATTATAATCTAATTTCTATACCGAAATGCAAATGTGATGATACGGGAGTAAAAAAACTACTTCTTACTTATAATTCTTTACAAAAATACACAATATACATTATTCTATTAAAGAAGTTTTAATTCTTTCAAGAAAACTATTTAGTCTTTTCTGCTGTGGGTACAAAAAATATTTAAACAGAAAAATAAAAGTTGGGCCTCATACATTTAAACAACTCAGATATTACATTATCTTAAGGTATAAACTAATTTAAAAATATCAAGCATGTCTTCTACCACATAGCTTTTGAAAATTTGTCTTAATCTGACTATTAATGTAACTTTAAATGAGTCACAATGGCTCTTCCCATGCATAAAATGGAGAAGTGCAAAGTATTTCCCAGATATCATAACTCTTATTTACAGATAACTTGCAGTCTACTGGAAAACACAAAAGTATTTAGAAGTAGCTAGTGTCCGACTCCAAGCCTATTTATCTCTGTGTATCCATTTTTGACTACATTTCAAAATGTCTCTAAATAGCACTAATAATTTCTAAACAGGACTGTTAATAATACACTCTGTAACTATTTTATTTGTCTACAAGAGCTCTTGAACAAATGCTTTTACTTTTATACAAGGTAAAGTAACTCAGAACACTTTCTACAAAATTCTTCGCTAAAATTTTCTACCTCAGCTACCTCAAATGTTTTCATAACAAAAACTTGGCCACTTTTTAGCTCTTCTGTAATTTCTACAAAAATAAATATTTTTGAAGTATTGATCACCACTGGCTTTTTGAGGAATCTTCAATGGCAAGCAAGAATAAAATAAAATGAAATCTTACACCTCAGTAAAAACAGAACCCATCACATTGCAGTACCTAATATACATATGTGGTTACTAGGCTCCAGATATCATAAACATTTCAAAAATATTTTTATATGCACCATTAAAAATATAATGAAAATATTTGCTTTCTCGCTTCATGCAATTTAAAAAATACAAGCAGAAATATTCAGTAAATGCACCTATTCCTAAACTCTTTTAAAAAAATCACTACCTCAGTTCTGTTTACAAGTGCTCAGAGAGAGTGGAGGATTTCCAACGCTGATCGTTGTTTTAAAATGATTACACAGAAGAGAAAAGCAAGAGGTTGTCAGCACAGTTTTTCTCTAATTTTAGCAAAATCCAAAAGAAAAAAAAAGAGTATTCCACTATTACGAAGTGGTGGAGGCAACAAATTATAAAAGACATGCCATATTTATTGCTCATAGAAAATATGCACACCAAACACCCGTAAAGAAAAGTACTGAACAAACTTTTCTCCTTTATCCTGAATGGACAACAGTGATTAAAAATATATAACAGGTAAATAGTAAGAGGTAGATCTGGACAGCAGTGACAACAAAGATTCAGATGAACAGCAAATATCCTAGTATTTAAAGGTAGTTTTATATATAGAAGTTTTATAAATTAATGTATTCAACATTTGTGATACCAATTCTTTAAATACTGTTTTAACCAGTTAAATAGTGTCCCAGGCTTAAATATTAGCCAATTTTGAAAGCATTTTGTTTTATTTTTGTCTCTCTTTTACATAGGAGGAAAACCCTTAAGTAATATACCGCTACAGTTCAAAAAGTTTTTTTTGTTTTGTTTTGTTTTGCTTAAACGATTAAAGATCAACTCACACATGTCACAGAAGGATAGCTATATTCTTGGCAACTGGCAATCATCTACAAAAGTTTATAAAGTGTATTTCTCAAATTAACATCTCTCTTTAGCTGAGATTTATTTTATTCCTTTAAAAACAGAGCTTTGTCATTAATGGTGATTAATTACCAGAATTTGGGATATCTGAGATGGGATTATTGCTTCTGCTATGCATCTCAACTTAAAATTTAACTCTCTTTATATGTGTAAATGTAGTCATTGAGAGGAGAGAGTACTGCAAGACACTCATTTAATGATTACAGTATAAAAACAAAATCAGAAGTTCTAAAGATGTTTAAAAAATACTGACAGTGTTTCATTGCATTCTTCAGTTCAAAAACTCTTCAGATGTTTATTATCTTCTTGCAGAAGATGCTTGTCTATATTTTATGGTCAGCAGTTCACAGAAGAGTAAATAGGTTGGGTGTAGAAGAAAATAAAAAAGGTGTTTCTACTTACTGTTAGGTGATACTGCCTCCATATTTCTGGGCAAGCCTGGAAAATAAAAATATTGATCAGCTAGGAGCATGAAACAAGGTGCTTTACAGCCTGTTGGTTTTGGCATAACACAGTATCCACCGGTGTCGGTCACAGGAAAATAAGAAGCTTAACTGAAAGGGTCTGCATTTCAGCTTCAAAAACCTGGCTAGACAGTTTAATTGAATTTTACACTGGTTTAACACACTCCCTGCCATTGTCAGAAAGCCAGTAACAGTTTTCTCTCTCCCCTTCTTCTCTGAAGGTTAGAAGTTTGGGAGAGTAGCATGCTCTTAACTATAATAAGTATTAATACTGTAAAACAAACACAAATTAATTGAAATTTAAAATTTTCTGCATTTTTACATTTATACAGTGTTTTGGAAATTAAATCACAAGGTACCTTCCTTTTATGTAGAAATAAAAATATTTTAGTATTTTTGTACATATCTCTATCCTAATCAAAACATAATTGTTACATGTAATAATCCTCAGTAGCCTAATGTCAGATGAGTTGTAAACAAGAAGCATAGCAGATTGCTTTAATGTTTCAATTTTTACAATGTCTTGCTTGCTTTTTTTATTATTATTTTTTTTAAATAACTTGCAAGTCTTGCAATCCAACTTGTAAGGACAGCCCATTGTAAAATTTTTTACAGAGTAGATTCTCAATCACTACAATTAGACAATGGACCTAAGGAATACGTAAGAAAGAGGGAAGAGGAAAATGTGAATTTTCTTCTTTAAACAAAATAAGAATGTGCTAGTGATCAATGACATAGGGTAATTTCTCACTTGTTCTTGATATTTTTACAAAATTGTCAATATTTCCGTCTTCTTCTATTCTCCTCAAGCCACAAACAGATAAAGAAACACTGCCACTTTGTTAGCCATTTTAGTTTTTTAAGAGTGTGTACACAGCTACTTCAATGGAGGTCTTTCACTTTTGTTTAAAACATTCACCCTTCTATTAAAATAGCTTCTTAATCATTTGAACAATTATTGATTTGGTTTGTCAATCTCAATTTTCAGTATTTTAAGAAGAAATATTAGTTATTCCATGGCTTCTACATAATATGATGTAGCTATAATTTCAAACATTGAACTCTCATGACTACTTGTAAACTAGTACTAGTAACATTTATTTAGATTTTTAATATTTTTTTTTTCTCATAACTCTTGCCTTCTTTTATTCTGACAAAGCATGTTAATTAAAAAAGCAAAAACAGCAACAATACACAACAATCAATATTAGCCATCGAATCTCTCACAGAATAACACAAGTTTTTGACAGTCACCCTATGGTACATTCAGTAAGTTTTTCGCAGATGTGATGGAAATTATATTATTTATTATTCATTCTGTCTGCAACACAATTTTCTGGAGAAAAATTTACAATCTGTTCTGTGTAATGGTTCAATATTTCTCATCTTACTCAAATAGTTCACGTAAATATTTGAGTTTTATATTAATATTTCTATAAAGAAAATGTGTGAAGTGCATCATATTTCTAACAGGAAAACACTACAATATTTGACAGTTTGAACACACTCGAGCTATTTTCAGATGCAAACAAAAGGATTTTCCTCTTGCACAGGATTTTGAGATGCAATATATAAACATTCTCTACCTGATAAAAATATCGTATCAAAGATGTTAGTTTCTTCCTCAAAACTATATAAAGCTTCAACCATACATGAGACTTTTTCTGGTTTAGCACAGGGGTAGCAAGCAGTTATTTATACATTAGTTCTGGGTAGTTTTCGATTACCACAGTGTCCCCAGACTAATATGGTTGAAAAATCGCAATCAATGAGTTGTCATATACTGACAAAATGCCACTCTGTGATATGACCTTTACTTACACAGCAGCTATTTAATAATAAAAAACATTACTTTATTTTTTGAATAATATATATATATTTTTTTTCCTCCCTGGATCAAAGACATCATTTAGAGTGAAAATCTGAAACTCAAAGTGGGAATCTACAACTGGCACAGCTCTTAACAAAACTCTGCAAGAGGAACAATCCCAACTACTTAGCAATGCTATCTAGAGGTAAGTTTTATTATCATCATCAAGTGTGCTTCAAGGCTGTGGGAAAACTTAAGGGAGATAGGAAGAAGGTAAAGGAAAATTCACCAAGCCTCTTTCTTCATTCAGATGGTGATTCAATATAATACTTTTCATCGTCACAATGATCACTTACGAAAAGTCAGAAGTTGAATACAATAGTCCAAATCAGATGCTAAAGAACAGCCTTTTAAAAATGATGCTTTTAGCTTAGAGTCTTATTACCTTGCATCAGCTCAGAATGACTGTCTATATCTTTTATCATAGAACAACAAAAAATGTAATTAAGAATTACTACTGAATACTGGCTTCTGAAATGAAAAAAAAATGCATGCCCTGCTGTGGAAAAAAGAATAACCAAATACAGCAACAACCAAAGCTGTGATTTTTATTTATTTAAAAGTACTTAGCCATGAATGGCCCTCATTTAAAGAAAAGCCCTCGTGGTATACAAGCACGATGGCAGTGTGATGAACTACATTAAAATAAAATTGCATTTATTTCCTGCCCCAGTGGTCTGACCTTACTAGCATTTAGATGTAAGAACACAAGAGTTGACTACTCTTAAAAGCAGTGCCACCACTTTACAGCCGCAGAAAAGATATACAAAGGATGGTTTTCAATATCTTTAGGTAAATCTGCACACCTTTTTCTGCACAAGTTCTGCACAATTAATTTTTCAAAAATAATGCCATTTCTGCTGTAACCACATTTGATTAATTTGGAATGGTTATTATTCATATCCAAACACAAACCAGCTCTGTTTGCCACACCAGATGAATCAAGACTAGATACTGTGCATTTTGACCCGTATTGAATTTTATCAGGTGCTAATTATTGTTTTACCAGAACAACGGCTTAATGCATCTGTTGTTTAATTCCCACTTCCCTATTCTCAAATGTGAACATCAAAGAAAATAAAACACTCAATCTGAAACAGCCCCTGACAGCAGACCAGGACTCAAGTGCTCAATAGACAAGGCCCTTGCCACCAGTTCTCATATTTCCACAACAGTGAGCAAACACAAAAACAGCGCTAAGCGGCCTTTCCTCCTTTCCGCTCCCCTTGGCCAGTCGTCTGCCGGGTGCGCCGGGCGCTGGACGGCGGCCCTGCTGGGAGCGCCGCGCGGGAAGGATTAGCCTCACTAACACGCCAGCATTCGCAAATGTGGAGGAAAAACCCCACCACTGTATTTGGCGTATGAATAACCAAAATGCACGCGCTGACAGGAGACCGGGATGGGCCTATGGCTCCCCGGGAGAAAATGTAGCTGTGATGAGTGACAGGGCTTTCAGGAAATATGTTCACAATCACAGACAGTGAAGGCCATGACCTAGATCGTTTAAGAGCTTGTCTTGTCAAATTATCAAAAGCTTCTTCCTCTCTGAATAAAGAGTGACATAAGTGAGTGTCAGAAAGCTGCAGGCTGACAAGCCAAGCATACAATAACAGCATGCACGTCACATACTTGCCGAACACCGCCACGGCTAGCGGCAAATCTTAATGAGAGCGCGGCTGGCCCAGGAGACTTGGGTCCCTGCTGGCACAGCTACTCATCTCGCAAAAATCCTTCAGCTCCAAGTCAGTTATGGTCTGACACGACGACTACAATTACTAAACACAACTTTTTAACAGAATCCTCTGGTGCTTTGTCAAAGCAGCGGCTGCTAGGAGCTGCCCCGCTGTAAGCGACCACAATAAGACAAAAGATTTGCCAAAACACACACTTTTCATCACCTCCGCATGGGAACAGCCGCGAAAAATACACAATGCATCACTCCAGAAACACTCTTGCACAAACAGATGTCAAGACCCTTTCCCCATAAGCTAAGCCTCACATGGCCACCACTCCCAGCGCTGCACGCAGAACTGAGGTGTTTAACCACCAGGATTTCAAAGACTCCTGGTAATGTTTACTTATGCTTACGATTAGACAGAAATTGACTCAGGGCAGGTGAGAAAAAAAGGGAGTGCTGCTGGGGAATAAGACTGTGAGGAAAAAATGACAAAACTGCTGCTTTCTCTCACAATGCCCAGCAGAAGGGCAGAGAAGAAGGATGGAGGCTATGCAGCACCACTGGTGGAAAAGCCCCTGGCCGAAACGTCACGAGCACACCCTTGGTAAGGTCCAGCCCATGCAGAGCCATATCCAGCCCTGCCAACACTGGCACAGCACCAATGGTAACCAGCAGCATGCACTTTGTAGCAGTGAAGGCAGAAGGAAATCATCTGTGAGAAAACATTCTGCCCGTGGCTTAAACAGCCAGAAAAGGACATTTAAAGAAAGATAAGTGAAGTTCCCAACTGAAGTACACACCTGTTTTTTGGGCAGAAGCACTGCTTCAGAGCGTGTTTGAAGTGTGCAGATATGCACAGATGGAGCCAGTGGACACTGCACAGCTGAAGAATGTGGGAGACCAGGACACTGCTGCCTGCTACCTCCAACAGTGAACTCTGGCAGTGCACTGTGTATCTGTATGCTGTTTTTACGTAAGTGTTTGAGGAAATGTTATGCCTACCATTTTTGCCTCCTTCCTGCCACATCATCCTGTTTATGAACTTCTCTTCCCACCCATGCAGCTGGCACACAAGACTGTAGAGCACAAGCCTCAAGACATCCATCTGAACTGCCACCAAACTTGCAAAACAGAGGATGTTTACAGCATACACGTATATAAGCATAACTGTATACACATGCATGTACACCTCAAATATATACATACAGACATGTATTTGTACACACAGATATGCAAGACAAGGTAGTAACATTGCATAAGAGAGACATGCATCTTTGTAGCTGGAGCAGCATATGGTCAAACAGAGCAGCACTCAAAACATCTGAACAGCTCTGCTACATGCTTCTCTGATAACTTTCCTGACGAAAGCACACTAGGTTCAGCTCTTCTAATATGACTCAAATCCAAGATGAGCCTATAAATTATTAGAGTTGTCTCGGGGAAAGTTACTAGTAATAAATGTATTACCCTGAAGTTTTAAATAACTTTGACCATTTTCAAATCAAACTATATGAAGTACCTTGACTTGCCTCATATTCTCTTCTTGACAAAAGCATGGCTGTGGAGAGTGTCACTTTGAAACAGAGCGTGCATGGTAGATTGTTCTGCATCCTTTGTGTCACAGTAAAATTGAGTGGTCTTTCTAGGAAAGACAGATTAAAGCCTTTTTGGATAGTCCAAAGAATTTGATAACAGCTCAAGATCTGCTCTGTGAAGGTGGCACTAGAGTTTTCAGAGTATTTTGGAGAACTCTGGAGAACATTGGACTCATTTAGCTCCAGGCTCTGAGCAGAACTTGTAGTCTGACCTTAGTTCCTACAGGAACCATAGACATCACAATGATACAGACAGACTGATACTGAACAGGTGAACTGACTGGGCTTTGTACATCACTTGGATTTTTGATAAATTGCCCCATGGAGAGGACTCATAACTCTTTAAAGGATGCAATTAACAGAGGCACAGATACATGCATCTGTTACTACAATCAGTTTACTGTCTGAAATGAGTAAAGGCTACACTGCATCAGATCACCTGCCCATTGTCTCTTAACTGTGGCCATAAGCCCAAGTCTCATGGACCTTAGAAACAAGGCAAGTCTGCCTCCTTTCCCTAGTACTCTTCCACATTCAGCTGTTTCCAGTTCAGTGACTTCCCAAGCTGAATACAGTTTCTTATGTATTCAATAACCTTCAATGAGTTGTTCTTCCATCAATTGGTTCAGTGTCCTCTGGCGCCTGAGCAGACTCATCATCTATTACATCCCTTGGTAAAGAGCCTCACAGGTCTTTTACCTACTGCCTGAAGAGTCAACTCCATCTGTCTTTTCTGAACATGACTCCTACTGCCTTCATCAGATGCCCCTAATTCTTGTACAAGAATAAGCAACAAACAACTGATCCCTAACCACTGTCTCCCATCACAGAGGCTTTTGAAGGTCTTTACAGATCCTTTCCTCTGCCATCTCTCTCCCTGGCTAAAGAGATGCAGCTGTGCTGAAGGGTGCAGAAGAAAGGGATCAAACCTGCACCCAGTTCTTCACTGCTTGCCTGGTGATTCCTAGTATTCCATCAGCTTTTTTTCACACCTTCTGAACAATGAAGTGATCCTATTTTTGGAATCGTATCTTCGAAGTTTAAAATTGAGTCCTGAATAGTAGAGCTCAGAGCCCATCATTTCATATATAAAGCTGCAATTATTTTTTTCCCAGGCATTTTACTTTACATTTAGTGCCATTAAAATTCATCTGCCATTTTATTTTGCTGTTTATTACAGGTGCTGTGCATGTCTTCACAGTTGGCTCACATCACTGAGACACTAAGTTCAGTCTTCCTAGCAAATATTGTCATTCTGCTGTTTACACTCTTCTATGTCACACTTGCATATTCTACCCTTATATTCTTATTCCATGCCTGTTTGGTTTCCTCAAAAGCTTTTGGTCAGGAACTTTTTCAAATGCCTTCTGGAAACTGTAGACTATGTTAACTGGATCACTTTCACACAAATGCTTCTTGACATTCTCCTTTGAAGAACTCCAGAGGTTTCCGAGAAGTGGGATTTCCTTTATAAAATCCTTCTTGAATTCTCCCATGCATATCATATTTATACACCCACTTCGTATTTGACTTATTACAGTTTCAGTTAATTTGCCTGGTGTACACATTAGGCTGGCAGGCCTGGTTGTCCAGCTTTTTCTGGGACCTGTTTTAAAATTCATCATTGTATTTTCTACTCAGTTATCAATCAGACACAAGTCAAGAGGTTACACAACACCTTCAGTCATCAAGCTATTTCACCACTCAGTGCCTTTACACCTTTTGGATAACTATTATCTAGTTCTCGTAATTGGTTAGAATTCATTTGTCATCTTAAATTTCAGTGATTCCATCCTGATTTGCTCCCTAAAGTAATACTTTGGTGTGAAAATGTCCCAAATTTCTTCCACAACGAACATTAGATGCCCAAAAAAAATGTTTTTAGTTTGCTAGCAATGGAATTATCTTGGCTGAACATTCCTTTCATATCTCGATCATCTGTTGGCCTTACAAGCTTCTTGCCCTGATTTGAAGAAAGATTTACTGTTAGTTTTCTTCCTTTTCTAATTGCTCTTTGATCACTTTTCTAGACTGCTTTACTGCACTCTCACATTTAAGCTGCCAGGACAGATGAAATTCTACTTATATGGTCTGGCATTCACTGAACAGATATGCTACTTCATGACAGGCATGAGATTATAAGAAAGTTTCAGAGACAAGCCTTTCTGATTTAATTGGGGACCTAAGTGAACAGCCAAAACACAGGCTGTAACGCTCCTGATAATCTGTACAATTTAGGTAGAGTTTAAATTTGGGCATGATAGAGGACTCAATTCCCTACAGAAAATAAAATTATGAGGACTGGCTTCACAAAATATGTAAAATCGAAAAGGTGGCAAAAGATGCAAAGAAAAGACACTCAGGATTACTGAAGGGGAAATTCAGATCATAACTGCCGGGACAACTGGTGATTTGAGACAACCTGGCATGGAGGGGAAGGAGGTCTGGCTGCAGAAGGGGTTAAGCTGCCTGGGAGTAGGAGCAGGAACCAGAGGCTCTCCTAAGGGGGGAAGGTTTCCCTTGCTGGTGAGGTGACAAATGCACAGCTTTGCTGGAATGACAGCCCAGGGCAGCCTTTGGGCAGCAAAGCTGGGCTGGGGGATGAAGCCAATGCTGGGCTGAGGCATTCCAGGCCAATATGCACAGGGTCAGTGCTAGTAGTGTCTGTGTGCTGTAAAGGCATGAATCTCCTTGTGCCACATCTCTGCAGAGTCCTGGTAGATCTGCTTAGAGTGGAAGGATTCTGTCCAGTGTCTTGTCCATTGAGTTAAGCACAAATGTGTGCTTGACTGCCTCAAAGGGTCCAGTAAAAAATGCTCAACATTACACTTCCAATTGCTTACCAGAAAGTGTTTACAGAAATATACCCTTCGTGTTCTTCAAAGGAATGGTACTGTGTAAATACTAGCTATGAGCAAAAGTACACTTAAAAGAAGAAAACCGAATTTAAATTTCTAACATGCAAAAATACCAGAAGAAATACTACTAAGTAAATGTTTGGGCATCACAAATGGGTTAAGCATTATTTGCATATCCCAAATATCATTGTCTAGAGTGATCCTGTAACAAACTCTCATTTTTCCTTCAATTTCTTATTTTTCTCATTATTTGCTGCAGTAACAACTAATTTTGGGGAACAGGATGGATACATGTACAGTACAATGCACACTCCCTCTCATCCTATCTAGAAATGACACTTAACTAGCATATCAAGGGAAGCTTCCTGTGTCTGACTGGTAAGCTACCGGGTCAAACATCTCATTGAAACTCAACTATTCCACGATGCTGCAAAATAGGGATTGAATATAATGACAGAGGTTATGGAAGATAATCTGTATCAGGTTAGAACAGTTATTCAGATAAACTTTTGTATTCAGTGAAAGGGAACAAAAGGTCTTCTCAGGATCTCTCTTCACCTTTGACCAAATGGAAGAAAAAAAAAGGAAAGGAGGAGACATTTAGAAAGAGATATCAAATGTTTCTGAATTTCAGAAATAATAACATTTAGGGGAATCAAACAGGAGTGTTTGGAAACATTTACACCCTATCTTTAGCAAGAAAATTTAGCTAGTAGGAATTTATGCTGATTTTAACACAGGTTGCCATTTATTCTTATATTTTTGTGTTTAAGTTGCTTTTAGTTTGAGAAACAATATAAAGCATAAAAGACCACTTGCTATGTATCAGGAAGGAATCTGTGGGACATGTAAATTAATGTAATGTAATTTCATATGAGGTTAAAAAAAATGACATAAGTATGCTTTACATTAGTAGATCAAATCAGTCACAAATGCCTTCAAACTGAATTCATCTTTTCAGCTCTTACACTATAAAAACCACTGCTACTGAAAACCCACAGTGAAGTTAAAGAAAGGACAAAGTACATCTTTTACCTGTATTTATTTACATGGGCAACCTGATCTAGTGGGTGGCATCCCAGCCCCTGGCAGGTGGTCTTTAAGGACCTTCAAACCTGAACCATTCTGTGATTTTGTGATTTACAAAACACAAAGAGAAATCTTCACATTAAAGTCGCAGTTAAACCTCATACTAAACTTAAATAAGTGTCCTACTGAAAAGTCAGTACCTTCGTCTGATTTATATTTTTAAAATATAATTCAGCACTACCACATTTACAGACTATTTGGGAAAGACGTTGTACAAAACACAAAAGAACAAATAGAAGACCTCTCCAAATGTATTTTTTTAGTACCACTTAATCTCATAAAGTGATAGCATCACTGGAATATACTTTTGCCTAATCCTCCATATGTTTCACATTATGCATAGTTATTAATCATGAAAACTTTGCTTGTTTTGCCAATCACTTTTACTCTTTTACCAAACCTCCAATTGCTATAGGATTCAATACTTTCTCACCAGTATTAAAAATGCTTTTGTGCAAGTGTCCAACAGAGTTGGAACATTCTTGCCAAAATAGTTCACCCTGTACTGAAAATTCACACAAAATTGTTCATGCAGGAAGCAAAAATTTAAAACATAGTCATGTCTAGCTTTGAAGTACACCATACTTAATGAAAGCAAAGTTGCTGGTTTTTGAGGACTCTAGGCTGCTACAAAAAGCTTCTGTTTATAAATATATATATATATAAAACATATGTATGTATATATATAAATACACACATTCTGGAATATTTATAGAAACTTTTACGTAGGCTACGTGACATTAATAACTATGTTAAATGTGCTTATTCAAAATCTTTAGATTTCTTTCAGATCATGCAGTGGTGATGCATGGCACTACAGTCCTTAGATCCAGGAGTCGTGATTACTAAGGAGCTGATGATGACTACACTTACTGTATAGTGTCTACTAACTTTCTCTAGTGGTAATAATATTTTTGGGCAGACTGTCAACAGTTAGTTTCTTTTTTCAAAATGCATTCAGAAGAATTGAAGAGATGTTTTTTGAGAAGGGAGATCATGCTGTGGAGAATGTGTTTCTATAGTGGCACCATTTACATGGTAAAAGTTTTAAGGAAAAAGTCTCACCCAAATGAAGGCAAATGCCCAAGCCCTTACCACTCCCATCTAGGCTTCTGTGTAGAGAATATACTTTTTCTGAATGACCTTTAGTATACGTCAGTATCCTTAAAATATTCAAACATTTTTAAAATGTCTATAGCTAATTTTATGCCAAAGTCACTCACTTATCCAAGACAAGTTTGAATGCCCAGTTAAAAATAACAATAGCAGAATGCATGTGTTTTACAGGGCTCCACATCTCTACAAAATAAATAGAAACTCTTCTCCCATTTTGCTGCTCAACCTGAAACACACAGTCAAGAGTCTGATGGGAAATACAAATGAACATTCAGTCTTGTAGCAAGTATCTCATAGATACATGAAAAGAGATCTTTCATATTCCCAACTGGTGGAAACATTTTTACCATGAATACAGATGCAAGGTTGATAACATCTCTGTTTTTTTAAGTAAAGCCTTTGTTTTTTTAAGTAAAGTATGAGGATTATCATTTGCACCAAGTACTTTTTTCTCTCCAATGCTTAGACATAGCAGCAGTGTAAGAAAATATGAAAAAGGAAGTAGAGTGACTGGTTACAGGACCAGAGTGCCCACCCAAGATGAGCTGTATGAGCCACGTTGGTCTAAGAAGAGAATTTTGGTTTTTTAGTGTTAGTATTGAAGTTGGAAAACATCAGTGTGGTTCTTATGGGATTAAAACAGACATCAGTAGACTGTAGACGTTCCATGCTTTTATCAATATTTTCCTTTTAATACTGAAGTATTTAGAACAATTTTTCAACTGTTCCACTACTTTATGAGTTCTCTTACAGTATGTATATAAGGGCCTGTTCATAGAGATATGGAATTAGATACAGAATTAATGTCATCATTATCTTTCTTTTTGCATGTTCAAAAATAATAGAGGACTCTACTGACAAACAGGCAGAAATTAATCCAAGATGTGAAAATACGGTTGTAGACATGTATACCTACAAGCTACTGTCAGATAAATTTTTTATTCATCTCTACTTGCGTAAGAAATAGAATGTACCACTTCCATTTTGTTCATAAAGGACATTTGCAATATAAAACACAACACAGTTATAAACGTCTCCCAAACCCACTTAGACTTTAGTTTAAATTTCTAATAATTTTTTCATTGATGAATATGTGACCATAGTAAAGTCATTGATCTGGAACTGTTAGAGCATCAGAGCTATTCTTTACCTCTGTCTAGCATGCTTGTAGCAATACATATCTCCTAATTTCAACCTCCTTACACTTTCTGTTCAACAGAAATGTTCTCTTCCTTATCTGCTGCTAATATTTTCAATGTTTCTCCATGCAGAGTAAAATAAAGTGTTAAACACTCCATTTACTGAATACATTTTTTCTGCATATTTCCCCTGTTTTTTAAAACCACCACATTGAAAATGTTTGAACTGCACTTTCTAGGTTTTAAAATCCTTTTATTAAAAGAGATGAGTAGTACAAAACCATATTAATAGACATTTTTCACCACCCTAACTAAAACTGGACAAAAGTAAATTAAAGACTGTGTGTTTCCAATGCTCCAGTTTTCTTTGGACCACCCTTCATGATACCAGGTACAATACTTCCATAAGTTTATACAAATATGCACTTTATAAAATGAAAGAAAATATGAAATAACTGTGGTTCGTGTAACTTCAGCTCTTGACAGATACAAAAACAATAGTGAATGAGTTGTTTGCCATGGATTATACTCACATCAGCGTAATGCCCCTTCATATCACAGCGACTGCAGTGCTTATTCCAATAGGCTCTCTCAAGACATTCCCTGAAATAGTGGCCAGGCAGACAGCAGTTCAAACAAAACCGTGCTGGGCAAGTGTTTTGTAGATGACCTCTTTCTGCACACAGGCAACAAGGGGGAATTTTCTACAGAGAAGTACAAAAGAAGTATCTTAAGTAAGTACATTTTAAAAGATTACATAAAACAAAACAAAAATTCCACAAAAGATGAAATGAAGAAGAAATCATCCTAAATGCTTACCAGGAATTGCATAGAAATTTTGTTACACAGAGAAACTATAGTGAAGGAGAACTATAAATAGTGAAAAACTGCATAGATTCCCAGTACTTTATTATTTTGGACATAACATCAGAAGCACATATTAAATTCTCTAGAATTACTTGCTCAGTGAATACAGCAAGAATTAACATTAAATTGGAAAGTGTATTTCACTCAGAGAAAAAGTGTTTGGTACTCTGTATGAACACTTTTAGGAGACTTCTTGAAAGCTGAAAAGTGTAAGTGTATCATAGGAACATGATATACAGCATGTGACACAACATACTGGAATTGTTTGCAGATATTATGTGTCCTACAGACCACTGCACTGGGTCTGGCTGGAGTAAATTTTATTCAAAGCAGCCCATATGTGGATGTGTTTTAGTTTACTGACCACAACAGTGTTGATAGCACACTGATGTTTAGCTGTTGCTGAATGGTGCTTGCACAGCTTTTGAGGATTTCTCTGTTTCCCACACTAACCTCCAGCCAGCAGGCTAGGAGTGGGCAAGAGTCTGGGAGGGGGCACATCCAGGAGAGCTGACCCCAACTGACCAAAGACATGCCCCTTACCATATGACATCATGATAAACAATAAAATTAGGCACGGGGGCATGGGGAGGTCCAAAGTAGACATTGCCTTTGCATCTCTTGATTTTTTTTCTTTCCCTATGAGACTGTCTTTATCTCAATCCATGAGTTTTTCTTGCCTTACCAGTTCTCTCTATCATCCTACTGGGGGTGGGTGAGTGGCTGGATTGGGGCTTAATTGTTGGCCAGGATCAGCCTACCACAACCACTCAGCTCCATGCCTTGTGACTCATGCAAATACACACAGACGGCCTCTCGGACTGGCAAATATAAAACCGTAAAAAGTACTCTGGGACCAAAGCCCTATCTGTTTAAAGACAATTTTTCCAGTGATGGAGTGCACCTTCACTCCGTTTCAACTGTCTGGGATGTAGTCACAGGATACATGCTTTCAAAGAATTTGCTTTATGTCAATATTCAAAATCTCAGTGTAGGTAGCATCCTCAGTGAATGAGGTATGGATTTTTGCAGGCTTTGTTGCAGGGACTGATAAATCCAGACCCTCCTGCAACTGCTATCACTTGTTCACAATATAGCGATTGAATTTTAAACCTCTAACTCATGGACAAACTTTTTAAATATTTGGCATCTATCCAACCTTCTTAAAGTAATTTTATCTTGTCAGTAACTTTTAACATTATTCATATTATGGTTCATTATACAGACATCTGTTTTCATTCGTTTACTAAGGGTGATTCTTGGATTCCTTAATGTTCTTGTTGAAATAAATTTTAAAAATATTTTAGTTCTTAAAACTTGTTCTACAGTATAAAAAAGATATACAAACCTTGTACTTAACTCTCTTTCTAATCTGTTTGTACTCATGTTTTTTTTTTCCTTTATAAAAACTAAATAAAGTAATCACCTTCACAAAACAGCCAGTTATTTTTATACAGGAAACTGATCTTGTGCAAGCTACCATTCAACTTGGAGCAATGAAATAACAAACCACTGAAGCAAATCTTCTAATGGCAATCAGAAAAGAGAATCAGAAACAACAGCTGTATCTACAGGCAATTAAGATATTGCATTTACCTTTGGACCAGGACAGTTTTTGGACAAATGACCTGGTCTACTGCAATTTTTGCAGGTAACATTTTTCTCAGCTGTGTAGTACCGCACACTTGTACGCCTCACACTTGCATAGTTACAGATCTGTGCCTGGGGAGACAAAAACAGAAAAATGTATTTATCATTTGAGATTCTATGGCACAATGTTTGCTAGAAATTCATAAAGTTCACTGCTGGTAGTGTTCAGTTAGGAATCTAACTTCTTACAAATACAATTTGCATATCCAGGTTTGAACTAGATAATTTTCTTCTAGAGAAACTGGCATCATCTAGAGAAAAATTATTGTCTTGTTTGAACTTCCACTTCAGGACATGCTTTTTTTTGCTGTTTAAAACTAAAGCCATGAAATTTTGCTTTCACTTTATTAGTTGAGACACTTTTACTCACTGTGCTATTTCATGATGAACTGGAATTTTTCCCAGAATGCAAATATAACTAAGATTAATTGCAAATGCAAGTTACAAGTTCCCTGGCACACATTAAGGGAAGCTTCTTGGACAAAGTACAATGCTAAACAAGTCTAGACCAAATCTGCAATTTGCAATTGTAAAGAATGATTTAAAAAAGGAAAAAGAAGTTAAAAGAGAAGCTGGAAAACACCCTCCCTCTTCAAATGACCTCATACATACTTTCTGTTTATGCAGACAGAATTGAAAATTCTATCTTCAAACCCTATTGCTTAGTGAGCATCTAATTTTTAAAAATGGAAAAAAAGATTATGGACAAGTGAATGGAAAAGGTGCAAAATACCAGTTCTCTTACGGGAAAGAGATTATAATTTCACTTGATGATGTCTCTTGGGCAACTTGCTTAAGCTGGGGTGTTGGACAAGACGACATTTTGAGGTCCTTTTCAGACTAAACTGATCTTTGATATAAGCTTTTCTGAACATTGGAAAGAGAAATCAGGAGACGGACCTCCTAGCTGCAGCTTACTCTTCCTGGATACTATCACACCTTACACAAATGCCTCAGGTTACAGCCTAATAGTACTAACGACTGAGCTGACTCCTTTTGCTGGAACTGCAGGAAGACTAACTAACCATGGCAGACTTATGGTGACACCTGCAGGAACAGGGATCTAGCTGCCATGAAACAACTACTGTGAAGAGACTGGAAAGGATGAACTGATGAGTTCCTCATTGCAGAGGAGCTCTTGCTCCCCTCATCCTCTCCCACCACTGTTTGTGTACCTTCTTTAAGAAGTGAACGTCTTCCTAATAAATGGTAGGTCAGGTTTCACATGCCATTGGAAGGACATTCTTAAGACTTCCACATAAAAACTACAGATGGATTTTCCAATCCTGTTTATCTTGCTCTGCTTGTTAATAAACATAAAAATAACAATTATGGAACAATTTGGTTCTCTGTGTTACCTCTAAGTCTTTATTACTGATGGACCAGTCCACATCAACATCCCCTGAAAAACAGAAGTACAACGAATTATACTTAATTTGCATGGAAATTTTTTCTATAATGTGTTCAACATTATGATTACTGCAGTTATTGGAAGTGATAATAGACTTTGAAAGTACCAAAAGGGAGAAAACTTGTTCTATTTTCAGAAAAGAAAAGTTATCAACCTGCTCAGCAGTAAATCTGATTCACCTTAAAATCAGCATAGGTCCAGCTATCAGGTGGACTATATTTGATGCCACTATCCTTTTCCTCTTACTCCTCTATACTATTTGATACCTCCATCATAATACTGACCCCCCAACCCCCCAGGAATAAATTCAGGCAAGCTTTAATTTGTTCAGAGTCAGGGACTCTAAAGCTTCTCATTCCAAACAGTTATCTATAACTTCATTCATGGGCATGGCCAGCTCAAGTCCTCAGGCTGACTGGGTGGGAGCATATGGAACAAGAATTTAACACACAGCATAAAATATACTTTGTGAATTCAAAAAATCTGTGTCTTCAGCACTGCTTTCTGACTGCTGCATGCCAAAATGACTTTATGCATAACCACAGCAACTGTAATGTAAGTAACTCTATTTCATAACAGGGTTTGGTAATGTGCAATAAATCAGGACGACACACTGAATTAACAACTGTCACACTATAACCTTCTCATACACTGACTTTGAACTGGCAGAAATAAAAAGAAAAAATCAAAAAGAAAATAAAAGGCAAAAAGCTAAAGGAATAGGGATGCAGTTAGAGCTGTTTAAAAATTCTGCATGTCAACACTGTTTACTTCTTTTGCTGTGCAAAGACAGCTGTAACACCACAGTATCTTTCTTATCATCAACAGAGGATTCATGTCAACAGAAGTACTTGCTTTACCTATACTTCTACAGTAACAATTATAACTTGTGTGTAAATAAACTCCATGTGTTTGCAGGCTTTTTAATGCCAAGTGTCCTATCCTGTTCCCACACCATAAATCTGAAGCATCTCTGTGTCACCAAAACAACATCAAGAATCACAAACATTAAAAAAAAAAATCTGTTTTTGATTGTATTTCACAGAATCACAGAATTTCTAGGTTGGAAGAGACCTCAAGATCATCGAGTCCAACCTCTACCTAACGCTATCAATCCCCACTAAACCACATCCCTAAGCTCTACGTCTAAACGTCTTTTAAAATTTTTCATTTGTAGTGAAAGACAGATGATTAGAAATTACAATAATACAATCCATAATGTCATGTCTTACTCTTTTTATGGAAAAAGTCAATAAATAAAATATGTAACACAATATCTAGATACCAGGTATGTCACTTAAACATACAAATACTTTTTAGAGCACAATACCTGTTTGCTGCTGTTCTTCATCCAAAAGTCATGACTAACAATAACTGTTCCTTTCTCAACAACACTCTAAAATATTTTTTTGCAACATTCACTAATATCAACAGTCATAAGCATCACTGAGACATTACCAATAACTTAACTGGCCTAATGTAAAGCAATTCAAGTGATGTGTTGCATCTAAGTCACGGTACACAGAGGAAGTGGCTGAGCAAAAACTCAAATGAAGAACTACATGGATACTTCATCCAACTATCATTCAGGATAACAAGAGATACCATAATGAAAGATGTTATTGTCCATATATACCTGGAGACCACTTCTTCCAGACTGTCTGGGTTCCAACAGAGAGGACAGAAGGGGTAGCATTGTGTCAGCTCTCTTTAGTGGAAGCTATTCATGGATATACCCAAAGGAAAATTAGGCCTTTTGGTGTCTACTCATTAAAAGTACAGAAACACACGTACTGATATATTTCAGTGCATTATTTATTAATTGGAAGCTTATTAAGAAAATTCATTCACAAAGAAAAAGATATTTGTAATTCAAATCAGTACTGTGAATGCCATATGCAGAATGGTTGACAAGCTACAGATCAAAATTACCAGCAAATTAACTCCTGTTAATCATCAGA
Organism: Netta rufina; assembly: GCF_964035555.1. Classification (NCBI taxonomy): domain Eukaryota; kingdom Metazoa; phylum Chordata; class Aves; order Anseriformes; family Anatidae; genus Netta; species Netta rufina. Next base: position 78,700,335 of record NC_140126.1, on the reverse strand, counting down.
CATGTCCTTTCTAAGGACAAACCAACTAAGTTTCTTTTCTTCACTTTCAAAATTCCCAGCGTCCCAAGGAAAACCATGACTCAAAAATTCCTTGTGTTAGAAACTAAAATTGCTCAAATTAACAAATATATACGAGAGCTTTAATGCTGAATGAAACATCAAAACAAAATCTGCCTTTATTAAATGTTTGGTTACCCCCAAATTAAGTCTATTTCACAACAGAATGTACAAGTCTTTATTTTTAGTCACAAGAAATGCTGAAGACTAGAAAACGTAGGAAGAAGAATGTTTCTGCAACCAACCTGAAATCTTTCTTTAGAGACAATGTACAAGTATTTGCAATGATTTTTCTCATTGACCACAGTATTTTGTCTGGCACAAAATCGTGGAATAAATTCATGAAACACTGCTCAAACTGACAAACACATTCCCTCCCCCCCCCCCCCCCCCCCCCCCCCCCCCCCAATAAATAAATTCTACTTAGTTGGATGGATTAACCAGTGCCAAACACAATTACAGTCTTTGGGTGCTGTAAGTATGTCTGAGCTCGCTTTCTGACCAGGCCACCTCCATCAGTCCTTCTGCCCTCTTCCTGGCTTTCAGCGCTGATACCGGCCAGCCTGTTGGAGACTCCTTTGTCTTATGCTCTTCCTGGTGGGTAGCACTTCTAACGTTTAACTCCTTGATACTCAGTCATACAGAGGACAAGTCTAAGACCACAGATACAGTACTTCTTCCTATGAGGACATATGTCATAACTTAATGTCTTTCTGTCAGTGCCCAGGGGAGATGTTCAGGGACCATCTTCTGCGCTCACTCCACAACCTCAACCAGAAGGCTCAGATCCTCTCCTTGGACTAAGAATGTAATTTTGATCAAAGCACTGACAAAAAACAAACTCATATGCTAATTACTGAAAATTACGCAATATAGCAAACATCAGTACGATGCAACTTGTTACCTGATGTTTTCCAAGGCCAAGCCAGTACAATGTGAAAGCATTTCATTCTTTTCTCAGACACACACACAGGGTGTTTGTCTGCCTCAAGAAATGAGGTTATGACTACTTGCCTTCTACTTTTTACAGCACCTTAGTGAAGTAGCAATTTAAAAACTATTCAGATAACCTCTGTCAAGACTTTCCTTGCTCTGTGAAGAGACTGCACATTTTGCAGACACAAAACAGACAGTATTTAAAGAGTGCAAAAAACCCTCCCAGAATATTTTTAATTGTTATATTATCCTTCCAAATCTTCATTTTTAAAAGCTCTTTTTTAAGAAAGATTTTTTAATTAATTAATTTGACTGAGATTAATCTTGATACTGCAACTGAAGAAATAAAACTGACTTTGCCATATGAACTTATTTTTACACTTGGAAGAAGAAATGGCTTTGTCAATTTGCTGAACATGGAACAAGATGAGGGAAAAAAGAGGCTAGAAAAAAAATGATGTACAGGACACAAAATAAATGCAATTTAGATTAAAATGAAAGCTGGGGGAAAACTGCAAGGGTCTTCTTTTATGAAGTACTACACTTTGGCTATCCTGCATCCCTTTACAAGAGGATGAATAGTAAGCAACAACTTTGCTTTTATTTAGAAGAAAAATTTTCAAAGATCATTAAGATTCACATGTATCACTCCACCAGCATGAAAATGTAAATTTCAGAGCAGGGATCACCGTGAAGACAGATTTACGACTTACGACCACTGTTCAATATGCATTCAAGCTTTCTCTGTTTCATTCCAGAAAGGGGAGAGGTGGTGAGGAGTGAAAACGATGAGTAGTCAAAAACTGGAATTGCCAGAGTAACAACCCATTTTAACAGAACAAAAAAAAATGACTGGAAATAAACAGCAAATTATTCAGAAAATGTCTGTATCTGTTGTACCACTGATGGTCCTAGCAACCAGACATACTGCCCCACCCAGAGTGGATGGCCTTGCCTAGATTTTCACCTCTGCCAAAAGTTACACTTTTCTATTATTTATTTCTATTCATCAGAACTAGAAGAAAACATGGTCCTGTTCTCTGCACAAATTCAGCCTGCCCTGCAAAGGTTTTTTTATTACCACATTTAATAACACTGAGAAACGGTAGAGCCGGGACATTCAACTTTGCAAACAAAACACTACCTTTTCCTAAAGTGTAAAGACAAGTGTTTTTTTCCATTCCCTTCCAATTTGAATACACATGTAGTCATGTATTTTAGTTACTGTATTTTATGATCAATCCACTGAAACAGGGTTTTTCAATCTGTGACAGTATGGTATGCAGCCTGAAGGGCAAACACATTTCAAAGTTGGGCTACAAAAATTGGATTTTGACTGCTAATTAATACAAGCGCACTATAAGACCTCTACAGCACAGGACTGTTTTAGACTTCTCTCTGAACAATATTTAATATGTCAGGACACAGCTTCTGGCTGCTACTGGAGTAACAAATAACAATGTAAAACGTCAACCCCTAGAAATGATCTAGAATTTGAAGTATTTAACATTGTAATACTTTACATATATCTGAAAAATCCTGTTCACATTTGAACCAAAGTGATTTATGTATTACTGTTATATAATCTATCACAGTAAGTTTCATATTTTTCTTTCCAAAAACACAGAATGATCATGTGAAGTTAGTAGTGCACCAAAACATAAATTGAAATTTGTTCCCCTCATTAATTTTGCTAAAGACAGGAAATTCAAATATCTACGCAGTAGCACTTTCCTTTCTGCTCTAGAAAGATGTATTCCAAGTATGCAGTCAAATACCCGTATGAATAAATTTTTATATACACGCATGCCACACGATCTTTTGAAGTAAATGTTTTCTCTGCAGGCACTGAAAACTAAGTGTGACCTGACGACAGAGCAGGTCCTCCTTACGCTGCCTGAAGGTCCTGTTCAAACTGCATCCGAATGAAGTGCAGCCCAGGTACATGGTGCACTAAAACACTGCTCTGGTTTGGAGTGAGGGTGCCTGGCAGCCTGGATGATTGCAGTGCAACCAGCAGATTTTAAAGCACTGTACTGGGAGACCAGGTGTGGCTCCACATCAAAAGCTCAGGTTTCTTGCAGTTTTATCAGTCACTGGTAGCTTCATCCAAACACAGACAACTTCTTGCAGGGTACCAGAGCTGTGACACACTGAGGCCACAGTGGATGAAATCCTGTGTGTATCATCCAGTTTCTCGATTTAACCACTCTGCAGAAGGAACAGAATTTACTGCTGTATTTTTCTTAGGCACTTTAAGGAACCTCTCAACTTTTATTTAATGAGTAAGAATTTTACTTAAAAATGAGGCACCTGCTGTTATAATGGATTACATGTCAATATCTCTAGCACAAAAAAAGCATTAAGAGAGATTCATGAGATTAAGAGATTCCCCCACAGAAATTGCTTGATATTACTGACAGAAGTTCGAATGACGAGGAGAGACTCTGCTGCCTCTTCCCTTGATATCTTTTGCGTGAGTGCATATATATTTATGCAGTGTATATATCCACATATATATAAATGCAGTAAGAAAATAGCAGAAATCTTGTTTTTTAGCAACCTTTCTCTAATCTATCATGATGTTTTTGAAAAGCATCACAAAATTGGAAATTTGTCAGTGAACAAACAACAAAACTCAACTCATTTTGAAATGAATTAAAACATAAGATCTTGACTCAAGCAAAAGCAGCATTGGTCAAAAGATTATCCCATTTTAAAAAGAAAAGTAATCCACACATCTGGAAGTCCTGCATAAATGAAAAAACAATGACAACCAAGAAATCAAGCCTGTTAAAGTAACTTTAAACAAACTTAAGCAGCCACTACCCCTGGGAGAAGACTTAACTGTCACAGCCAGAGAATAAAAGTCTGACGGTTGGGGGCTATAACATGGTATTTATAATCCCTAGGCAGCATGTTCGGCTGGGGCCCATGGCAGGGTTAAAGCTGCGATTTTCAGGAAGGCTCACAGGTCATGAAGTTTAGGAGTGTGAATTAAGAGTATGTGATCAAGCAGAGAAGTGTGCTTTTCATATTTAAAGCAGATATTTAAAAACACAAGAATCACTCAAACATTAGCATTTTTATTGAACGTTAGTCGTGCCACACAGCCATGCATTTCAGCCATGTATTTCTTTTCTGCAGAGCTGAACTCTTAACACAACTTCTGTAATGGCAAATCCTGCACCTTCTTCTAAGCTTATGCCCTTTCGCACCTACATCAACTACTTGCATTCTTTTAACTATGTATGGTAAGATGCTTCACACACTAAGTGGAATAAAGTGTGCAGTGAATAAGCAAATGATAATGCAATTCTGTAAATCTTACTCCTCAAGAATACTAACAAATGATTAAAATGCAAGCACACATTAAAATATAAATACATAGTGTGCCCTTTCCAACATGTAAGTACACATAATTTTCTGTATTATGCTGTAAATACTGCTTCTGTTAGGTTTGACCACTGTAGTAATGTTAATTCACAAAACTCAGTGGCTCATGATTTTCAAAGCTTAGAGCAACATTTGCGGAACAAAGTACGTTTTTCTCTCTTTTTGGTGGGTACAACTATAGGGACCACAGGAACAGTTAAATTCATGGCATGGTTCGTCTACCACACAGTCGGGGGAATTCTTTAAATAGAGCCTGTCACTCTCTTTGCCCATCAATGGGATTTCCTTCTCAAACTGCTGATTCGTTCAGGTACACAACAGAGGAAATTTCAGTTAACCTTTGTTTCACCCCAGGGAGAAATCTGTCTGAAAAGTATAAAATGAATAGATTAAAAAAAAAAAAAAAAAAAAAGAAGAAGAAGAAGAAAGAGAAGAAGAAGAAAGAGAGGAAGAAGAATGACAAGAACAAAAAGAACAAGAAGAAGTAGAAGAAGAAGAAGAAGAAGAAGAAGAAGAAGAAGAAGAAGAAGAAGAAGAAGAAGAAGAAGAAGAAGAAGAAGAAGAAGAGGAAGAAGAAGAGGAAGAAGAAGAGGAAAAGCTGCAGTTTTATTCTTCCTAGTGTTCACAGCAGTCAAAGTTAAACAGAGAAAAGGAGGCAAACATGAACATTTTATTCCCACCACTGAATAAGGTATAATATATGATTTAGAAATTCCAATGTCTGTACTGTGATTTCTAATTTAGAAAAGGAAAGACTGAACACAAATCTATTGTTCCGACTGGATACATCAAGAATTCACTTTCTGACTGTTTCCTATATGGCTGAAAAGCACTAAGGACTAGCAGCTTACTTTGAAGTGAAAGCCTTTTTTTTGCTGTTTGATTAAGTTGTCTTAAATGCCTTTTAGATTCCATCAATCCTTGTTGAAAAGAAAAATAATAAATGCTAAGTCAGGATTACATACCAAAAAACACATACACAAATAAAATCAGAAGTAAAGCCATAAAATAAAGCAAAGTTTTAGGATAGATTACTGACGAAAAAAATATGGCCTTATCCTGTTCTAAATTACTCATTAAAAGACTTATTTTGAGATATAATTTCAACATAAAAATAACCATTTTCATTTTCTATTGTCATTCATCTGACAACAAGCCTGCAATAATCACTCCAGTATCAAAAAAAATTCCACTGTAAATCTCCCTCCCCAACAAATTTTCGTATGTCTGACTGCAGGTAAAACTTGTGCAATATGGTTAAGGAGCACGGGAGACTGTAAACTGTGCATAGCTTTAGCTTCAGTGGAAGTGATACTCTGACATTTCTTATGGGATCAATAAGATGTCAGGAGCTGATTCTGTAGTACATTACCAAGACTATTTTAGTATTTTAAGTGATTGTTATCATGCAGTAGACTTTCTAAGTGGCAATACATAACTTCATCAAAGAAGCAGTCATAAGGGAAGTTGGAGGCTTTGGCAGTTGAATAAGCATGCAGGATCTTAATCTCTTAATCAGTACTCAAGGAGTGGTATCTATTGTAGTCATCAATATTAAGATTCCAGAAGCCCAACCAATGCATACACATTGTTTTGATATATTTACAGATTCCTTCATACAGTCAGCTAAACTGGAACTCGGCTCATGTCCAGGACCGGAGCCTGAAGAGTACTGTTGGTCACCTGCAGTACAGTTTTAAGAGAAAATCAACTGTTGAGACTTGGGAATCCGTTTTGGCAATATATCACATCTTTTGTACCAATAGAGAATAAAGAAGATATAAATGTAAAAGGTGAAAAGAAATCCATGAAGCCTGATTTTACTGAGGCTTGTGGTCTCTGTTATGGTAAAGTCACTGTGTCTGAAAAAAAACAGTGTAAGAGGTGTGGTAGCATCATCACAATTCTCTACAGAATAGAGAGGTATCCAGCTTTAAAACTCCTTGGAAATGATTCACTCATTCTTCAACTGAAGCACAGACCTAAAACCACAACAGACCAACTGTATCCCAGCAAAATAGCATGTCTCTTTTGATGTTCCTAGTCAGAAGAAATATGGAAATAAATACCTGAGTGTGAAGAACAATCATGTAAACAAGTATCTGAAACTAACAAAACTTAAACTGGGCTCTTGTCTCTACTTCTACATAAAAATGAATTTAAAATGAAATTTAAAAAGTATTTAACACAGAAAAAGATCATATTTAAACTCAGGGCAATTGCCAATCTTTGGGTATAGGCTAGAATTTAAGTATTTAGGTTCAACTTTCATTCACGTTGATAGCTTGCCCATTTGGCAAAGACAAGCTAAATCATCCCAATTTCTTCCCACCCTGAAGGTCAGACAAGCCTCCCTTGCAGTGAGGTGGAAAAAGAACACCTCTTGGAACACAAAAGGAACAGCTGTGGTGTATTGAGGATGATGTAGGGCTGATGTGGTTAGGCTGGAATAGCTCCTAAGATGGCAGTTCTTTTCCTCAGAGCATTCAGATGAACTCTGCAGTGTTTAATATATCACTAGAATTGGATATTGTGGTTTGACTCTGATTTGGCACTTCCACTGTTTGTAAGAGAAGTAATTCATGGGTTGTTAACATAACAGGACTTAGACTTTCGCTATAACTTTTCATGTTTTTGAACTCTTACACATTAAGTGGTATTTTCATGAATATGAAGGAAGAGAAGTCTCAAAACTTCTAAAGATACAATTGGAAGTGTTAACCCCCTTGTACTAAAGTTTAACACTACCTAAAAAGCCCACTGTTTTTTAAAGGTAGTTCAGACATCAGAAGTATTTACAAACAGTCAAATATTAAACTAGAACAGAACATGACAGATGCTTGCACTGTCTTTACCTGCAGATGAAATCCTGAAGAGTCTGATCATTACCACGTTGCAGATTACATTTAGTCTAAGCAAAAATGAAGTCTGAGTTAAAGCTAACATGGGGACCTGGAATGGGTAAAATCCAGTTGCTTATATTCCTAGTTCCTCTTTTTGATCTTTCTAAAGATTATCACAAACATGGAATAGAAAACACATACAGGAGTTCCTGAAAAATATTCATAATGAAACCAATACAATGCATCTTAGTTGCAGAGATTAATTTCAGTTCATGGATTTCCTATACACCAAAAGGTCCTTCTAAGACACTCCACCTCCTCTCTCATGCTCTCCACCCCCGTTTCCCATCAAGGAGGTATACACAGCATCCTGGCCACTACATTGCCCTCCACACTACGTCTTCCTCAAACTCATGCTTGCCAAGAAAATTAAGACATGAGAAATGATCCAGTAACAATCTAAACCTACTTAACATCAAGTAGTAACAAAGCACTAATGCTGATGTGTAAAAACATGCAGTTATTTTATGAGAATAAAATTTATGGGTTTAACAGTCTGTTCTTACTTTGGTCTTCATAAGCTTTTATGATCTGCATATCCAAAAGCATCCACCACAAACACTCTCACACCACGGAGACTAAAAAGTCATCTCAACAACTTCAGGGTTTGTAAGCATGCATCAAGATTGTGTTCTGGCTCTTCTGAGAGTCACTGTCATGGAGAATCTTGGTTTGTCCTGGCAAAGATGACACACTGCTCTCAACTAGCTGCGAAGCTTTGTAAGTGTTTCAGATTAACAGTACCAAACAGTACTAACATGCTATGGACGCCTTGGGATTCATACTTTATATCATGCTTTAATGGGCAGAGATTGAAATACAGGAAAAGAACTTTTTTTTTTTTTTTTTTTTGGTATACCTTGTTCCATTTGAAATTAAAACATCCTTTTCTTGGGAACACAAAAAATAACTGTGATGGAATTCTTTGGAACATCTTTCTTCTGTTTGTAATAGAAAACATGGAGTTCTCCAGAAACATTTCCATACGTTTTTTTTTTTTCCCCTTAAAATGATACCATAGCAATAAGAAAAACCTTCTTACTTTTACCAAAACCAAAGTGTACTTTAATTATGTTACTAGGAAGAACAACTTTCTTCCAGACCTATTAAAATTTAGAGCTCTCTAACATAATGAACTTTTCAAATAATTAAGGTCCATGAGAATTGCAACCCTTCACAAAATTCCATCATAAAGCACGCAGGGAAAGCACATTAGAAAAGACAGGATCAACACCCCCAAACACTGTTTGCAGAACTTTTCTGACAATATGTCCCCCTCATCCGCAATTTCACTAGGGCTTCAGAGAGTTGTTGGAACTGGTCAGTGTGGCTCCAGTTCCCAGACTATCTATGCATTTTGTTTCCACACACTCAGCTGTAAAGTAAAGTGGCCGTGAATTTTTCAACCAAGAAAGTAAAATCTTGTGTGTTATACTAGCCTGGGATTATTGGAGTCTGAAAATAGAGACATAATTTGTTTAAGATACCAAGGACTGGTTAAAGCATTCGAGTAGGAATTACTCGAAAATGCTGACACCGAAAATGATGTCATCTGATTCTAAACCCATGCATCATTAGTAATACTGTGGACGTGTAACGTAAGTCAGAGGAAAAGTAAACTAAACTTTCACTAAACTGTAATTAGACAAGAGCAATACATATGCTCTGAATGCACTACTAACCACGTTTCAATAACCAACAAGCATTAAACTAGAACCATAGTTATATAACCATAGATATATAACATATCCTGTGCTCTAGTTTACACCTATAGTGAAAAGAAGTGTAATTATATTTTGTGCTGGATGCGTTTACTGCCCTCATAATTGTACTGCAAGCAATTTGTACCAAAATTCAGAAGCCTTGTTCTATAAAAGCATATTAAAAATCATTCAACTTTTCCATTTGGATAAATAACCAATGGTGAATAAACACAAGATCAAAAAAGAAGTGCCTGGACCATAATATCTTCGGTGGATGAAGCTCAAGTACTCCCACATTGTGAACGCAATGTTGATGCGTTCAAGATATAAAATAGTTGCATGAGAACAAGCAGAGCTCACAGTGATTTTAACCATTTAAACTCTGAGAGTTTAGCAAGTCTTTGTTGAAAATGAATCAGACAACAGAAGTACTGAATAGTTAAGGTGTACATAATTATTTTTAAACTAGGACTTTGACAGACTTTTAATAACACCTTTTCCTGACATGAGAATTTGGCAGTGGACTTTTCCTACTTGAATTTATAGTATTTGCAACTCTTAACATTTTACTGCTACTTTAGGAAAATTCCAAGCAGTTTGTATGTGTTTATTTATTTATTTTTTTAAAAAAATCATTTATATTTTGAGTAAAACAAAATTTTATGCTTTTTTTTTTAATTCAGCTTGAACTTCATGTATGGGACTGAAATATCTATATTAATTCGTGAAAGATGATTTTTTTTTAAAGTTGTGATTTAAGTCATTCTTTTGGATAAAGACTAATGAATCTCGCCTACATACATCAAGTGAAAGTCCCTTACACTGATCACTGCAGTAGAGTTATGATTCTACTGTGCAAAATTATTGAATGTACTTTCCATATTGCAAGTCAAAGCAATAATTTCTGAAATCTTTGATTCAAATTTTCCCCATTTCTCTGCCTAAAAGCAAGGGATGTCTGAATCAATGATTAAAGGGCTGGTTGTGAGACAGATTCTGCTTCTACCTAGCAACACACAAAAAATAACCAGTCCTATCACTGGAGAAAATTATCAATGCCTCATTTAAAATGTGCAACCACCCAAATTTCCTGAGCAGTGTGGTAGCTCGTTGCTCCTTTAAAAACAAATAATACAAACACTCTCTCTAACTCCCACCTTCTTTCGTTAGACTGTGAGTATAGAGGAAGGAGACAAAAAAAGAAACAAAACGTCATGTCTGAGACTGAACCCTTCACTTGGGCATACACTTTGAACTGGGAAACTGAGTCACTGCAGATCTCATGAAGATCAGTTCTATCTCTAATACAGTCTTGAAAAGCTTAGAAGTGGAAACATGAGACAAACCTGGTCAGAGATATTAGTGAGTGGGGACTGCAGCATTTCACACACAACTTTAAAAAAGACCAAATAGATTTTACAGAAGAAAACAGAAGACAACTCATAACTACCTTCTCATCTTCAGCAAGTTATCAAAGGTACTGCACAGGACTAGCACGCTGTGGGGTACTGCATGAGTGGCAGTACTAATGCTTGTAGAAGCTTTGCAAAGGGCCAAACAGTAGTCCTGTCTTATTTGTCGTATCTTTCTAATGGAATGGTAGCCATACTTGACAGATTGTATTTGGCATTGTTTTATCAGGCTACCAAATGCCCTTAGCATAAAAGTTTTTTTTTTTAGCCACACTTATGGTTTTGGTCATGAATCATGCTCTAGATGTCTTCACCTAAGCCTAAAAGAAACTATGGATGCAGAAATTATTTTGTCTGGAATAAATGACCAATCTAGGGACTGCTGTCTGCAGAGACTATGCTGGTCAGAAATTGCATTTCATTGTATTAGTGAAAGAGCTGCACTAGCCTATGTCCATAACAAAGTCCAAATGGGCTAATCCACACAAAGAATATGAGACCTGATTCTAAAATCATTTTACATACATGCCTAGTTCTGGTGGCCACAAATTATCAGAAGGTTTGGCTTTGACACTGAATGCATGTAAACCAAATATACACCATCAATTAAAAAACAGGCTTACAATACTCTTCCCATGTACTCACCTTCTAAAATTAAGGCAGGATAAAAGGCAGCAAAATACTAAAATGTGTGGCAGTTAAGAACTGTGCTAAGAACAACCTCAAATAATTTTATTTCAAGTCCTTGTCACATTAGCAATGAAGAATTTCCTGGCTGCTAGTGTTAGTCTCACTGTTTAATGTATATCAGTGATTCAGAAGATACAGTGCAATAGAATTCAGAAATATGTTTTGCATTTAAAAAAACTACTGTACAAATTTGAAAATAATACATTAATTGTCAAAAAAATGTGAAGACTATATATGAAATGCATTATTTGTACATTTACTTTAGTTTAGTCTTGTGTCAATAGCTTAGTGATAATGCAGGTAAAAAGATGTTTGATTTTTGTTTTATTTATTTTTTTTTTTTTTCAGAAGTGCAAAGGGAAGTATAGGAGAATAATAATCTGGAATTTGTTATCCAGTGAGACTTCTGAGATGACTTTAGAAAATGAAAATACAGTACAAAAGTAGAAATCCATGTATTCCTCAGAAATGCACCTAAGTAAACCAATTATTTAAACAAAATTTTCTATCATTCACCTGCAATTTTTAACATCAATGAAAGGAGTGGACCATCTACTTACTATTAATCTCAGAAGGGAGTGCAAAATCTGCCTCCCTCTCTTAGAAATATAAAGAATGATAAATTAACTGCTTGCTTGAAGAGAACATATCTAAGGAGTTGTAGAAACACTCGTTTCCTTTTTTTTGCCATTGTCTCTGATGACATGCTCTCTGAATTACATACCTGCCTCCAGCCTTCATTATTTTTGTTTCATTATAATGAAGATTATACTTTGACTTCCAAGTTTTTTTGCCATTATGCAATCCTGCAAAACCATTGCAATCTCTGTGTCATAATCTGTGTCATAATTGTGTTGCAATCTTCCATTGCAATCTCTGTGTCATAATAAAAATGACACATAATTCTTCCACATACTTTTTTTATCCATATTCACTCTCCCTCCACCTGCCACACAATGAATGAAAAAAAAATGCCAAAGAGGAAACTATTTCATATTCAAATAGTGTGGAGAACTGGAGGGCCCATGAAATCCAAATCAGATTTCACTACTGTTATTGATTTTAAGGGGAATGCTTCGTTTGGAGTATCTTGGTCATTTGCATCAGGGGAAACAAAATGGAAAATATGAATTGCTTAATCATATACAGTATTTTCTCTGTTAAAAAACTATCTAAGTGATTAAATAGACAAAATGACCGCTTTTTTAGTTAAGTCTCCATTTACTTTATGAAGTGCACATGAAACTTCACTGAAATTTGTGCTAATTTTGAGTAGGTCGGTAACTTGCATAAGGACTCCCTGTATGATTGACATTGCATAGATGGAAGTTTTATGATCCTTCCACGGTAAATTGCAGAGGACTACATTCTAATAATGACTGTGTGAAAACATAAATAATAAAACAAAGGCTAGACTGTGACCTCCTATTTCCGCCCCTTTCATTTCTCTGGCAGAACAAATAAGCCACAGAGCCGGCCGCATAAGCAAGCTGAAGATCCCTTGATGTGAAGGAACTGGTGGGTGGCCCAGCTGCTTCTGAACGAAGCCCCTTCCGGACCCTTCCCAGAGCACCGTGTCCTTCCTGCATGGCACCAGAGGCTGAGCTGCTTCTGGGCAGATTTGGGGTGATCAAACAGCAGGCCTGGCTTGGGAGCACCTTCACCCTTTTGGACAAGCCAAGCAGAGATCGGTCCCAACTGTGGACAGGGCCTGAAAACTGAGACCTGGTTATCCCAGAATGTTATCTGTCTAGTCATACCGTTCTGCTGATACACGTGGCTTGCTGTGTGGCCCCAACTTCATTTTTTATGCCAATCTCCTCACAGGGCACCAGGCACATTTGCTGAAAGTTTACACACATACTTACACTTTCAAATGGTGTTTCATGCAAGACCTAAAGTACAGTTATCATTTTGGACATCTGTGGCATCAATGAAAACAACACAAATAGCAGCAGGGTTCCTGTTTAACAAAAAAAAACATTCAGCTATTTTGTCACAAACACATTTTACCTGCTGCAATGTACTATTTGCTTCGACCAATGAAGGCACTGTAGTAATCCCCTGGGGTTATTTTGGGCACAGTTTCCAAAGCTTTTTCACATGACTGCAGGTGTTATCTGCGTTGAATAACATAACCTTTTTTTTTTTTTTTTTTTCCTGTTCTTTTCTTGTATTCCGTTATTCTTGCACTCAGACAAATTTTAAAAAATTAAGTTTCTGTAAATACAGTGTTATCTTAACAAGTTCAAATATTAATAGACTATTCCCCAGGGGAAGAAAAGCAATATGTTCTAAAGCAAGTAGCTGTACATTTTGTAGAAGATGGCTATTCTGAAATTAAGAAATGCAAATGATTCTACAGTTTATGTGCCTCAAAGTAAAAATAATGATATTAAATTTTAAAAAGGTAGCACAAGATATTGCTGCTTACGCACGAGCATCAGGATGCTAAGGAACCCAAAGCAATCCTCGGTCTAAGGTTTTCAATGGCACAGACTAGTGATCACAGGATGCTGGTGATACTCTCCAGTTACCCTTGGCAACCCTTCTCAACTGTAACGATGCTGCCCTACAATAGCTTTCACTGGGCAGCTTTCTCTTCACTTAGCTGAATGCTTTGGGACCATCTGCGTCGGAAAGCATAAAAGGCCAGCCTGCCTGTGGGCCCGTCACTCTGAACACCACCTCTCTGACCCCGATTAAATACAACTTTCAATCCCTTTTGTCCTCCCTGTTGACTTCTCCTATTAAGGGAGCCCTTTGACAAAGAAAGCGGAAGAGTGGACTAAGTGCCCCCAAGAAAGGTGATGTCTGATACTGCTCAACACAAGGATTAGCAAGCCAATACATAACAAAAGCTAGTCTGGGGGAGGGGTAAAGAGGAAGAGAAAAAAATGGTTTTAGCCAGGTCTTTGACTAATTCAGTAGGTACACAGTTCAACAAATAGCTATACAACAGGCCTGCTCCGAAAGAAACAACTACCGAAGAACAATAATTTGAGGAGATACCTTTCAACATCACGACACAAGGCCATGACATTGACAAGAACAGTAGATATATCATTCGCTACTTCAGGCTTTTTAAACTGAATTTTGCGGATAAGGAAAGACAGGAGTAATAATTGAGAAGTTTTTTAAAGAAAGAGTGCTCCCCGCTGAAGGTCTCTGTGAAATCTCTCCGGTCATTAAAGCTCACTTTAGAGGTAGAAGTATGAAATCACAAACGACAAAAACACTGTTGGCTAGAGAAAACCTTAATCACTTACCATGTGAAAGGTGACTGTTTCCACGGGTATACTAAAAACCTACCTGCTTTATGGAATATATAATACACCTTTGTGAAAAAGAATAAATAGTTCTAATGGACATTTACCTAAATTCTTGCTTCAAAAAGACTTGCAATAGCAAGATTGAATCTTAATGTAACATGGACTCTAAGTCTAAAATCTACTGTCAGCACCTGAGAGTGTCGTCCAAGACAGCTCCAAGAACATTTGCCCAGGCAACTACACAGTAATTATTATGTGAATATCACAAGGGAGAAGTTAGGAAATGCCTTACTACATAAGATATCTCCACTGAAGAGCCCAAAGCCAAACAGAAGGGCCTTCTGCAGAGTGAAACAGTAGAGAGGATGATTACAAATTTTATTTCCAGGGAGAAAGGTATTTAGACAGTAGCAGTGACAAGAAGAGAGAAACAAAATGCAACATCAGAAATCTATACACAAAATAAGCCTTAAAAGAAGAAGAAGAAAAAAAAAAAAGGTAAAAAAGTGAGCTCTGGGGGAAAATTTTATTATAACCCCCAAATTGGCAGTAATTAGACTGGGAAAGCAAGCACATCAGACGGGCCCCATGAAAATTTCAAAAAGTATTAAACCTGCCCTTTGTCATATTAGGAAGGATTACAACAGACCTGCATAATCACATCAATATTTTTCATGCTAAATTTAACAACATTTTACTTTTCTTTAAAACTGTTCAGTTTCCCAAATCTGTGAAGGTATATCTGTTATCCAGCTGAGGACAAGAAGAGACTTCCTTCAAAGTACATCAGAAATGCTTAATCTGGTGGTGTTTGTACAAAGTATCATGGTGTAAACCCTCTTCTTCTCAATCCTCTCGGAGGAGAAATCATTACAAGGGGAAAATCTTTTCAAGGATAAAAAAAAATAATAATTGGGCAAATCATGCAATCTGCATTGGCTTCCTAGCCATCAGGAAACTCTGATTGTGTTATATTATAACATCAGCTATTGACAAGCTTAGTCTCTGTGTATAAAGTACACTTAATATCCTTACTGAACCATGATCTACACAGGCGCCAGCACTACTGAGTCACTACTACCTGATCCCATTTATATAACCTGTTTCTCTCAACTGCAATCAGATTGTCATATGCTGTTAAATAAATGACTGTCCACCAGATTTCACTACACCCCCAAAACATTCTTACACTGCCTTTAACACCGTCTATCTGCATTACATTTTCGTGTACATGCTACCTTTAAAAACATAAAGCAGGCAGTTGTCCTAACCCTGATAGCGTGTACTGAGTTACAGCAGGCACAAATGAGACAAAAGCATTTGAAAGGAGTAAAAGTCACCAGCTGCCATAGAACAGGAACAAAAGAGGATACAAAAAAAGCACTTTTTAAGACAAAATTATGACAGGAGACTTGCAGCTTCGGTTGGTTCGGGCACACAAAACAAGGTGGCTATTGCCAAAGAAGAAAAAAACGTTTTAGCAAAGAAGTTGCAGCATTTAACCTGTGGGGTGGGGAGGATAGAAATGGGGTCATATCAGCAATAGCTACCATCAAAATCAATAGTGAGAAACTGTATTTCCAGCACGGTCTCACATAGGTAACAAGTACAGTTGAACCAGAATTTGGAGCTTTCCATACAGTCAGTCTCGAATGAAGCACTACTACAGAAAGCTCTATTGCAGCACCGAGTAGGCACACAGTTGGGTCTTACACACGGATTAAAAGACAGAACAAGGTATACCATAAGAGCTGTGGATGGAAAACCAGAATTATTCATTCAGAATATGTTGACTGTACTGTTGTAGTACAGCAACCTCGCTTCTAAATGACCAGTTAGGATTCTGGTTGTGCCCCTGTAAAACCTCCCTCTTTTCAATGGGGCCAGTTGTATCAACTGGCACTGCACACCTGCAAGATCAGCGTCCTCCAAGAAAGCTTCCTGCTTCCAAAACAGGCACCTGTCTAGATTAACCTCCTTAAAAAGAATTCCTGCAATACCTAACTATGGCTGCTGAATTGTACAGCCAAACACAAGGTACTTGTGCACAAACTCCACCTGCCATGTCTTAAATCTTAACTATTGCAGATATAAAGGAACAAGTAACTATACTCACTCTTAACCAAAAAGCAAAGTTTATGACTCCAGAGACTCTGTTCCCAGACACCACTCTAGCATGTGTTTTTGTATGGGCTGCAGCAATAGCTCAGGCACATTTCTTGAAGCAATTGGGTTTTTACTGACAGCTTTATTAACATTAACTATATTTCTTTTACATTTTCTATTGAAATTTAATGTTTTATTTGGCGCAGTCAATTTAGACTACAGATGTATTTTCTTCTTCCTCTTTTTGTCTTTTTTGAAAGGTGGAAAAAACCATCAGTAAAGTCCCTAAAAGGGCACCACTGAAAATAAGTATTTCTCTATGCACTCAAGAAAGTAATAGATGGGAACCTGTTTCTAATAGTTTTACTTTCTGTGTTATCTGGAGAAAAACAGATTCATACATACAAAGTGGACTGTTTCAGAAGATAGTGCTGCAAAAAAATGAAAGACTGTTCCAAAGTAAAAAGTGATTATTTCAGATGAAATGAGAAGCTCCAGTGTCAACCCTACTGCCTGAGTCAGCAAAAAATCAAAGCCTTGCATAGAATAGGAAATTGGAGATTTTCCTTAAATTTACATTTCTTTTTGCTGAGCACATTTTTGCTTGAACGTGAAAGAACTTAGAGACATTCCTAGTTTCAGACATTGCTTTTTGCTATGGTGCTGTAAAATGCTGCTGTCTGGGACTAGAATTCCATTAGTATAATTGGAAGAATTTATACATTAATGCTAGACATGAGCCACAACAGCCAGCTATTTTAAAGACTTGTGTTTATGGATAATATCACCCAAATTATTTTATTTTGTATTGTTTTTAAGTAAGATTTCCTTGACTGTATTAGCAATTGTCCAATAAAAACCCAAAGCCATATAACCTGAAAATATAAATGGTAGGTTCTGCAGCTGGAATGCATTAGAAATGTAAGCAAAACATAGATGTATGCATCTCTGAGATTTGGTGTGCTACTGCAATAAAATCATGAAAAACTCTAAAAAAAACTCTAAAAACTCTTTAAAATCTCTAAAAATGTTATCATAAAACATCAAGCTATTTATTAAAACAAGTGACATATCAATCCTATTTCATTCATATAGTATCATGATTACATAATTAAAGACATATAGTTTTGATATTACAGTCTACCTCAAAACAAACCAACCAACCAAAAAGTAAAAACAAACTCTGATCAGTTGGAAAAGAGTTTTGCTTTATGTCTTAAGTGTATAATCCTCCTCAGAAATCTTACTGAAGAACTAAGAGCATCCTTCCCCATACCAATGAAACAGCACGGTCACTTTTCTCTAACAAATTGTAAACATACCAATAGAAATTTTGTTTCAGCAAAAATAGGAAACTGAGGGCAACATAAAGAAGCAGCAATGTGATTATTCTCCATACAGGAAGATAATAAAACGATGTGTATCTGATACACAACATGGATAATTAGCCAAGACAAACCAGACACTGTATGGTGCCTGGTTCTCAAAATATTTCAGAAAATAAGGCATCTTCAACGAGCACTAAAGCTCTAACCTTTTTAAAGTCAAAGCTTTACTTATGGCAATTGCTTTTTCTAGTGACCATTCCTTAAGTATCTGCTGAATTCCTGAAAGAAACACAAGTATGAGTGAAGCTACCACTTGAGAGGCTCTTAAAAATTCTGGGGTGATACAGAGAAGAAAAATCTGTTCTTGTGAATAAGATCTACAGTTTGCAATGGGAAAACAAAAGCTAGATCTCCGGCCTGTGCTTGATAGTATCTCCTGCTGTCACCTCTTGCAATGAATACACCCTGAAGAGCATCACAGGAGAACAAACCGAGTGCTTTGGGCATACATTTACAGTCAGAAGAATGCATATGCCCTCATGGACTTTTGTCTCCTCAGAAGATCCTGCAGAAGAACCAGCAAGCATCACAGATCAGACTCAACTCACTGCGGGCTCGCTGATTTCTAAACCATCTGAAGACAGTTTGGTACTTAGGCCACTGCTCCATTGCCCAAGCAAGATCTGTTAATTCTTCAGAAACGACTAACCTTACACTTTATTTAACAGATTAATGATTTACAGAAAACAGTATTGTATGAACTGCTGATTCATCCACAGCAACAAATATCCACAGTAGCAGCTTAAGCTACAGACACAAAACCTGGTTTACTCAAGATATCTTTTAAAAACTCAGTATTTTTAAAAAAAGCTCAACTGAAATAAAACTGTTCTGCATTTGTTTCTTTACTTTGGCACTATGTATTACTTGCATATGATGAACTCTCCTTATCATTTTATCTCTCTTGGTGATTGATGCCAAAGTGTTTTTTTGGCTAGTAAAAAGAGAAAAGACTAGACCGTGGATTACCAGTATCTGCGATGCAGATGGATAACCCCAAAAAAGGAAAGCTGCACCAGAAAGCAAAGATGTCACTATAAAAGAGAAGCAGAAATAGCATGCACACGGTATTCACAACAATGAAAAATACAGTTAAAAAAACAGAGATGCTCAAAGTGTTTTTTCTTACTGTCACCAACAAAAATAACGAATTTTATGAATACGTGACCTAACTGGGGCTTAAACTGTTATTTGTTCTGTGCTTAACCCCAAATCCAAATCAATATGTTCCATTATACATAAGACCAAAACAATATCTAGAACATCATTTATCAGTTGTCATCAAGACTTTATTTTCTTGAGACTGTAGATCCATCTTCATTTCATAATTCACATATAAATTTTTGTGGTAATAATTTGTATCTAAAACTGGGTAATAAGAAAACACTTTTAGATTATTACTTCAACAGTATTTCACAAAACAAAGTGGTTGCATAGTGCACTTACATTTAGAGGTCACTTAATGAAAAGAGCAGACACAAATGAAAAGAGCAGACGGACAGAACTACAAATCTTTTGTTATTTCCTCAGTGTTTTTCCATTTTGGCCAGAGACACCAACTTGCATTTTGTGCCACAGTCACCACACAGATTGCACAGTGCTCTACGAGGCTCCCTGGCAATCTGCAGCATGGACCATGGTAGAGGAGGGTGGCACTGTGTGGTGATGTTTTTCAGACAGTCCTAAGGGGGCATGTTTGGGAAAGAGGAAGATTGTAGGAGCAGAAGCAGGCAAGGTGGGGAGGTGAGCTGGGAAGCGCTGGCCCACCAGCAGGTACAGGCGCGCATGGTCCTCACAGACATGAGCCCAGTGCCAAAGGTGCTCGGCACGAGTCACCCCAGCGAGGGCTCTGCGGTTGAGCTGCAGGGATTCCCAGCACTGGCAAGATGCAGAAGTCAGCGCAGCTTTGGTCTGAACTGTTAAAAGAGAGAGAGGAAGTGAAACTAAAAGATGACAGATGTAAAGCCAGCAGAAGAGGTAACCACCGATACAGCTCACCTGTGAAATGAGCAAGAGCATGCTGGAAATGAACGGGAGACCTGTGGTTGGGCCCAGGAGTCCATGACAGGGCCCTGGGGGTTAAGACCGAGCAGAACGCCATACCACCCCCCAGCTTGCCTGCACGTTTCTCGCTGTGCACAACCGAGGCAGCGTAATGGTGTCAACACAAGAAGGAACAAGCCTGTGCTACCACTGTCCCCACCTTACCCTTGAGCCTTGCCAAGCACACACACACCATGGCTCTGAGGGAACCCTGACATCTTTCCCAAGCTGCTGAGGCAAGCTGGGGTGCAGGCGGCAGCCTGTGCTGCCTTCAGCAGGTGGCCACGTTAACTGGGTGATGGATTCAGTGGTATGGTGCAGGCTGTTCAGATGTGCAACACGGCCATAGGGCTGCCTCGAAGTGGCAGTCTGAACCCAGTGCCACCCATGAGGAGCGCTGGCTTCATGGGAGGCAGGCAAATACGTGTGGTGGCATTGCCTGTCGCACCCCGCTGCCTGACAGGACAGTGCCTGTCACTCCACACTCCACAGGACTGTGCCAGGAGCACAGCAATGCATGAGGGGATGGAAAGCTTTGAAACTGCTGTAAATGAAGGACTCCCTCTGAAATTCAGGTTATACTTAGATACGTAATTGCTTTGTTTGTCCAAAGACAGAAGAGGATGTGCAACTGAGGGAAAACTGATTTAGGTAACATCGGGCTGCAGCCTAAGAGGAGCAAGTAACAGAGGAAAATTCAAAATCATTGCCTTTATCAACCCATGAGGCAGTAGCAGCACCATCCACACTCTTGCAGAGAGCGCTGCTGGCAAAATGTCACCAGCTCAGCAACTGAGTCTCACGGACAGAAAACAACAGTGAACTCTCCTGCTAGAATTGAAATAGAAATTAACAACAAACAACAACAACAAAATACTTATGACTGCTCACAAATTTCAAATATAGTGATCAGGTTTTCTTTTTACCTTTCTGTCTTGCAAGCTTTGGAAACTCCAAGAAACCTCTCGTGTGAACTGCACCAGCTGAGGAAACCAATGTCGTCTTCCCACTCCACATTAAATTCATTTATTGTCAAGCAACAAAGCTTATTTGACAGAAAAGCAGTGACACTCTGAAGACTACAGAGGGATGGTAATAAGGAGGAATACTTCATGAAAAACTACACTTTCTGGTAATGTGACTGTCAGCGTATTAGATAGAGTCCAGTTTTTCAGGATTAGGTAACAACTTTACATTAAAGGTATTTTCATGGATTAAAAGTTATTTTTTTAGTTGCATATGCACACTTCGAAAATTGAGTTATCTGCAGAAGAATGGTGTCTGATATGAATTTGCTTTTACAACACGTGTCATTTTAGCATGAACTGCAACAGAAGACATACTATTAGTGATCTAGCTGGGAATAGTGACAACCTGAGCAGGATGGTACAAATAACCGCATGTACAACTAGTACTCAGAAAGAAATGCTCTTCTACACGTGCTTTTTGAACAAGAAACTACACTGCTAAGATCCTCTCAGCAAGTAGTAATAGAATGTCAATTACAAAATTTCCCATACTGAGAAATAGCTGGTGCTATTAACTGCCACATCCCCATGGCAAATTTACCTTAATGTTGTTTATTCCTATTTACTTTTCTAATAATGAGATATGCTGGGAAGAAAAGACACGAACGTAAGATAATTCAGACATATTAAACTTTTATCTCGACTATTTCTGAAATGTATCTGTTCCATTCAGGTTTTTTAAAAAGGAGATATAGAACGGGGTTAAGTGCATCTTTTGTCAGTAACCTATCTTCTCCCTGTGGTCTCGTAAACAAGCTGCTTTCTTTAGAAATACAGCAGACCTTCAATTTAAATTTATGGAAAGGCTGAACCAGAGGAGCCCGCACTCAAATAATTTTAATAACCTATTAAGTTGCGACTTCAGATTCATTTTATAACCATGTACCTCAGGGAACAGCACTATCAGGATAAAGATAGAATTTTTTTTCTTTTAAAGATAAATAGCATCATTAATCTGCAACATTTCTTTTCTATTATCTTTCAAAATGAGGAGTTATTTCGTTCTGATCTTGAGGTAATTAGCCTTCATTCACTAGCCAGAAAATGTCTGTGTTCTGAAAATTAAAAATGTGTCATTAAGTGGAATTTACCATAATGTCATTTATCTTTATATAGTTCATCAGTGACAGCAATGGGCCTGGGAATCCATCAGCTTTTACCAAGGAAGCATTAAAACAAATTGAAAAACAGAATAATCCCAGGCACTCTTTAACACAGTCAAAGCCATTTGGGTAATTAAATAGTGGTATTTAAAGTTTTAATTTAGATTTTCCCCTCTGTTCATCAGCAGTCAAATGAGATGTTCATATTCATAACTGTTTGTAATAAAGGGTTTCATAAAGCAAACGGAATATCAATGCTGTTAAAATTAAAGAGAACACAGAGAAATCTTTCAAGTGCAAACAGGGAACTTCATTTCTACTGCACCCTATTTTCTCAGGTTACATCGGGAATAAACCTTTGATATACCTGGCTCACTTTCCATAATAAAATAGTATAAATTCTATGATGTCTGTGCTCCCAGTGGTTAAAAATAACTTCATTTGCATTTCTTGTCTTTGAATGTTTTGTTACACAAAAATGCCACTTTCAAGTAGTGTATAGTTTGCCTTCCATTTCCATTGTTTTTCAGCTGTTTGCATATTAATCTCAAACATCTTTTATCTTGTATGTTCAGCTCTTGAGAGCTTATCATTCTGTTTTGTTCTTACACCTACTGCAATGCAACAATGTGCACCCGGGAAACTGACAGGTATTATAAATAAAGCTAACAATAATTATTTAGGAACTCAAATAGAATCATTAATGGACAAACTGTACAATTGTAATCAACCTCAGGACATTTTTTTAATGTGTATTGTCAAAACATTAATGAAATTATTTTAGAAGTGTAACAGCATCCCAGTTCAACATGGAATAGCTTATATGAACAAGCTTATATGAACATCCTATCTAGCACAACAAGGTTACTCAGCACACACTTCTGTAAACAGCTCCAACGTAGTAGCTAACTTTGGGATGATGGGTATCCTAGGAAGAGATGGCGGCTGTATTGCTTATAGAGTTAAAATTTAATGTCAATTTAATGTCAGCTTCAGGACACAGATTTCAAGTTGTTAATTATGGTTTAATTATGTTTAATTACAACTTAACATGCTAGGACAATCAAGTATAAAAGCTTACTAGTACCACTCTTACTAGACCCAAATAAAGTTCTTGCTTAAACTAGAGAAAGAGAACATATAGCTCCTCATGAAACAGTTTCAGCTGATCTCAGTCTGACTGTCAAAACTTCCAATACAGGTACATTTCTCATCAACATGGTATTTGCTGGGACACACTTATTTAAAATATGAAAAAAAACAACAACAACAAAAAACAACAACAACAAAAAAAAAAAAAAAAAAAAAAAAAAAAAAAAAAACCAAGCATATATTCTCTCTTCTGGGTGCAGTTGGACCTAAACTAGACCAAAACTGTGGAAAATAGGTTGTTTCACCGTTTTTGTCCTTATTTTGCATGGCAGGAAGTATTAAAAGATTTTAGCTTCTCTTCCGAAAAATCTTTTGTGTTTGTCTCTCTTTTAAAGAAAGCGGACAACAAGCTCGGTATTTCATTTGCAACGTTATAGAGACTTAGATGTACGTTTTGGCAGAACCACCTGAGATGCTCTACTTTTCACCTGAGTGAACACCTGAGATGTTCAGGTTTTTGCCTGGAGCAGTGGGCAAAAGTCATCATATTAGGCAGAAGACAGTCTCACATAGCACCAGAAAGAAACATTAGAAACTTGACTACCTCTTGTATTTTTCACGTATGAAGTAGAAAAAAATAGCATAGTATCCATTAGATACAACTTAATATAATCAAAACCCAAACAATTAGATAAATACCAATATGCTTGTGATAAAGCAGTGTTTGCTATTTTCTGTTGTGTTCCTATTCCTGCTTTACTGAAAAATACTAAATTTTTTATCACACTTTTCACTACAGAAAAGCTAAGTAAAAATACATCTTTCAAGACAGACAGGCTGGTCACTAAAGAAGTAACTAGGCAAGGGTTTCAGTAGTGTTTCTTCTGACAATAAAATATTCCTCTAAGTTATCCTCCTAACATATATTCCAAAACTTACTTACTTCTGATAACCTGTTTACATTAGCATTTTATTTTTTTTTTAATTTAACTGAAATGCTTTTGGCTCAGTAATATGCCTTAGCTAGCTCTGAGGCACATTCATATTGCTATACCCCAGAGTTTCAGTTCTACAGATTTGGTAGACTTCACTCATCTTTAGCAGCTCCTTTTCCTCAGAAGCATACAAGATAAAGTCAAGTCACACCCCAAAACTACAAATTCCTGCAGTTTCTGCTAGAATTAACTCTTTAACACTGCTTTTTTAAAAGTTTGGTCACCTAAAACCTAGCACAGACTGTATTAAATGGCACACATACAAGGAAATACAAAGAAAGGTGCAAAATTATCACTGCTACGTTGCAGCAAAGTTACTTAACAAAGGAATGAGAGGAGATGCTTCATGTCAGTAAGCAGAAACTCCTCTGCCTCCTAGGAGGAGTAGTAACTACTTCTGTAGCACTGACAGGCTCTGCAAAAGAGCATAGTCTACTTGTGCTGTGCATGCTAAATGGTCAAATTGTCATGGATGCAGGAGAACAGGGAAAACTATGAAAACCATTACATACTTGTGGATCTGAAAACTGAAGGATTGGAACACTTCCACCAGCACCTTCTGCGTATCAGTGAAGAAAATGAAAAGCAGCATCTTTACAGTTATAGTGATGACCTAATCACGACTACCAGCTAAGACACAACAAATGCAAATGTGTTCTTTAAAATGACCTATATTCCACACTTCTGAGTAACAAACTACATTCAATACAATGTTTGGAGTATGCACCTTATCCCCTAAACCGCTGGCTACCTGTTAGTGTAACATAAATAACTAGACTTTCGGTAATGTGAACTCTATTCTTGTAACATTTAGCTTAACTTCCTGTGTCTTTGTGTTATTCAAGGAAGTGAAACTCATGCATAGCATGTTTATATTATTCCCCCTTATAGTAGACTTGCAGACAATGTCAGGTCTGGAGAGATAAGAGCTGCCTCTAGGACATGAATTCTCATGAGGATTAGACAGCCACCATCTGGGGCCTTGAGTTTATCTGCAGCAGCTGCATTCTAAATATCAGCATTGGATAAAAATGCGTGCTGGTCCTGAAGTGTTTAACAAGTTGCTGCAACTTGGTTTCAATTACAATTTGCTGTCTTTTGAAAAAATGTAAGAATAAATAATGGAATGACCTCTCTTCTGAACAGAAAAGTTTCAATGAATGCCATCTGCAGTTCTGCAACCTTACATGCTGATCTCTGGCTAAAAGGAGCAGACCCCCATGACAAGTAGTTAGGGTGGACTGATTTGGTATAAACCCTTGAACACACAGCACATGGCAAAAAAAAAAGACTCAAAGTTTTCGATGTACTCTCTTATTGGCATTCATTGAAAAGTAAAAGTTCCAAACTTCTAAAATAAGTAAAATGACCAGTATGAGGAGCAATACGTTCAGGTATTTAAAACATTTAGAAGTTTTCCCTGCAAGTAGGGAATAAAAGGTAATTGCCAGAGACATTTAACTTTAAACATATTAGAATCCTGCCGCACATTTTTTCCTAGGCACTATGCAGAAATGAGGGAATTGTTAAATCATTTGAGCTTGTTTCAAATTCAAGCCTGAAGACAAACAAATCAAACAAACGCATAGATTGCCCTCTGCTGTGTTGGCCTGGCAGCAAAAAGAATCCTTGCCCAGAGATTTTTGGCACTTTCTTCTCCAGATACTCTTTTTCTCTTACTTCACTTATTTTCTGCCGCAGCTGCATTGTTTTTAATTCTGCTAAGCAAATAAACAGGGGGCTATCTATAAACTATCTAAAATAAAGGGGACTATCTAAAATAAAGCTCCTTAAAATAATGAAATTAATTTTATAAGGAAATATTAACGATGACAAAATAACCAGCAGGAGGAAGGAAACGTTTTGGTGTGATTTCTTGGCACATCTTTCTAAATTGATACTTCAAAATGCAGAAGTTTCAGTGATTTCTTAGACAAACTTTTAAAACTTGAGTTTTTAAAGTTATTCTTCAGTTTTGTGCCATGGTCTGCCTCACTGCGTTGCTACTATGGTGAAAATGCAAAATTGCTTATTTCATTCAGTTCCTCTCTCTTGAGTTCACTCTGCTTTTATGCACGTGTATACAGCCTGTTTTCCCACACCATTGCTTAAAACAAGACCTAGGTTAAACGTATCTCATTTGGGGAAGTTCAAGAAAGCAAAGTGCTTCCTTACACCTATTTTTCACAACAGGTGAACAGTTTTTAGACTGGGTTTGAACCATCAGAACCCTGGGACTAATCTATCCTATAAGCAAAGAACAAATCCCAGTTGGAGAGAACTTCAAACCAATCTTTCATAATTCTGAGACAACTTCAAATTTAGGTCAGAAGTTCCTGTTGTTGAACCTGCAGCCATTTTTTTTCTGAAGCTTGCTGAAACTATCTACATTTTTTGGGGGTGTGTGTGTGGAGTATATGGAAATAGAATCATGAAGTCATAAAAATCAGCCAAAGCAAAGGATGTGCCAAATCAGTGAAAAAGAATTATGTATACAGTCTAGTATTTGCAGTAAAGCCAAAAAACCTCCTACGCATTTCTTAAGTAGAAGCCAGTTATTTCCAGATATGATGTTTTAGTGGCTGGTGTTACATACTAACGGGCCCTTATCTAATGAAGAGGTGCTGCTTTAGTGCTTGGTACCCAGCACTATCTGACCTGATCTGATGGCTAGGTATGTAAAAGACAGGTGTTGGAAATAAGACTTCAAAATCAATATTAAACCTTTGAATCAAGCCAAACAATTAAGAGCTTGATTTTTTTTTTCTTCTTTAAACAAGCTCCAAATTTTAGATATTACTGATGTGCATCAGAGTACTATGTCTAATTTTTTCCTACACAAAGCACAAGTACCACTGGTTGTTCTGAAAATGTGACTGGAGTGTCTGACAAGCTTGTATTTCCACCATGAGTCACCACAGCCATTGTGTTACCGAGCACAGGACTCATTAGATTGCTACAAGAAACTGGCAGACAAGAAACTGGCCTTACAGTTATTACTATACAAATCCAATATAAATCAATTCATGGAGGAGTGTGCAAAAGAAACATTAACAATTTTCTTAGGAAAGAGGAACAGAAAGAAGACCTAATGTAGCTAGTAAACAGCAAAGATCTCAACAGGGTGACCGAAGCCCATTCCTCGGCTTAGAGCCTGCAATCAAGAAGGTCTTCACAATGACTGGTATGTGACTTCATGCAGATCCATTTAAACATTATGTTTAAATACAGTCATCAGGCATGGAAAATGTCCCAGAAGTGAGAAAGATGTACAGTATAAAGAAAAAGTTCATAGGATAAACTTTATCGGAAAAATTCCTCTACAGAGCAGATGATTTGTTACAGGAGAGCCTAAGACCCACTGAAAAAAAACACCTTCTCTTTCAAGCAAGCCCCTGAAAACACAGGTCAGCTATAGCACATGTCTTCGTCTTGAGATAGAATGGGAATGTGTCTGGGATTACGCTGCCCTGTTAATTCAGACGGCAGTGCTCCTGCAACGAGCTGCAGCCCGCACACACACTTTGCTGTAAGCTAACTGTGGCAGATCACCCAGCCTGTCTCCCCCACTGACTGGCCAGTGTTCAGCTGCATCAGCTCCCGGCATCCAGCTAGCTCCCTGACCACACAAAAAAGGTGCTTGCACATGGGAGGAGGCCAGGAAGCACAGGTGAGACACAAGGGCAAGGACTTCGCTTTCTTTATCGATTCAGTAGCACTGCAAACGTATGCTGAATTCAGCTGCCCGCTAGAGTAGACTACAGCCTCAGAAATACTAATTTCCAAGTATGCCCGTCTGCTTTCACAATGCAGAGGAAACAAATCACAGAGTAGCATCAAAAAGCAGAGAATCATTCTGCCTGAATATCCTTACGCTTAACAGTCTTTTCTATTTCACCTCCAAAGAGCTGGGGCTACCTACTTCTATTGAGATATTTTGCATGTTACTCACTAGTCATAAATACAGGTGCAGAAGCTCAGACCAAATACTAATTTGGCCAACTGTCTCCAAGTGTGGCCAAGCGTTAGCATTTAGACAGAAATATAAAGGTTGGGCAAGCAGGCTCTGAAATATCTCCTGACTGTTCTTACCGTCTTCAGCTCTTCCTGACTGAGAGTGGGATGCTTTCAGTAACTTTCGATTTGGTTACTGTTTTCTTCATGAATTATTCCAATTGTTTTTTGAACCCATGGAGCAGTAAACACAAAAGCACACTGTGGCATGAAGTTACAAAGTTTAATGACATGTAGTTTGAAGAAGCGCTTTTTTTTTTTTAATGCTAGTTTCACTGTATGATGCCTAGGTTATTCTACTTAACAAGCAAGGAATGATTTTTTTTTTTAATAATCATCTTCTCCACATGAATTCAGAGAGGCCCTTCATTGCCCTATTATTGTACCTGTTCAAGGCCTCATTTAAGAACAACAAGAGCAACTAAAATACTTGAGATAACCATAAAGTATCACATGTACATTTGAATGCATTTGCAAATCTCAGTTTTCTGTAACAGTAACATTTAAAAGCCTAAACACAACTCACAGTTTAAATGCCTAAAATTCAGACACTGACTCCAGGAAATACAAATATGTACAATAATCTTCACTGCTGATAAAATGAAAATAATTTTATTTCTACAACAAATAAATCTTGTATGGTTTTATCTTTTATTACCTATCTTATTCTTGCCAGATAGTCTTTTCATACTTTGAGTTTAACATATTTTTACCCTCCAAGCAAGGCAAAAAAAGGATGTACTACTTTTGCATAACTATAAAGAAGAGGATATATTTGACAAGAAGATACTAAAAACTGAATTAAAATTGTCATGTCAGAAATGCACATAGTACAGGATAAGAACAACCAACACATCTAGCTGCTGTTCCCTGCTCTTACAACACCCATGTCTAGCTGTAACAGACTCATTTTAAAGGCATTTTAACCTACTCCTTCTGAGGGACTGAGATGTTGCAGGCAAACTGCTGACTCTGTCAGCTTTGTACTAACTGATAAATACATTCATTGGTGTATTTTCAACAATTTCCTTTTACTTGTGTACTGCTTTAGAAGTACAAAAGGACAACAGGCAGAACTGAAAAGCTGGCCATCAGTTTTCATCATCAAGTACTTCAGCATTCGAAAACTGCTATGATTTGATCAGCTCTAAACACTACCAGTGCTACAATTTCTAACCTATTTTCTGTTAGTATAAACATTTTCTTAAAATCACTAAATATAAAAGTGGGAATGAAAGGTCATGACAACTGAAGGTAGGTAACAACGGGTATCAATTTTAAGAAAAGCAAATACAGTTGATTACAATCCCCCCCCGCCCGTTTCATTTCACAGCCCGTCCAAAATAATGCCATTGAAAGTCTTTTCAGTCTCCTAGAACGAACACATGAAAGAAGTGAGCAAAAAGCTCATGAAAACACATGAAAGAAGTGAGCAAAAAGTGTACAATTTGCTACTCTGTATTTAACAAAGAACACTTACCACCCATTCTGTCAGGAATGGCAAGATACTGCTAACATAACTCAATCTCTCAAAACCCTACTGCCAAAAAGTCTTCCAAGGACAATGCATAGCATACATTTTCATAACGGATAAACCTATATTCCGTAAAAGTTGCACCAGGTCAAGCCCTCCTGGATAAACTGAACTGCTCTGTGACGCAGGAGAACCACAGGTATACGCGTTCAAACACAGGTAATCCTCTACTGAACAAGTACCGCAAGTGCTTTCCCTAAAATCTGCCAGGTTTGTTCTTTCAGGGACAGACAGACAGACAACAGACAGATTCATAATGAGTACCAAAGTGAGCAGAATCTTCTCCCAGAACAAGGGTACTACACAGGGACACCTTTAAAACTGCAGAATGCATTCCAACAAATACCAGCAGCTTTGCAATCAGCTGCAGATTGAATTTTCCCATGAACTCCGAAATGCCACACACCAATGTCCTCTCACCACTCCACTCTGCAGCAGAGGAACTGGCAATCATTGCTTTCATCCCCAGTACACCGATAAGGACCTTGCATTGCTGTCTTGGGACATATCAGCTGATTCCCCATCCCAGGTCCTGCCACTCTCACTGGCCAGTGCCGGGCTCCTCCTGGCTCTTCCAGAGGACGCAGTCTGGTCAGCTAAACCCACTGCCATTTGCAGATTTTAATGCTGCTCTTTTGTACATCCCAAAGATGAATAAAGACGCATTGAAATTTCACTGGAAACTGTTTTAACAGCCAGTAAACAAATGGTTCCCTGCTGCGTTGCTAACACAGACAGCAATGCCATACAGTGAGATCCTGAAAATACTCAGGGAGATTAAAAAAAAAAGAAAAAAGAAAATCAACCATGACTGCTTTAATGGGAGTGAAAAGCAAAATACAATAGATACAGCAAGCTATATACATACTTTATTTTACTAGTGTAGGGCTCTAAGTAGACAATTATATGCTTAAATGTTAGATTTCCTAAGCTGGCATAGCAGTCTCTATGGTTTTAATGAAAGCAAAATTTCTTCTAAAAATAAGCAAATAGAAATGTAGAAGGAGCTTGCTTTCCCCCCCCAGTCAAAGTTCATCAGTATCATTATTAAAATTAAATTTCTAAGTTTATGTTCTAATTCCTTAAAGTTGCCAGATACCCTTAAAAAGAAACAGCTAAGTAGTGCTTGCCATGACTAAATGGATTAATTCTTTAGTACAACACAATTACTGTTCTTCACACAGTTTCATTGAACATCTAAATAAACATCGAAAGCTTTTTTTGTGCAAAGAAAAGATCTGTTCTGAGCAATAATCCAAATTCTAAGAAGTTTACAGCATGTGTAAAAAAATAAAGAAAAACTATATTGAGAAAAGAGAGAAAGAAAAGGACATTTTAGGTAGGTTTATGGGGTGACATCTACTGACAAATGGATATCTTTGTTGAAGCTGCACTGTTCACATGCCTGTTTTATTTCTGGATGTCTTTCTCCAAGTATTTTTTTTTTTCTGATGTGGGGAGCTTAGCCTCAGCCCATCTGACCTTTCTTAACGATGAAAAGACCTGGTTGAGAAACATATGGTTCAGAGAAGGAGGAGGAAAAGTTATTGTGCAAATCAATGTGAAACTAGCATTTCTTATAGAAACAGGGAGCTGTCATACTTGATAGCTCCAGGGGTCCGGCTACCCTAGTAAGCTCTTGACAATGGTCTGTGCTGGAGGAATGAAAGGCAGTTATTTTCTAAATGTGCTGCAAACGTATAGCAGGCTTGGGACCCGGACTCCATTTCAAAACAGCTACTGGAAAGCTACTGTAAAAGAAAGTGGGGAAGCAGAAAAGTCACCGAGTCAGCATACAGATATTCCTCTCCAGTTATTTCAAATACTAGCACTTTTTATGAAACTTTTTCATAGAGAAATGTTTTTGACTTTTATTTTTTTAAAGGTAGTCGAGATAGTTAAGTAGTGCTTTTTATAGATATTCAAATGCAAAAGCTTGTGGACAGTAAAGTCACTTTGGAGGAATAGGAAAAGCTAATCCCAGCTTCTAGATTTTCTTAATTTCAAACACTTCATAAAAAAGCCTGTTGAGCTGAACAAACAAGACTTGTTTTGATCTTCTTAACTGGATTACAGTTAAAATATTGTTCTGTAGTTAACAACATACACCCTGTCATCTACACAAAAATCCTTCCAAAAACATTCTGCCTTTGAGTAGAGCAGTATTATTTCTGCAATTCTTCAACACAGAGTGTAATGTGGGAAGAAATAGCACCAATGAAAAATTAGAGCTTTTTAGGACTTGTGCCTGCTTAATTGTGAAAATATAGCAATGACAAAAATTGAAAATATAATAAGTCATATTTTTACATTAACACCCTATTCTAGCAGTTTAACAAAGTCACGCACAAGTAAGATTTAGCCCAGCACGTGTCCTGCCGTGATGGTATGTCACCAAAAGGCAGTGCATTAACCTGAACTCAGCACTTCTTCTTAAATCTCTCCTCTCTAACACCTCTATCAGTATTTCCAAATAAATAAATAAATAAATAAATAAATAAAATCACCGGAAGAGTATGGAAGGATTTCATTTTTTCCCAAGAAGATAGTACATCCTCAACATAACAACAGATGAGGCAAGTTCATGTCTTTTAATGACCATTGCTAATTGCAAGTCATCACGAAGTGAATATAGCATTTTATTACGGATTGGGAATGCCTGACAATAGCATGTGGTTGTGTTGGTGAAGTCAGAGCGGCTGCTCAGGATAGGAGGACAGGAAAGAAATTCACATCTCTTTGTATCCAACTAAAATCAAGAGGGACTTACCCTAAAATCAGATATATTGACTGGAAGGTGCCCCCTCCTTTTTTTTTTTTCCTCCACAAGAAAGAGTCAAATGGTGTTTGGGGTTCTATGTAAGATGAAACATTCAGACTATTATTTTTGTGTGTTTTTACAGGTTAAAAATTGATCTAAGAAGATGTACGTTACAAAGTACAGAAACCTAAAAAAAAATGCCTAAAAGTATTTTGTACTGAGGAAGAGTGGTTTCATTTGGACTAGCATATTAATATACATTTAAAAGTATGTTATGCTAGTGTCCTCTCCTTTTGTTCACCTTTCTCAATTTTTTTTTCACATTGTCTATACCTCCATATTGCAAATGAGAAATTACTTGTTCCCAAACCATGTAGTTTTGAGCTTTGTATACTCCAACAGAGTAAAAAACTTTAATTCCTCCAGTTCAAGAGAAATATGGTCTTTTCCCTACCTAATGGAGTACTTTCTAAGTTGCTTTATAAAACATATCCTCAAGCATAGAAGCTAGTTGACATGAAGACACAAATACCTACCCCTCAATATCTAATACAAATTTCCCTCAAACCAGGACTACCTTATCCTTGAAAGTAAGATGCTGAATTCATCTGGCTTATATTCTATACTGCTTAGAGAGACTTCTTTAAATCCATTAATACCAGTAGAATCAAACAAAAGTTCTTTAGATAAGCAGGTGTTGCTTGTTTTCTTATGTTAAAGCACTTTTACATTGAAGGCAAACTGTAGTTTCTGCCAGCTGTACTTGATGTGTTTGTAAAACCATAGAGATTATAAATGTATAATGTTATAAATCCTATTACAGTATATAATCTCTAAATTACATTCAAGTGGATAAAAAAATAAACAGCTTGTTAATGAACTTTACATTTTTATAGCACCACTTACACTGCATACAAGAATTCTGTGACCTTGGAGTTTATGAAAACCCATTTCGCATAGCTATTATACACTATGTATTGTTTATCCTGGGAATCCATTGCCCTGAAAACGTCAGCCTTAGAAATGTGTGGTTTTCTCACCCAATTCCCTTTTATCTTTTACGGATTTTCATACCATACCTTGTATGTGAGCAAGAAATAAAAGGATTTGGATATCCAGATGCACACTGAGCCAAAATAAGCATTTAGCCATCCTGCTACACCTCTCCCTGACAATCTGGACAGGGTTATCGACACAGGACAACAGTAATTTACGAGGGCAAGAAAATGCTGATAGAGCACGTACAGACACCTCCCCGTGCTACATCTCTGTTAGCTGTCCAGCTTGCTGCAAAACACTGTGAGGCACAAGAGGTACAAGTCAGTCTGATAATTTCAGTTTACAACTTCCCTGACTGAAAACTTATTTTCTCTTCATGTCAGGACATCAGGGAAATAGAAAAGGTGAAAGCTTTATAAAGTACTATTGTGTAAAAAAGAGAAAAGTATCTTTGTTGTGGTGGTTCTAAATGGAAGAAGACGGAAAAGCTTTTTTGCAATGGCTGAATGCTTTTTCCCGATCCCCTATAAATAACATGGAAACTAATGTAAATCTCTGAAGTCACAAAGCCCACTGCCTCCTGGGCAAGGTTTTTAAGGCATCAAGTTGTAATGCTGCAACTTTGTGACCAACACCAGAAGTAATACAATTTCATTGGAAGAGTATTATTTACCAGAAAAAAACATTAAGTTTTAGAACAGTTTCACACCATTTGAAGAAACAAAACTTAAGTAGTAAAAATAGTGAACTGTGAATACAATACACAGGGAACAGCATACTACTCTACAAGATAAGGGTTGTAAAATCCTAGTCTTAATGCAACATTTTTTAACCTGTAAAATTGTTAGAAAAAATATGTAAAATTACTTTCACACAGATGTTAAGGATCTAATCACTTTTGTAATCTTCAAAATTTCCTAACTTCAGTAAAACCAGGAGTGTGTAAGGAAAGCTGCAAGAGAAACATGTCTACTCATACATAAAATACAAACTGGAGAATAATAAGAGAATAAAAACAACAGTATCTATGGCTATTTTGTATTACAGGATAGCCGTTCTAACCTTAGATGTTCAGATACTTATGTTCAACTAAAGAAATTCAAACTACATGAACATTTACTGTTATACCACTCATGTAGACATTAAAAAAAAAAAAAAAGTTATTCAAGAATAAATGAATAGACAAAGCTTTCATCAATGACATTTTAACAAGTTAACTTTTTTTTGAATTTTGTTATGGTGTTCACTTCACCTTCCATACTCTAGTTCTATTTAAACAGTAAGGAATGCTTGGAGTTGTAACAAGATGAAAATCTGTTTCCTCTGAGTATGCAGCAACAAGCTTTGAAGGTGAGAGATACCAAATTCATCTCAACTTCCTTAACTCCACCGGTCTGAATTTTTTTTTTTTTTCCCCCAAAGGCCATGGGATTCAGCATTTCTCAACAGAAAGCCTGATTTTTGCTGCAGCCAGACATCTGTCATTTTTCGTCCCCAGACAGCTGCTTTGCGCTCTCCATCTTCCCCACGTGGGAGGTGTCATGGGCATATAGTGAATGCCCCTTGCAGTGACATAGGGCACTATGCATGAAGACATAGATCGCAGCTGCAAATTTTAGCATTGTCTTCCAGAAAGCAGAAGATGACATTCTGAGACTAAATAAATCGGCACCTAGATTCCAGAAACTGGAATATAGCCTGTGCAATGAGCCTGTGCAATGAGCCGCACCCCCCATCCTGTCCAGATGCAGCACAAACAAGACTTGGAGCGATGTGTGCAGATTCAACTGCAGAAGCCAAGACCAGAACGCTTGCAAGACTTTTTGATGCACTTGAACTGTATCTTGACGGATTTTAGCTCCTACTTCTGTCCGGCGTCGTATCTTGCAATCTCACTGCAAAGGGAGAGGCAGTTCAGAGTCCCAGGGAAAACCATGCCATGTAGGCTTTTAAGGCATTCTCATCTGTCTTTCATGTTCCAAGGGTTCAGTGCAACACTGCAAAACCACGGTCTTGGCAGGCTGAATCTGATTTTCTGACTGAAATCAAGAGAGGGGTGACAAGATGAAAAAGGCCTAAGAAAGCCAACGTAGGTGAGAGAAAGGGACAACAGCAGACCTGCATGTCTCCAATTTCATAAAGCACATGAAATGTGATGTAGCCAGACCTGGAATGAGGCACAGCCCTATAGACTCCTCCCTTACTTTGCTCTGGACATTTATCAGAATGAAAACACTATTTCATTGTCTGACTGCCAATACAATGGCTGCAGAACTTCGTGGTATGACAAACACATAAGACAGTCTTCAACTGTTTATTTGGTGCCACTTCTGCTTTTTAATCTCATGGTCCAATTTGATGTCTCTCTGACTGGTCAAACAACTCCAAGTCTCACATCTCTTGTTTATCAGCTACCTTACCTATATTCTGGGGTAGGACCATAAAAATATTTTTGCTGTTCAGATTTGCCTTTTTTTTCTCTCCTGTAATCAATAATTTTTCTATCCTGTAATCAACTTACAGGCAGTTTTACATAGCATGGAGCTAGACTCCAGTTTACTTGAAAAAATAAAAAGCAAACACCTCTACAGAGCATTATCTCTACTCTTTGCCATGATCAGACTAAAGCTTTCCATTAAAGGAGGTGGTGAAATTATATTCTTCTAATTATCATTAGAGAGGGATGATATTTATTCTGTATCCACAGATAACTCAAGCTGATCTAGCAGAGGCTGCTTCTGCAGAACTATTGTGCTTTCTATCATCAGCATGTGAACAATGTTTTTTTTTTTTTAAAAGTCTGAAAAAGCAACTCACATAAAAATTCCTGCTCTTATTATATAAAAACATCACCTGCCCCATGAGTTCTGAGTAGTTTTCTGTGGAACAGGTTTCTGAAGCTTCTTAATGCTATATGCCCACTGAGCTGGGCAGACACTATCTTCGGAGACTTCATTTTTGGAGAGGAGGAGTTTGTCCTCTGCACACTCCTGTGCTGGAAGCCAGAAGTTCTTCACTGGCAGCCTGTTCAAGGGAGATGCTCCTTGGGTACTGGGTTGCAATGACAGAAATCAACACCAGAAGAATGACTCACTCCTGCTTTTCCCTCCTGTTCAGATATATGTTTGCAGGTCTTTGACATGAGCAATTTACGCGAGGATTTCGAAGTACTCCAAGCCTGCGCTGCAAGGAAGAGAAACCTGTGGCATTTCATCACAAACCTTGTAGAATCTAAGCAAATTGTGCTAACAGAGGTGGATGATACACCGACAGACTTTAATTCTTCTTGATAAATAAGGACCATGGGACAACATACAAACGTGAAAAAAATACCACAGCTATCTTCTTCCACTTCTGCAACTGGGAACTCAACTCCCAGAAATGTAAATTTTCATGCAAGCATGAAAATACGCTCAAGGTCCTTTAGATTTCTCTGGACTGCTTCATGAAATTGATGGGAATAATGTAAAGCAGATGTCCGCATGGTGGTGTGTCAGCCAACACCAATCACAACAAGCCAACAGAAGGGTTTCAAGTGCAACTGTCATGCATGGCAAACCTGGACTGCAATCAGGTGCTACAGGAATTGGCTTAACAGCTCTACCATGTATTGAACAAGCAAAACACCATCAGATGACAAGTATTCTACAGGTTTTAAGTAGAAGAACGAGAACACAAGGAGTAAGATTCCCCCCCCCAAAAGAGAATGATTTTTTTATTCTAGAATTGACCAAAGAGGGAAGTAAATATATTTCAAAAAATGAGAATTGACTCACAAATAATAAATTGAAGCACTGGTTATGGATTTTATTGCTTTAAGTGTTATCACAAAAAAATAAAGCTCTGTTATAAAAATTCAGTCTAACAGCAATTTTTGTAATTTTTTCCTTCAAGGTTAAGTACAACTTAGATGTAATTGTGTACCTTTTGACTTCATGTCTTATGCAAAGCATCACCTATTATTTCAGTGCAAGTCTCCTTAAATAAACTTTTCTAAGACACTGTGCAAATGGAGGTTGTGGATTAGTGAGCAGCGAAAGGTGAGGTCATCTAGGCCTATTGAAATAGCATTTTGAAACCTCACAGACCAACAATAGCAGAACTTCAGCAAATCCTCTGAAGTACACCCCCTTGTTTTCCACATAGCCTGGATTAGTCTTGAGCTTCTAGATCTAAAAATACCCTTTCACTCAAATATAATAAAGAGAAATAGACTATACTAAAAAAAATCTAATAGGTTTATTTACATGCCCAGCACATAAACCGCTCCTGTGTTTACAATACAGAGTGCAAAACAATACAAACCAAACGGCAAATTACAAACAAAACAAAAAAGTGTTTGCAAGCTCTTTAAATCCAGTTTGCCATTTTTACAGTAGTGTAGAATAAGTGGCATTAATGTCTCAAACTGAAAAAGGCATAGGCTTCTAGTAGTACCGAGGCTGTATGCCAACAAATGTAGTTTTTAGAGAATGTAACATTATATGAGTAAACGTCTACACTTGCAACAAAATTTGGTCCAACAAAATTTCCTGGAAACATGCAAAAGAAAAAGATGTGTAACAAGTGCTGCTCTCCTAATTTACAATTATTTTTGTCCAAAATTAAAGGTATGCCTTTGGGACAGATTCTTCAGCAGAGAATGATGAATTTTATACCAACCTCAGTTACTTACAACAATCTCAAAACTCAAATCTCAAGCTTACAATGGAGTGTAATTTTAATGTAAATGAGTATTTCACATTTCAAATTCACTTAAATAAAAGAACAATAAAAATCACATTTATGGTTCAACTTGAGTTTTCCAAAATGCTCAGACAACAGGATTTACTTTTTTTTAAATAATAATAATAAAAACCCAACAGGTAAGCTATAAATAAGCTTTAGTACTATGTCAATAAAGAGTAAAGACAAGGGGCTCCACTTAAGGTAAGACAGCATCAGCATAGGTTATTTTCCATGCAACATACAAGCTTTTACATTAGAATTTTAGCACTTGATTCTCTTTCAGTGCTGTAATCACTTTATGCTGTGGAAACAATGTAATGTGGTCTTAAAAGGCAGGGAATATCCAGGCAGGCTATGAGTAAGTAGGAAAAAAACTGCTTCGCTGCTTTCTATGCTAGCTACCCTTAGCCTTGAACAAAAAGAAGAGGAGGGAACACGAAGAGTAGATCACCAATATATTTCTTTCACCTAGTCATAACAAGTACATTACAGGCTTTATAGGAAACTGACCACAGTTTTAAATCCCACCATGGCAAAGTGGCTGAAAACTATGAGCTGCAACCACTACCCTTTGGATGTCATTTAGATGTAACAGAGGACCGGGCCCCTCAGTGTGTGCACTGTGAAGTACATTATACTCTTAAGCTGGGCATAAAGGATAACAACAACAGTTCGGTTTTAGGTTAAGGAAATTAGTTTTCCAGTATTTTCTACAGCCACCTTAATAGGAAATGAATTTAAATATAGATTTCTCATAGAAATTTTTTTCATCATTTTAGTAAAGGAGCAAGAATACATGACTGCAGGTCTTTCCATAACATTTAATTTTTGCATTTAAAAATAAAATCTGTAGAAACTATCTTTTTATTAGCAGATCCAGAACAACAGAACATACAGAAAACACACGTGTTTTACAAAGCTGGGCAGCTACTTTCAAAAATACAGGTTGGAAAGTTAAGAGATAAATGAAACAGTTTGTCCAGGCTTGTGCAGAAATCTGTGTCACAAAATGGGCACGTACGCAGTTCTCCTGGGTCTCTGTACTGTACCCCAGACATACTCCCAGGGGCAGGATTTCTGTGCAGCTCCTTTTTACTGAGATCACAGAATCATCTAGGTGATCTTGGAAGTCTCTTCCAACCTACTCCAACCTCTGACCTAACACTAGCCAGTCCTCCACTAAACCATATCACTAAGCTCTACATCTAAACGTCTTTTAAAGACGTCCAGGGATGGCGACTCAGATAAAATATGTTAGGCTCTCGCTATGAAATAACCATTCGGGGCCTGAAGAAATCCGGTATGTTCTTGCAAGAGGTGTTTTTAGTCCTGATGATTTATCATGTTTACTTGGAAACACATTTTTCTTCCATCCTTCAGTGTTAAAATGCCCAAGTCCTAGCTTTTCATTTGATATGAGCAAGGAAGCACATGGCAACTAAAAATAACACTTCGAAATATCACATCTACAGAAAAATAAGTTGCAGCAGTATAGGGCAGGAGCATGCAGACCCAAAGAGCACGAGTCTGGGGAGTGTGTTGGCGCAGTGACAGCCTCCAGGCAGATGGCATTTTACAGCAGGTGGTTCTCCTCAAACAGGAGGAATCTGGACGAAGGGCGAGCATGGAGGAGTGAGGCAGAACTGCAGCTGGGACCAGTAGCTGTGTGCTCCCTGGCCGTTCCCACTGCAGTGGCGGCCAGGCCGTGAGGCCTGTGGAGCACCGTGCTTCTCCCAACGCAGCCTGCTTGCGCTGGGCAGCCTGACAGTCACTGTGGCAGCTAGCTGAAGCCTCCACAGGTTTGCATTTCCAAGCAGAATGCTATTTGAAATCACAGCCTTTTAGGTTTGCAAGGATTTCCCTAGTTTTGCTCTGAAGCTTAAACATCAAGTCATCACCTCATGAAGAAGAGCTGCAGGACCGGCCTCCTGTTTGTCAGAAATCCACCTCCCACAACATCCACTGAGTTCATGCCAACATTAAGCCTCCATTCAAAACAATTAAAATGAACGCTGGAAATGAAAAATCTTGGAAATATGTTTTATTCTGTGAGGCCCCTATCTCTCGGAAGTAAATTTCTCCTGCATGTGCCAAGAAGGAAAGCCTTTTTTCTATGTTGCTGGCAAAACTGTCAATCAACTTGATGAACAGCAAATAAATGAATGCCCAATGATGGGATTCTATATTATCCTTAAAAAAGAAATCCATCAAATAAACATCAACAGGTAAATGTTTATACCCGACAGCCATCAATTTCAGCTACCCATGCAAAGAGACAGGTGAGCTGGACTGGTAAACCTCGAAATTAGAGAGGTATTAATCATCTGCTCCCAGCCAATATAAACAGATGTTATTTTTAAACAGGCAAAATCATCTCTTCCCCTGAAATTTATTTGCAACAGATAATGTTCTGTTACATTTTTAATCAAGCAGATGAAGTTACATTTAAATTGAAAATCTGCTGCACTCAACTAACCAGGCAAGTAAAATTCCGAGATGATTGAATGGCAGTACAGAGCACACTATTACGGCAGGTAAATTGTGAAATTTACCTGTCACACCACACAGCTTATTGTTTATCCACTGCACCTGCAAGCTAGAAGCAAAGAACTAAGACAAAAAAAGAAAAAGCATGTTAAACATATTTATAAATCCATCATGTTTTAGGAACACATCATGAACACTGACAGAAAAAAAAAAAAGACTCCACCTCTTTCTCACAGAAAAGTCAATAAAGATTTACATAGGTTGCTCCTATCTGCTTCATGGTACTGTAAGTAGTATGTCTGGATATGCTGAGATCAAGGTACAACATGAAAAACCTTTATGTATCCCACACTAAAATAAAAAGCAAGACAAAAAAAAATAACTTAGGGGAGAAAAAAGTGTGATTTTTTTTTTGTTAATCCATTTCTTGATTCTCCTACAGAAATATTTTACAAACCCTGTCAGACCACTTCTCTAGTCCATGCTTTAGCTCACCCACTCTTAAAAACTGGTATTAATGTCCTGACTCTGAG
The DNA here is from genome assembly GCF_964035555.1 of Netta rufina. Classification (NCBI taxonomy): domain Eukaryota; kingdom Metazoa; phylum Chordata; class Aves; order Anseriformes; family Anatidae; genus Netta; species Netta rufina. The sequence goes on along the minus strand of NC_140126.1, from coordinate 78,659,155 downwards.
GTTCATTTATGTCATATTTATTTATGTAAATGTTTCTGTGATAGAAGCAGCACACATCTACACAGATGAAACAGAGTTCAACTACCTACTGTCTACAGAAACACCCTAAAATATTTTAATAAAATTCCAGTAATGAATCTCTTTCATCTTAATTTTAAAATGAAATCCACACTCTTATGCATGACATTTATAAATTATGCATAGCTACAATTTTTTTATGTGAAGATGAATAGGAACTGACAGCACACATCTGGAAGACTGTCAATTATTTGTGTTTTAAAGCATTCGCACCTTTTAGTTAGCTACAGATGCGGAAGTACTGACATTGAAGAGCAAGCGCAGACTGAGCAGCATGCATTGCAAACTCAGAGATCCTGCTGCAAGCTTCAGGTGACGATTTGGCTTACGCGTAGGCATTCCAACCCAGCATGCCAAATGTTTCTGTTCCGTGGATCAGCACTGCTTACAAAAAGCAAAACAAACCCTGTAGCATACTCTAATGATTATGTTAATTTGTCCTTGTGAGTATCTAGCATTAATGCATGGTATTGGAGCACATATGTAGTGCATAAACTCCACAGTACACAGCTCTGCGTATCTTTTCATATCCTCAGCCACACATTGCCAGTACTTCTTCAGACTGCAGCTAAAATTCACCATTCTCTTTAGTAACATGTTATTTTTAAACTTGAAAACAACAGACACCCTGACCTTCCAGGGTAAAGACAAGCAATGTGTCATAGAAACTCTGGCTTAATACCAGAAGATGTAAAGTTGTTTCATTTCTATTACTATTCCCCCCTCCAAAAAAAAAAAAAAAAAAAAAAAAAAGTACAATTAAAAATCACGTCTCCCCCATTTTCCACTTGGTGTTTAGAAACTGTTATTTTCATACTTCATTTTATTTGTTAAATTGCTCTGTCTATAACAACAAAAAGTTTAATGGTTAGTTAAGCACGGTGTCTTCTAGTAAGGTTTATACCATGGAGACTAGAATCCATAAATGATGTTTTTTTTAAAAAAGCAATGCAAAAATTTTTCCCTTGCATATTTTAAACATTGCAAAAGACACTGTAAGAGCTTTAAAATAAACCCTTGTATAAAGATTCCTAAATTTTAGAAAGTAAGATTATGATTTTAAGTCCTGTGGTGAAAACCTAGTTCACCAGGACCAATTATCAAGCCATACCATTTGCTACACCTACCTACACAATCTACACAGAAGAATTTAGTTCCCTAGTTCAGACAGTGCTCAGTGGTTCACTTTGCTTAGGCCAGTTCCAGTACCTGCTGGGACATAGCCAGACTCTTTGTAAAACACATCTCAGCCAGCAAGTGCTCCATGTCTTTAACAAGAATCAACCTTTTGCACAGGTATACTAGATTAGAAAGTCAGCATGAAATGGGAAGCTGCAGAAGAAAGGTCCTGCCTTTGTATGTGTATGTATGTGTTGAACAGGAATTTATACACTTTCCCCAGCTACCACTATTTTTTAGCAGATGCAGCTTCACTCTTACGCCACAGGATCTCTGACTTACTTCTCTACCTGTGAACTGGCTGCCTTTTGTGAAAGGAGAATATCTTGTAAAGCCTGTGGAGGGTGTTCATAATCTTGCACAATCCTCTTCAGCAGCAGCTAGGAATTGGAGACTCTCCTCGCATCATGTAAGTGAGAGCTGAGATGTAAGTAAGAGCTGAGCCAGGAAGGCAATGTGATATTGTCAAAGAGGTATTTAGATTCACCTTCAACTGTGGCTGAAAAGCAATAAAAATATGACTACTTCTAAAATGAGGATACTAATTCTTCAGTGACCATCTGAAAAAGTTCTGTCCACATTTTAAAAGAACTCTTTTTTTTTTTTTTTTTTTTTTTTGTCTTAAAGAGAAGACAAAATAGATAACTGGAGATGGAAAGGGTTTGGAAAAAAAAGATAAACATTACACTACTGTTTCTGATTTCACTAACACCACTATGTATCAAATATACCAAGCTGTGAGAACAAAACAAGTATTAGCTAGAGTACATAATATTTTTGGATTTTGTTATTGTGCTCAGAAATGTGAAAAAGGAAGCATTCAAGCTGACTGAGCAGCTTCCCTGGACAATGATCCTGTGCTGCCTGGAACAGCTTTTTATAATTACGTCCAAACAAAAACCAAGTGCCTCTTTTATGTGCGTTGCACTTTTTTATTATTTTATTATTATTATTATTTTTGGAGAAGTAGGGTAGGATTTACTAGGCAGAAAAAAAAAAAAAAAGCGTTTTTAAAACAATGTTAGAATTTGGAACCAGACACCAAAAATCAAGATCTCAGAAAACGTCAGCCTGCCTGTGTGGCTCTATCGTTGCCTCATGTGGAATACAAGGAAGTACAATTTCCAGTTACACGGCTACCCATGGCAGTGTCAGGACCCTTGCATGATTGCAGAGCTTACATGGTGTGTGACAAATGGAGCAAATATTCTCTTTTTTAAAAGTTACTGCCCCATGACCATGCCACTCTTGCACTCGTGTACCGTCACTATGAACCAAAATATTTCTCCTTGCACTGACACACACTTCTCTAATAAACTCATGCTACGCTATGGAAGTTCATGACAGTATGTGCCCACAAACAAGGCTGAAATGCCCTGGCCACAGCAAAGAAAAAATTTAAGGTTATGCTTAGCTTTAAACCAGAAAATCTTAAATCTAGACAACAGAAACATGCTTTTAAAGTTAAACACTTTACAGTGTTTCAATAAGCCAAAGCCTTTCTGTGTATTTCTGTCTCATTCACTGTACACTCCTAAAATTGCCCAGCCATTTAATTAATAATTTGATCACTGAATTTTATTGCTTTATAAACTTCAATGTTTTTCTTTATTTTTTGTTATTAATAATGTTAATATTATGAAAAAAACAAAACACATTCTATCATGTCGAAACTGTATAGCAACAGCAGAAAGCTCTACACTGGAATGGATCATACACACACAAAGAAACTATACCTAATTGCTTTTTGAAAAATTCAGTCATTAAACTAGACTTCACGTGATGTTATGTAAGAAATAAATCCAGATAAACCATTACTCACATTTTAAAAGTACATAGTAGAGACCAAACTTTTGGACTGCACTGTATTCTTGGCTTGCAAATTAACATAAAGGTCTGCAGCTGTCTAAATTTGGAACTTCATCCAGCAAACACTGAAATTTCATAAAGCACATTCAGGAAACCAAAATTCCTCTACGATTCTCAACCTCAGTTGTCTAGTGACAAATTGTTACTGTAGTCCTGCCTACAGCAACAAGAGTATCAGGCACTGAGACCAACCTGAAATCCAGTTCATCAGATTAGACTCATTTCAAGTCCCTTCAAATGTCATCATATACATCAACCTGCATAGTAACAGAGGTCTCAGCTGTCAAAAGCCTTACATGACCGCAGTTTCCTCCCTGCTGAGATAGCTTTAGAACTGAGATGTGGAAAATAACCAAGTTTGAGACTAGACATAATACACAATAATATGTGAAGTTTTCCAAGAAAATATGGATTGCCATATTACTGAATAACTTGCAACAAAGTACTATTACAGATGAGTATTCAGTGTTAAAACAGCATTGCTTAACTTCTAAATGCATGATGCTTCAACTCAATAAGTAAAGATTAATTATTTTTGCAATCATTTTCCTTTTTATGTGGAACAGAACTCAGCCAGAATTACTCCTAAAGCCTTACATTATACATAGTTGAAAACTCAGATGACAGAAGTCAACACATTCAAGTAAACTACAAATTCATTTCTAATCTTTCATACATCTGCAAGTAATGCAATACTGCACAAATTAAATTTTGTGCATATTCTAATTCATCTGGTATTTAATGTGTCTTAAAATTGGTTTCTTCCCCAAATAAGGAAATAATTTTAAAAAGCACAGTACAGCATTATAGTGACATATTAATGACAAAATAAATTGTAGCTGTGATTAGTAGCAACATTACCAAAAACAAAACTACCACCAAATTCTAATATTCATTTGTTTAAACTCTTACTCTTCAGTTATCCTTCCTGAAATCAGATGTTTCACTGGAAGACATAGGTATTCAGGAGTTGCTCTGATTGGTTCCCATTTTGAAGCAGTAAACAAGAACCTTGTGCTTCTTTTGAATGGGAAGAGTCGGGAAAGACGCCTTTGAGATGTACAAGCTTAGAAGCTGTGACCAAACAGCAAAAAGCTATACACGTAGGAGGATTTCAGTTACCTAAGATACATTTTAGAAAATATCTGCTTGCTCAGACCTGTAAAACTGTTTTGATGTCTTCCAGAAGTGAAAAACTAAGCATGGACCCATGGCTTTCACATTTATTCCTCATTTTCAGAAATGCAGCATTTGCTTCAGAAACTAATTTGGACAAAAACTAAACACACCCATACCCTATTTTCCTGTACTTCTGTAAGCCTGAACTACTCTAAAGAAGAAAAGATTAAATAAGGGAAGGTACTTGTAGAAATGAGGTAAGACAAGGGGTATACCCTTTACTTTTGTTCTGACTTTGACTTCAACATCATATGCATGGAGTAGTACTAAGAACGAGCTGCAGGTGTTTCAGTGGCACAGCTGCACTTAATCCTCCATGCCAACAACCGGTGTAAATCCAGCAGACCATGTAAAACTAATTCATGCTACATAGATTCCCCACCCCAGTGCCACACCTAAAGATAAGAAACTTACTGAAAGAATTTTAGCTTCAAGAACCTGTGCTAGACCATCATAATACAGCATCAGACTATCTTCTAAGGCTTTGGAGGAAAGGTTTCTATAGCATATGACTACTTTGACTTCACAGTTATGGCTGATACTGAAAGAAAATTATTTTATGTATGCAGTTTGGGAAAACCTACACTCTGTTGTCTGCACAGGACTCTCTGAGCTTCTTCTCCCACCCATTGTTTCTCATTACCATTATTTCTACATGCCATTTTTTACTGTATAGAGCAGCATAGCACTTTTCCTTCAGTTCAAACAGTATTTATTTGGTTTAAGGGGATACCTGCAACATAGGAATAAAGAGATTTTCACTCATTTGGCTGATTTAATAGCTCATGCCCCCATTAGATGCTGCTGTTCTCAGAATAAACTATTAGTGTGTTACCTATACTTACCTACTACTTACTACACTTACCTATATTGCCCCACTTCAAGTATGGTAGCCAAGATTTCAGAAATGACAGTGAATATAAGAAAAAAAAAACAAAACAAAACACAAAAGTTTTACTCTTGCAACTGATTTTTATCTTACAGTATTAGCAGAAGAAAACAGAAGTCATGAGACAAGTGAATCTAAGTCCACTCCTGTGTATACTTTGCTACCTTGTTCACTTTAAGGGCAAGCATGTTTTCAATGTTTTTAGTAATGTACTTAAGATTAGAAAATCAAATTGCGTGCTGAGTAAACAGCATTGCTTGCAGAATACAAAATACACCAGTTGTTGTATTTAAATGAATAGCAAAATTACACTACTTACACTAATAAAAATGGTGTATTTGTGATATTCTTTAAGGTTTCCCCCACTTCTTTAAGCAGTAGATGATCGTTTGCTTTTAACCTTTGGCTACGAAAGCCTGAGGTCTCACCTATGTCACTGAGATAAATTCAGAGAAGGAAGGCAATCTACAGAGAACAGCAATCCCAGCCTTGGGAACACTCAGCTGATACATGACCACTATGGAGACTTTTGCTTTCATCAATAACTGATGGGATCAAGACAGCATAATGGATCAAATAGCAAATGAGCGTTGCCTAGAATTGTATCATAAATGGAGCTTCTGATTGCGTGGACATTGTATAAAGTCACTATGGGATATAAATTTAAGCAGATGAGAGAAGACTTGTCCCTTGTAATTTCTGTAGTTAACATTAGTTTATCATGGAAGACCTACTCATTGCTAAAATCTTTGCAAAGTTTTAGTCCCTTCTGTTTTTCTAAAAAAAACAAACAAACAAACAAAAAATAAAACTAGGGATATTTTAGCTCCATAAGATCTTTGGTTGGATTAAGAAAGCCTTGTTATTAAATAATCAAATTAACTTTTTTAAGCATCAGGTAAGCATTGGAACAATAGCCCAAGAAATAACTAAAACCCACTTCAAACTGAGAAAAACTTTTTGCCACCAGAATCAGAAAGCATACATAAGTCAGCTTTGTCTGGCCTACAATGAGGATTTCTGCACTTACCCTGGTTGTGGGCAAGGATATAGCACGTCTGGATAAATTTGTATTTCTGCAACACTGCCATCTGACCCATGCCTTTTGAGGCTCTATACCACAACTCCCAAAACTGACCTGTGCTTAAAAGAAAATTATCATAATATACTTCTTGACTAAGGCCTTGACAGGATTTAAAACAACACACCTGAGAAGAAGGTCTGCTGCCAGAAAGTGGAGACAGAAAGGACAGGGGCTGTGGCCTGCTTTTTCCTACCAGCATGTCTGACACCTGTGAAATACAGCGTTTACCCCGGCTCAGCAGCTCTCCTTCTGGCCTGGGGTTGGAGCTGGGACCTGGTCTACTGCTTCCAGTATTAGACAACTTTCTAGGCTGCAGAATCCCCTCGGAGAGCAGGTTTAAGGGCATGACTAGCTCTGCCTGAGCTGAGGTGGACTCACAAAGATGCACTGCACACAAGGCAAGCCAACAGCAGAAGATGAGAACTCACAGTCAGTTAAGCTTTTGGCATCTCCCAGATCAAGTTATCATTCTGAAATCCTTTCTCATGGCTATATAGCCATCAGCTTATGGTTAAAACACAGGTCTTACTCCTTCTATCCACACAGTGTCTTCTTGCTCCTTTTGCAATCACTGTGTACAGCATTGCTACACTGGCAGCAGCCTGGGTGCCACTCAGTGAGCTCCAGGCACCCAGATTTCCAGTCTATGCCAAACTCACCTATTTTTCCACCACTTGAAGAACACACTCTTCCCTCTGTCCAAAAAGATATTGTCCACACCCTAAGCATCTTGCTTCTTGATTACTGAAACATCTGCTTTTCTGGTCTTGACAAATAGTCTGATATCTCCATCTTTTAAGCTGCTGTCCAGATAATTTGCTCAGGCTATGATTCCAAATCTTTCACACTTCTCTTCACATCACTAGGTATGGATTCCCTGAGAAACTTCTTGTGTTCTTCTCTCCACATGTTCAAAAGTTCATTCTGGGCAGAGAAACAGGTGGTTTGGAAAAAAAAAAAAAAAAAAAGGACACAGTTGTGCAGGTGCAGAGGATGAATGAAGTACATACAAATCATGGCAGCTGCTTCAGCAGCCAGGTAGGACCACCCATGTCACAAGGGGGAAGGCTGTGAGGCCTGCATTTTACTAAGAGCCGTCACAGCATTAAAGGGCAAGCAGGCAAGCAGGATTTTGTCAGGTTAATACAAAATACACTTCTCAAAAGGACAGACAACTTAGAAGTTGTGCAGCTTGACCTCATACTATTTCTCTGCTCCTTTTACCACAACACGTACAAGTATATACTACATACTGATTTGGTTGGCTGTATTGAATTTTGGACTCCTGCAGTATTTCTTACCAGAAGGATATACAGAGGGGTGGAAGCAAAAAAAGGCTGTGGTAACTAACCCAGTCTCCACCATCAGGGAACTGGAAAGACTGTGAATACAGAAGAGGGCTAGAGGAAAATGCTATGGTCTGTGGTTTCTTAAAACATAAGAACAGGTGACATTTATTTTACTAATATTCATGGCATACAGGTAGAATTAATATGCTTAACTCATCATGATAACTGCATAAGTTATGTAGTTCCATAAAGGAGGACAAAAATTAGCATGTATACACCTAAAATGCCTTCAAGAATACCTCAAACTCCTATTTAAGACAAGATTTGTTGACAGAATGCAGTGTTTCAAATTGTATTCAAAGTCCACGGTTTTAAAAAATTCAGTATAAAATTCTAACCATTCCTGAGTTTACTGTAAAACATGCCTTCCAAGTAGTGCATATCTTCATTTTACAAGTCTTCAATGCCACCAACAGCTTCTGCATGAGTCTTCATACTGCTTCAATGATGTCCAGCCGAAATGCACTGAAAACTTCTGCACTATGGCATTTAAATATCGAGACAACATAATACTCAAATTTCTTTAAACTAAAAGCCTAGAGCCTTAAAATTACACCTGTCCTGTTGGGATTTCCTGCACTGTACGTCCATTTCCATTTAATAACAAGGGGTCCCTGCTAAAGACATGCTCTTCCCAAAGCAAAGCAGATTTTATGACATCAGAGATCATTGATATGGATTTCTGCTTTTCCAAGCATAAATGAATGCAAGAAACTTGCTATACTTAAGACCCATTGTGTTCAAAATCTGAGCCTGATAACAGGATTCCTTGAGCTGTCTTCTTCATTTATTTGACCAAACAATAGATGGCTGATGGCAGGAAATTCTTCCATTTATTTAGGTATACAATTTACATGTCTACGTATTTACTGCAATTTTGTTCTTAGGCATGACATGCATATGTGCATTGCTAGTAATATACCACAAACACCAATAAAAAAAAAAAAAAAAAACAAGACTGAATTTTCTAGCACTGTAGAAATGTAAGATCCAACTTCAAATCATTTTTGCTTGTATCACCCGCAGGTTAAGGAATAACCTACGCATCACTACAGGAACAGCAGTGCACTACCTGCCAATCCAAGCCATTCTGTGATGCAGAACCTGGACTGTCTAAACAAACCTGCAGAGGCATGTGACTGAGAACAGTTAGACATTTCGTACCTAAGACGAAACAGAAGAAGAACCTCATGCAGAAGAAGGCAGTGCAGAAGACCATCATGAGAAGACAGAGCTTTACAGAATTTTGAATCCTTACCCCTAGCAGAGTTACTTCCCACTTACCACTGAACGCCTCATTGTAGACGAGAAATTAACCACATCAGACATAGCTAACAGTCAAAGCTCAAGCTTATCAGGATTTGTTCAGGTCAGGCATATCACTATGCGAACACTCTAAAGCCAGTTCAGCAGTATGGACATTTCAGGCCACCATAAAATGTAGGAACCCCAACAGCACCAGCTCATTAAAGAAGAGGCACTCGGACAGTCCTGCTGCACATCGGTTCTTGGTGGGCTTAGTAACATAGGCTCAAGCATGCTCAAGCAAATTCCATGCCACTGTGCTCTGTGCCACACCAGCCACCCTAAAACCAGACCCCTAGGGAACATGTTTGGTTCTCATATGTCTATTAATTCAACAGCTGGAGCTGTTGAATCTCCCTGGAACTAAGTGACATTCCACATTCCGCACTTTGTTTCCAAAACACCTTGTGATATGTCACCACCAGGCTTTTCTACTGGCTTGGTTGCCTAATCCAAGCATCTTTTACCTAATCCAAGCAGCCATTTAAAACACAGATAGAGCCTTCAGATGAGTAAGAAAAGGCATCACCTGTGAAAAATGCTCACTTTCTGGATTGGTCACTGCCTTGCTTGCCATTCCACTCGTATCCACCCAAGTCCCAAACAAATGTTCACCTTGGAGCTGCAGCAGAATCCTCTCTTTTTCGATTTTTTTCCTTCTGCAGCCAGCTTTCAGACTGCGTAATGCCAACTGGTCAACATAGACTCTCCCACGAAGACAAAGAAAAGCCTTGCCCCACGGAGCTGGTGCAACTACCCTCAGTTCTCCTACCTTTATACTCACTTCAATTGCCTGTTGTATGGGGCATAGGAAGGGACTGAGCAGCAAAGCAAACCATCTGCAGCTGCCACACACAAAGCAAACTTCAACCTGAGCTCTGGTTCATAGCCCTGCCTGACTCCTACCCAGACTGGGGCACGTTCTGTACCCTTCAAGCATCTGCAAGAAAGAAAACAGCCTCTTTTATCCCCCACCACTCCTGCATGGCCCCAAAGGAGGGAAAAAGGGAACAAGAGTCACATGGTCTGAATTTTTGGGTTGACCTGCGTGGTACTAGGAATTGACTCGATGATCCTTGTGGGTCCCTTCCAACTCGGGATATTCTATGATTGTGTGATTTTAAGGCAGATCTTGAGCTTATCCAGGTGCCATCTTACATACTTCTGTTGTCCGCAGACTATTACAGAACCAGAGATTCATGGAATCATTCAGGTTGGAAATGACCTCCACAATCACCTAGTTCACCTGTTAACTAAGCACTGCCTACCACTAAGCCAATCCCGAAGCACCACATCTGTTCTCACAAAATTTTGCTGTCACAGACCTTTAACAACAGCCAGTGAAACCTACCCTTGAACAATCTTCTTCTGATCAACTACTTAACCTGAACCATGTCTTTTATACAAAAACTACTTGTGCTATCAGCATTCATCTACAGCTCTGTTTACCACCTCCCACCTCATCCTCCAGAAGGACAGAGTCAAAAAGCACTACAAATAAGGTGACCAGAAATCAGAATTATTTAACAGTAGTATCTCCTTGGTGGATGGTGCATGCCCTCTGTAATAAAGAGTTGCTGGCATCAGCTGACACTCTCAGATGAAGGGCTAGACAAAAATGCTTTTGCTTTGCTTCCATTCAACAAACATCAAGAACCACGAATAAACGCAGCACTAATGTCAGCATTACAACGTTCAATGCAACCTCATAAATTCAGCAAAACCCAGAAGATTCCCTTTCCTGAGACAAGGAAAATAACCTATAACCACAAAATGACATTTAACTACTGTTTTCCTTTCTTTTTTTTCCCTTAAATTTTGGTGTGATAACTAACATACACTTCAGGGTGACCAAATCCACTATACTTGTTGCTTTTGACACCTCATCTTAGTTTTCAAAATGTATGAATAATTTAAAAACACTATTTTGGCAGTATTCCAATTAAACAACAAATACACCAAAATTTTTCAAACTATCACACATGTAACCAAAAATGTTACCTGCGTAATTCCAAAGCAAAAGCAATTCCAAAGATGATTCCTCATTATTTGAAATTATCTCAAGGGATTACTTTGAGGTCAAGGACATGGAAATGAAAAGCTTTTGGTAAGATTAGCAGAGGACATTTTCTCTATTCGATATTTTAACTCAGTGGTTAAACTTGTAAGATTTTTAATCAGAAAAAGTAAATTAAAAGAAGAGCAGAGGAGACAAACTGGAAGGAACATTTTGAGTCTTTTAAGATCAAAAATAAGTATTTGACATTTGGGATGGGACAACAAGACTGACTGACCACCATTGCTGGCAGTCAGCAATTCCTTTATCTGTTCACTTTCTATTTTTGCTGAACTCTAGCAAATAATGAAAGAAGCACATGTTTTTACAATCAGAGAGTTCAATCCAAGACTTATGTCTAGAGAAGTATAACTAAACTGGGGCAACTGTTCAAAGTATTTGTTCAATAGCGGTATTCTAGAAAAAATTACCAGATTAATTTTGAGAACTAATGAGAATGATGTTCAGAGGATTCAAGACTGGCAGAAGAGCATGCTGACAAAAGATGCTGTTTGGACGACATTCAGTATGGTCTACATTTTATTGCAGGTCCCCAGAACACTTCAAGAAATCAGTGAAAAGCCACTAAACTAAGCAAGCCTACTACCAGTGCATTTACATTTACTATAAAAGCAAGCACACAAGTTAGAAATTAAGGAAAATTAGTGGCCTAGATCACTATTTTCCACCTCTTGCAGGGCATGACAAGTTACCCTTAGTTCTTTTTGAAGCAGACTTACTCTTTTGTAACAAAGATGATCAGTAATGTAAGCCACAAGAATCCACCCAACAGACTAGTTAAAATGCCACCATTCTGAAATGCATAAAGCAACAGTAATCTCATTTTAAAGAAAGTCAAAGAGATGACTGAACATTTACAAGAGAATGTGACCTGTGGCAAGAATTTAATCCAACAGGACAGTGCATTTACAAATTCACTTGTGTCTTAGAGACGAAAGAGCACTTGTAGAGGACTGCCTCCAAATGCTAGCCTGTTTGATAACTACAGTAGATTCCTCTTCATCACTTAAACATGTCCTAGCTTTATAATCTCTAGTAAGGCAATAAAAGTAAGCCTTGGACATTCACATTTGATATACCCAGCTACTGTTAAATGTAAGAAACAGAAACCTTCCAAAAAATTTAAGCAGCTTACATAGCCCAACAACTTGCGCTATTTTTTCCCTTGGATTTTTGATTTATCTTCATATACAAAGGATAAAACACTGCAGTATCAAAATGAACCAAACAACTATCCTGATACCACACGTTAATATATAAAACATCTTTCCACATCTATATATTTTTACTATACTAATAAAACTAAAAATTAAATTTCACCCAAATACAGTAGATATATTAGAAATTCAATCATTCTTCAGCTTTCAAAATAACTTGTGCCCAATTATGGATTGTTTATTCATTACTTTAGTAAGTGTAACAACAACAAAAGAAGAATTTTCTGTTAAACACAATAATCACCATTATTGTAAATGTTTTTAAAAACGTATCAAACAAGGATTGTATTTGTTTCCTTTCTATATATTTATAGTTCTTAAAAGATCATCACAAATTGTAAAGAATCTTTCTTAAAAAAGTTAAACCAAAGAAGAAATAGCAACCGTTACTTCAGAAGTTATGCTTTAGTAGTTCGTACTGTCATTCAGTTACATCATGGAAAATTTTCACAAGGTATCTATTGCATACTGTTAAAACTACATTCGAAGGAGTACTTTTCAATATACAAGTGCTAATGGTGAGAAAATCCATAAAGTGGTTATTCCTGCTATGAATCAACCCCTAACCATGGTTGTATTTCCATATACCATTTGTAACAACATTTCCTACTTAAACTCATCGGATCTTTTTGCAGCAGAAAATAAGAACAAAATAAAATTGGAAATTATATTTCTCTATTTTTGCTACTTTAAGAAGATTATTTAAATGCAAGAAGCTTATTATTCTGCAAATTCACTTCATCTAGTTTTCTGGTGCATTTCAATCCATTGATATATTTGTCCAGAACAGAATGCAGCTGAACTTACTAGCACTAATATTTCATTAGCAGTCTCTGGTATTAACAACTTAGCACAACTGTGGTTTTTGCATTTAAGTTTTTATATTTAAATTTAAGGAAAAAATAAGATGTCTCTCTTCACAGATACACCATCTGAAATGTTTTATATTTAACATCTGCACATTTGGAAATACCTTACATGCATAAATGTAAGGATTTTGCTGTAAACAAAATTAAATTGATGAATTTTAATTAAATTTGTGCGTAGATATAAAATGCATAGAGGTAACAATGGCTTCAGGAAAGATACCATGAAAGTTTATTTTGAAGTTCTACACTTATACTACAGTTTGTATAAATATTATTGAAAGTGCTCTGTTTGTATCTCCTTATAACTATGTGTTCAGAAAAAAAATACATTTTTAGAAAACTCAGAGTTAAAATGTAAATGATTAAGAATCATATTTTTAGGTGGGCTGTAAGAAGAGACATTCCCATCTTTTTTTCTGGTATCTTTTTCAGACATTCCATTCTCAGTTTTACAGGGTGAAAACAACCTCAGCTTCTGAATTAAAATCACACTCTTAGATCATGGATGGAAAATATTGGGTTTCTTTGTTTGTTTTTGTTTTTTTTTTTTTGTTTTGTTTTGTTTTTTTCTCTTTACCCGTTTGACTACATACAAAGTATACTCAAAAATAAAGGACTGGCTGTATTTTTATTTTTAACATAAAAATTGTACTTCACTGCTTCAACTGAAGAGATGAAAAACAAGGTGTATAATAAGAAAGATTTGTAGAGTTAACATGCTTGGACATCATAATTTTCATGTTTTCATGATTAGTACTGAGCACGCGATTTAAAAATAAATCAATTTGATAGCTGAATATGGAAGTTCAACATTGACCTGTATGCTAGTTTGCTTAACAACATCAGTAATCAACTATTTTCAACCATAAGCAATGGTAATATTTCTGTTCATACCACCCATCCTAATTTTGGACAGTTAACCACAATGCAACTGAATGGTAATGAGAACTTAAAATTTTAAGTATGAAGGCAGGATATGAGAGTCTGAAATGGATTCCTTGATGTCATTTTGATTTTTCTTCCTTTCTCTTCCTCTTTTTTTTTTTTTTTTTTTTGACGAGAATTGTTTGAACAGACTCTAATTCTTCATTCATTGCATACAGAATTGTATCCTATATGGTGTTTTATTAAAAAACCTCAAAATCACAATAATAGACTTACATTTTGGAGACAAAAATGAAAAGAATTTATTAACATAGCAAATTTCACATTCAGAATGGATTAACATTTTCCCTTCTTCTCTTTTTCCTTGTATTATTTACACTTAGAAATAATTTTCATGTTTCCATAATTAGCAGTACCTATGCCATTTAAAAATAAATTAGCTAACTTGATATAACAAAACAGTTATCTGCTTCCAGTACAACTATTTAGATCTTCATTACTTCCCAGTCTGATTTACACTGAAAACTTCTGAGGGGTCTACTTTGGTCAGTCACATAGCTGCAAAGGCAGAAGACAGATTCTAATCAGGATAACGGTCACATTTACTGCTACTAAAAGTAAGGCTATAAATCAGTGATCCTATTTCACTTTTCCTTTGTATTTCAAGTGTCACAATCAAATTTTAAACCAGCATAATCACCCTAGAGAAGATCAGTTATAAAGGATTGCTTACTTCCATTGGTTAGCCTTAAAAACATAAAACCCCATGATGTTATCACAGCAAATTTACCACTTCTCTAAGTTACTTAAGGCATAGTTTTTAATACCTGTACTGTGCTAATACCACTATGAGTAATAAAGACTTGCATGGGAATACATACAATTTCCACAGCAAGGACAGTTAGGTTTTTGTTATTTGACACCAGGGCATCTCAGTAACTGTACTGTACGGACAAGGTACTGTTAATGTTTTAACCCACCTATGCTGAGAAGTTATTGTGTTTCCACTGCATTCTTTAAGTTCTCACAGAAACTACAGAAAAATAAAGCTACACAGAATTAGTTGTTCTTACAGCAGTATAATTTCTGAACTACTGACAACAATTCCTGGTGTATTTCTCATTTTTGTCATATTTTTTGGAAAAATGTTCTCTCCGTAAGATACTGCTTGAGATGGTCACGTAAGAACATGAACTCAGAAATGTTCTCAGATTCAAAAAAACAGACATATTTGCTGATTTAAAGAGAAATAGAAGTTTCAATGAAGCTATCCTTAGAAATCAATCAATTTTATTTTTTTTTTGTTTGTTTGTTTTAACAGCACTGTAATTAAAGTAAGAATAGAAAATCTGTATTTTGGAAAGAATTCAGTTCCTGCTTGCTCCTACAGACTTTAAGCTTCACAAAGCACCTGACATTTTGTCAAGCTTTGAAATACTGAAATATAAATAAAAGGAGGGAGGACGATGACTTTGAAGGTGCATTCTCTTTGATGATGCATGTGGAACACTAAACAAGTCAACTGAGTAGGTTTTACGTTAAATGAATACACTAAAAGTAAGTAATTTGCAGGCTTAAAAACAGTTATCAACTTAAGAACTTTAATTTACAAAAAGTCATTCTAATTCTACGGGCAGTCTTATTTACCTGTCTATATGCATATACTCTTACACTCAGGTCCAGTGCTTATACTATTGCTGTATCCTAAGTTTTTCATACTGCAACAAAATACTTAACAGCTACCTGCCACACTTTCTTCCTCTGCATTTATTTCCTTTTTCAGTGCTTAAACAACACAAACTGAAAACAAGATAGTTTCATTTTTCCCCCCGGTTTGATATGATTGTGTTTTACGTCATCAAGTACCTGAAATATTTTCATGTGCTCTTTTAACTGCGTCCAGTGAAGAATGATTCTCAAACATGTATTTCCATACAAGAAGTATTTTTCAGCTTTTGTTCTTTAGAGATGGTATATGTGCCCTAATAAAATTTTATCACTAATGTACAACACAAAGCTGTCATTTGTATTTAAAACTATATTACATTTTTAACATGGAGGCCAAAATAAACAACTGATGTGTAAACTCCTCAGTGAAGACCTCCAGGAAAGTGTGATTAAAAGAAGCTTGCCAAAAACTGTCTTTTTGCTATTTTACTACTTTCTGAAGTTGGTAACATGGTAACAACCATTTGAAATGCAGGAAGTTTTTAAGGTGAAGAGTAAATACTTCGGTTCAGAATTGTCTATCAGCAATGCTGCTTCTATCTTAGAAACTTGAGAACAAAACTGGCAACAATAATACACACAGGACACAGCTCCAGAAACCTGTCCTTTGAGCCTTCCACAAATGTAATCAGTGAAAAAAATATTACAAGGAGAGAAAAAAATCATAATGAACCCCTCAGATGAGAAACTAATTGGTACAAAGTACACAATGGCTTACATTTAATCCTGTTAATAGTCACGCGGAAAGAGAAGCAAAAGACTTGCTTTACAGCCATCTCTGGCCGAGTGGGCGAAAAGAACAGCATGAGTAACCCTGACATTGACCCCGGCCCTGCAAGTTTAACCAATTCCGTCCAGTCTGGAGAGACCTCCGTGGCTGCCCCACCAGGGGTGGGCTCACCCCGTGTCAGACAGCCTCTGTGCATAGCAGGTGCACTCCAGCACCTTCCCCTATAAAATGACATCCCGGCTGCAGCACCGGCTGCCCAAAATTTGGGAAGCCAGCACCTCAGCGGTGCAGGCGAAGCTGCCTGGGTAGCTGCAGGTCCCAGGCGGGATGGCAGGGAAGGCCGCTGGTGTGTGGAGGCACAGGCCACAGGGCCGCGGCATGCCCAGCGCTGCAGCACGGGCTGCGGCAAGGCCTGCACGCCCACAGCTGGCCAGACTCGAGAGACGTTTCTTCTGCTAATGACCGAGCTGGCTCTTCCCCATCTGCCCCTTCAGAGCTTACTCACCTTGCTTAAAACATTCTGGTTTTGTTTTAGAAAGCTATGAGTCTAAGCCATACTGAAATCACTCAGTTTTTAGAGAAACTGCAGGTAAAACAGTGTCCGTTCCACCTACTACAAGGCTACTGCTAAAAACTAACAACAACAAAAAAAACAAAACACATATGGATCCATTTTTGACACCAAGATATAGCATCATCACTAGAATATTTTAAACTTTTTGCTAGAAATTCAAAATATTCCAAACTACTTTTTTTTTTTTTTTTAAGAGTAGATAAAAAAAGTAAGATACAAATGCACAAACAGATGCATTGCCACCTTAAAAATGAGAGCCAGCATGGACATACTTAACAAAACACAGAGAATAAACTTTCTTCACTAGCAACTCACTAAAAGAAACAACCACAGAACAACTTGTGCAGGGAGATGTACAAGTACACTACAAATGCCAGCTGAATTGTCTCTCTGCTGTGGCTGCTGATACTCATTTTCTAATCATTTGCTTTCTTAAATGCATATTCTTCTTTGCTATTTTGAATTTTATGCTAAAATAAAATAATTATAATTAAAAATCCAATGAGAAAATCCCTCTGCAAGGCTGTACTTCTAGTAAACCTCCACTCAGTTTTAGTTCTAGAAGTATCAGCAGTGCAAATAAAATAAGGAAGAAATTTTATATGCCCCAAAAGTAAGAGTCAGGGAACAATTCTATTTTATGTTGGGCTATCACACTTGGAAGCCTACCACACAGACTTCAGTTATCTCCATAAAGACAGGAAATACTGCTTCCCATCTCAGAGATATTTTAAAATATTAGTGAAATCTGTATTCAAACTTACTGACTTATTTCACTTTGGTTTTCTGAAGTTACACAGCAGATATTCCACACGAACACAATGAAAATGGAAAAGCTGAAGCTTAACACACAAATCGATAAATATGCATACAAATAAAGACGTATCTATGTTTACATGTGTGTACGTTTTTACATATACTTATCGATATAATTTAGGCAATCCCAAATCTGAGTTACACAGAACACAGCAAAGAGCCACATTTCATGAGAGTTGCTCTGAGCCCACCGCTGCTATGGGGGAAGGGGGAAATCCCCAGACCTCGGAAGCGCAAGTTTTAAATGTACAAGATACATGGTTATCAGTTTACTGGCTTACCTTCACAGCAGTATCTAGACTGGGAAGTAAGTGCAATGTTAAAGCAATTACTGTCACCACAGAGGCTGTAAAGCACCAAGTGCTTCACAGCCTCTGCTTTAAAAGAGGAGAGAAAACTCTATAGTGTCTCACCATGCACAGTTTCAAAAAGAGACCGAAAAAAGCATCTGGCAGTCAGTCTTTCTCTCTCTTCCCCCACACCGTCCCCGTCCGTTCCCCCCTCCTACCCCTACTGCACCTCTCACTCTGCTGGTGCTGTGTGGGGTGGGTTTTTTGTGTGAGCACTTTTTTTTTTTTTTTTTAAAGGAGTTGATGGAGAAATATTTATAAACTATTCAGCATGCCAGACGAGGACTTTGTTGTTTCTCGTGTCTCAGAACTCCAATTGAAGTAAAGCATGTCACAACAGCCCATGCAACAAAATCAACAACAAAGTAAACTAAATCTGTCCACATCAAAGAATAGTTTTGTCTGTAACAAGGACATGACATATGTAACGAGGTTTTCTGTGCCTGCAAGTGTCTGCCATCACCTACACTTTTCAAAAGTAATCAAAACGATGAAAAAACAAAGTATCAAACCTGATATTGTACAAGGATAGAAAAGTAATTCTCAGAACTAATGCCAAGCTGGTTACAAAACAATTTCAACAACCATTTGAAATGCATATTTCATGTTATTCTCTATAATGTGTGGGTGATAGCTTTACTGTTCCTAGGCATACAGCACCATATTCACCATGTAAGGCATACAACACCATATTCACCACAAGACCAGCTAAATAGACAATGCTTTTATCTTCTCACTTCTAACAATGCCTTTACATCCCAATACATATTCAAGACACTAAGCACTGTTGCATAAGTGCAAAAAGAGACATTAGGAAGGATATTAAAAGAAAAACAAACATCAACACCACTATACAAAGTGAGAAAAGGCTCAGCCTTGCACACTTGGAACATTCCCAGTGCTAAAAATTTTCATACAAAAGGAAAAAGCTTAAAGTTAAATTCAGCAACTGCAAAAAAATTTGCATATTAACCAGAAATTACACAATTAACTGGAGACTCTGAGCACAGAAGTGGAACTGTCCATACAAAACTTCTGAGACACTCTCCATCTGCAATTTCTCTTCTCAACATTCGGAGGTGGCAGGCAACCTCACCTCTCCTAACTTCTCTAAAACAGACAGGGCTTCTGCTTCTTCACTGGCACATCAGAAGAGTAAACATTAGTCAGTGCAGAGAGTTTCCTGGGAAACCCAGGATATTTTGAGCAAACTGAGCATCAGGCAACTTGACAGGGTCTGGTAAAAAAACAAAACAAAACAAAACAAAAAAACACTCAAAAAAGCAGTTTCTGTATAGATTTGAGGAGTTACTTCGACTTACATCTGGAGATTAGAAACTGTTTTAGTACTGTGAGAGGGGAAACAAGAAGCCAAATAAGAAAGTGAAAGAAAGCTCAGGACTGCGTTCACGGTAAAATATATCAGATTGTCGGCTCACTGCTGATGAGTAACACGATATATGCATCTGCATATAGCGAGTCCTTGTCTGTGGATGCACAATTCCTGCCTAGTAAATGTTGTTGGAAGAGTGTCATTACATATGTAATACAGTAAAAAAAATAAAATAAATACAGTATTTGTAAGCATACTCCAAAAATCAGTTATATACATTAACAGAGCATAAAGATAAGCATTACAATCATCCCAGGATGAGTTAGCTTGTGCTATGACGACTCAAAAGTACAGAAATACAATATTCTAACAATTCACTTCCCATCTCCTCCAGATTAAAAAACAAAGAAACCACTGAATATAACTGTCACAAAATTAATGGTGATTATGATGGTATCAAAGTTCAAGTTTTCCTTGCTTTTTAGTAGAAACCTACAATATTATCTAGAACACAGCATGTATGCCTATCTTAACAACATGGTAGCTCAACACACTTGTAGTTTAGGCCTTCATGGTGAGTCTCATTCATATCAGAAAGACACAGACTGAGTAATGTAAACAGTAAAGAAACCTCATGTTCTCCAGAAACATGCCAATTATTGTCAAAGGGCTCACAAAATTAAATCTTTGCTCCCTTATAAACTCCCAAGAACATCAATTTTGCCCACAGTTTTGAAGCCCATTAGCATTTAACCATTTTATTTCTTCTACCAATCTCTAGATTTTATCATTTTAAAAATTCATTAATATAAACCTTTTTTCCCCCCTGTGCTTATTGTATGCCCATATCTGCATGCTTTACCATAGGACAACTCAAACTTCACTTTTTCCCTTTGTAAAACCTTCAGTCCTATATCTTTGGTATATTGTTCATTACCTCTGAATTACTTGCATTTTTCAATTACTTAACAATTTTAAACTTCTCCTTTAAAAGGACTGAATCAATTCCCCAGCTGTCTTCAAAAGTTCAATTGAAATATGAGGGTTTTTCCCCACCTGTAAGAAATTCAAACAAATAGGGACAAGGAAGAAAGATCAAACTGATGACAGAAGTGGGAAAAAACAAAACAAAACAAAACACCCTTATAACAACCAACAGAACAGAAAAAAAAAAAAAAGAGAGAGAGGGAAAAAAAAAAGTGAAAAAGTCACCCAGAATATATGACCATGTAAGCATGGGCACTCTTGCAGAAAACCTAGTCAGCAATCCAAAGCCATGGGAAATTTAAATTACGGCTAAGGTCCACAATAGGCAGAGAAATCTGTACAGATAAAAGGGCCTGCTAAAGTTGCAGGTATACTTAATCTAGATATTTACAGACTTACAAAGGAACATTATTAGTTTTATTATTTTTTTTTTAAATAATCAAGAGATTCGAGTGTATCCACATTACACGGTAAAGAAGATTAAGTTTTTCTCTTTAATCAAAACATCCATATGCATGTGCTGTATCTTCCGAACTGTAGGTGGATTCCCACTGCTTATTACAGCTCCAGGGTGCATTCTGTTATAGTAACTCATGCACAAAGAACTCCTACTACATTTAAGTAATGTTAAGGTTCTAGCCAACAAAAGCAAGAAGAAAACCCCCCAAACTACATGAAAAGCCTCCACTTTCAGTGGGGCCCGGTTCTGAGGAAAGAAAGTTCATAAGGGATTTTAGTAATACTCGAGCACACAAACAAAAACTGAATTTGGTGACATCGATGTTAATTTTAAATTCAGCCAGTGTGATCTAGCATAATTCTGTACACTTATCCTATTTAGTGAAAACAAGCATGTAGTCACAAACTGTCACTGCACGCCTGTAACTTCATATGGGAGGAAACACAAGACTTTATACACAGGCAGCGCTGCCGCGGCAGAGGGCATCTTTGCAATACCACCAGCACAGGCACACGCAACTTCAAGAGGAAGATGACGGACTTCCATGCTTTCCATCAGGTTTGGAAACCTCCTGAGGACCCAGAGATGCAGGCTGTCCCGGCAGCCGTGGCAGCCAGCAGACCCAAGTCCAGGTGGAGCCACGTGGCAAGCAGAGGGAAGCACGCTCGTGCTTGCACTCGGCGCGCCAAACACTTCCCACCGCTGAGAAAAATAAGACTTGCGATAGGCTGTTTTCGAATGAAAATTAATTTCTCACTGAGACATGGGTTGCATTGTTTTCTGTCAGATGATCCCCCTCCAACTGCCTAGTCTTTGGTGGCTAAAGTCGAGAAGACTGTCTGCTTGAGGTGGCGTTCAAATCTTACTCAGTGTTGCAGTGAACCCTTAAAAACGGGGAGCGGAGCAGACGTTAACACAGCCCACAGCTACTGAACGACAGCACCTAGCAAGCCTAGGACTCTCAAGGAAAGACTAAGTCAGCATGCAGTTTACAAAAGAAGCAGATGTAATTACCAAGAAATAAACTCTCACTTCTTTTCTTCCTGCCACTGGAATTTGTACATGAGCCACACTAGTGAGTCTTACTGCTGTTAAGACATGCAGCACAGACTTAGGTATTATTAATGAAAATATTTTAATTGCTTAGCCAATTTTCCCCAAAACATAATTTTTAAATTTGAAAGCCACTTTTGCTGACATTTCACATACAAATTTCACAGCTCAGGCATCCAAATGTGCAGGAAACCATGGCTCTTTAAGAAGTTTTTATATGGCCTAATAACATTAATTTTTAAAAAGTAAGTTGGTCTTATACATATCAAGATTCTAGCACAAAACAATACTATATGTTGCAAAGGTCAAATGTTCAAAACTTGTTGCCAAAGGGAGATTAAAGAAAAGCATAATTTACCATACGTTTTTGTCACTCACTCCAGAAGTAAGATTACACTTTTTTTTTTTTTTTTTTACTGTTTAAAAATACACTAAGGGATTTGAGTAACAACAGAG
Organism: Netta rufina; assembly: GCF_964035555.1. NCBI lineage: Eukaryota > Metazoa > Chordata > Aves > Anseriformes > Anatidae > Netta > Netta rufina. Next base: position 78,636,688 of record NC_140126.1, on the reverse strand, counting down.
AGAAAAAAAAATACAGATGTGGTGTGATTTTTGAATACTCTCTGTAGTACCATGCAGAGGTAAAAAAAAAAAAAAAAAAAAAAGAACAGTCACACATCTAGAAGAAACCACTTAAAACACAGATAGCAAACAAAGGATATTTCTGTTTTAAGCATGGCTGATAGAGATAAAAGAATAAGCTAAATTAATCTGAGATTCCTATTTCCATTTTGACTTCATAAGCAGCAGTTGCTTAGTTGCAGCTGCTGAATGAAAAACTCCTTCTCATATTACTTTGTAGGGAAGGGCTAAAATAAAATTATTACAAATTATTTTTTGCTATTATTATTTAGATGTCTTTTTTTATGGTTTCATTCACTAAGTGTTCAAGCTCCATTAAAAAAAATAAAAATAATGTCATTTTTACAGTTTCATTGACTAAATGAGAGATTTTATTACCACGGGTAAAAACCAGTGCTTAGAAAGATTTCAAGACCCAGTAAACATGATAGAAAGGGATGAAAAATGGAAAGATGAAAAAACTGCTTTGGAAACACTAGCTTGTACTTCATTTTATGGTCATGACTTCCTTTTGTACAGGACAGTTTTACAAGACAGTAGGAGCACAATTAGATATAAAATTCCACACCTTAAACAAAATAACGTATTCCTTAGTTGCTCTTTCCTTTTCATAACTACTTTCAACAGAGAAGCTGAAAAAGCTTGTGCTTTACCGTTTGCAAGATGTCAATCTGTCAGAAAACACATATATTACTTCATATATTGACAGATTCGATAAACAGATTAAAACCACAACCTATGAACTTCAGCAGACTTTTGTACTTTCTGTTCTTAGTCTTCCGTCCTTCACTTCTCACCAGAGCTAAACTATATGAAGCAAAGCATTTATGTAGTCACAAAATAAAATACTGAAATAAACGCACAGGATGTTACCCATAGCACAGAGTCCCTTTTTTGTCCCAGTTCTGGTGCGCTCAAATTAAATGGGTACGATACATGAGTAAAGACTTGAGTCAGACACCTAGTTTGAGAGCAGCTGCTGGAAGAGAAGTACCACCATGTGCTGGGTCCTCAGGCAGCATCTCTGCCATGCAGGAGACATGCTCAGAGACAGTCAAACTGTCTCATATTCTGCCCATGCCTCAAGATAGTATTTTAAAACGGCCAAAGCTGCTAGCTAATAAAGCTCCAGAGTTTCTAATGAAGTTTTCAATCTGCTGACCAATGACCACAAAGAGCATCTGACCGCAATGCTCTGTACTAAGAAGCTGGGTCCAGAGTTTGTTACTTGTAAGAGCAGCCTTTAGTGTTATGCAGTACTATGCTCTTTTGAATGCCTTCCTACAGTGTTAATAAACAAAAAACAAACAAACAAACAAAAAAACAAACACAGAGCAGAGAAGAAAACATTCCTTTGCCTGTAAGTGTATTTCTATGCAGTTTTACAAACACTTTGGTTTCAAAAACAACCATATGAACTACGCTCCACAAACTTGCATAGCACAGAGTGCTAAAGAGTTAGCCCCTCCTCTTCAAGAAAGGTACCATAAAGGGTGGGTAAAGGATGAAACACAAAAAAAGTAACTTGTTTTCTGTACCCCTTGGTGGCTATAGGCTGGTGCTGTAGCTTTTTCCAAAGGCCATAAGGGGGAGGAAAAAGAAAAGAAAAGAAAAAGAAAAAGCAGAGATTAGGACTGCAGCTATACATGGAAGAAGAAACACGTTTAAAAAAAAAAAAAAAAAAAAAGCTTTTAATGAAGGAATGGATGAAAGACTTCCAGTTACAGGAATTAACGTTCTTATATACTCTTAGTGCAAAATGCAGAAAAGAACTAGGAGGGGAGAACCCTCCTTCAAAGACCTGGAAATTTTCCTAAACTAAAAATTAATTCCATGGTACTGGATGAGCAAAAATAAAACTGTGAAAAGCATATAAAGCCTTTTAAAAAGGAAAAAGGGCATAAAGGGGAGAAAAAGTTTTCATCTGACTTTAACAGCACTGTTTGTTTACCAGATAGAGTTTTCAAAATATTAACTGAAGACAAAAAAAGTCAGTTGAATCTCAAGTTACAATCAAGGAACCAGAGTTCACTTTGCCAAAGCAAATGACCATCTCTTTCTGTTACAGCAGAAGGTGACTAAAGCTAGAGTGCTACACAGAGAAAAGACCTCTCTGTGGGAGGAATTGAGAAACGACGTTAGTTGTTTATAAGGAATTCTAAATATAACAAGGGTGTTAGACTAGAGCAAGGCAGGAAAGTAAGAAGTAGGGAAATGAAGAGAATATGCAGATATGCTTAACTCCTCTCTGCAAGCAGTTACTTCTGACTGTAGTGGACCCTCAGCATCTCTGTTGCAGGTTCTCAGGCAGGAAAACAAACTGACACCAGTGGCTACTCTTGTAGTCTGAGAATTGTTCACATTTCAGTTCCTTTTTTAATATGAAGCAAACTGGACACTACCCATACCACAACGCTACCACGGGAGATCTATCCCATTCACACAGCCATATGCACTTCCTGCAGAGAAGGTAAAAGGCAAGGCTTCAGTAGTCGCTACATTCCACACCCCATCTGTATGGATACAACAGTTCTCAAAACAGTGATGCACATACTGTGTAGTCACCTAAATATCTGGCCTTGTTCTTCAAAAACCCTAAAAACAGAACTGTGAGCACATCTCCAAATAATTCAAATGAATTATCAGAGAATATCTTTGAGAGAATAATTTGTGAATACTTTTTAAAATTCCTTTCTTTCTTTGATTTTAAGTTTTTTATGTTTAAGTTTCAGCAAAGAAATCCTTTACAGTCTGTAAAATTTGAGATGCTGTGTAAAGTTTGATAATCACATTACCTACCATTACTTCACATTAAGATTTATAGCTCTTGTTCCCTAAAGCTATTTTGATGCTGTTGTAGCTTTTCATTACGTATACAAATACACACAACATAGATGTTTCAAAGCTGTCTTTACGTCACCACCACTGTGTATGTTGGGAGCAGAACAGATGAATGAAACTTTTCTGCACTGGTGCTACTTGAATAGCATTCACTGAAATTTCAGACACAGTTGAGAAAGTTGGGATGAAGCTGGAGCTCAGCTTCACAGTATCTTTCACACCTCAGACTGTGTATGTATGTCAGGGCTCAGCACCAGAGCCACTCTGTTCTGGGAACTTCACACAGGTTTAAACATGTCAGTGTTAACTTGGTCAAAATCAGAAGCAACATGCAAACATTCAGACTTTCTGCAAATAAAACATATGTAGAAAGTATAAAGTTTTAATGAAAACAAAGATGTGTGTGCAAAACCAGACCTTTTTACCAAGCTGCTCTCTGTGGCTGACAATAGTTCTGCATGCCTCAAACCTCCAAGCATGAGATTACTGTTGGTAACGCCATCACTGATGTGAGGCAAGAAGCAAGAAGGGATTGTGAAGAAGTTCTGAAGCTGCTTTGAGGATAAAAATCAGAGTATGTGAAGAACAGTAATATTTATAAGCTACTTGTGTGACTGTCTATAATTTCCAACCCAAGCACCTCAAAAATATTTACATTTCCCAAATTAAATGAAACAAGTATAATTCTGAAGATTATGACAACTTTAAATAGCACAGGATAATTCTCCTTCCATTATCTGCCTTGAATTTGGATTGCTTATTGTCAAAACTAAGAATATGAACAGAAAACATATTACTACGTTTGTTATAAAAGCATGCCATAACTTAGCAAAACTGTCTCCTGATATTAACCTTGTATATTGATCTCCCTCAAGTTTGCACCGGTACACCTTTATTAGAACAGCATAAAGAAAGAAACTACGTATAACATGAACATTTGTGGTAAGTATAATCATTGCAATAAACTAATTGCATAACGTTTCCAAAACTTATATATACAATTGTAAAACATGCTTAAAGTCTCAAACACTGTTTAAACATTTTTCTGTCTTCTTTTTCTTTGGGTAATCTTCAGTGCTACCATCAGCAATTTTGGTATGCAAACCGAGGAAATACACAGACTAAAGTGAGTAAAAGAAACCTGACTCCAAGTCTTTTGCCTGCCCGGTAGTAATGAGAAAAATATAAGCTAACCAGAAAATGCAGTAACTATGCTATGTATAAACTGCATTTCTATTACAGCAGTCAACACATGGCCCCAGACATTTGATCCCCAAGAGGTAGAGTAATTAAAAAAAACACAAATGTAAACCAATTAGCTTCAGTTTTGAGCAATACAAAAATATAAAAAGAAATATATTAATGAAATATAGCAACTTTGAGATAATTCTTAGTAAATGCATATTAGAGTCATTCAAAAAGATTTTTAGGGAGAAAAAGTTACATGCATTATAAATATAACGTGGCTGTCTGGGGTTCTGGCGCGGTAACTGTATGTTCTGCCACTCTTCTGGCATTGCACTGGGAACAAGGAAGGCATTTCTTAAATCTCTGAAGCTCATTAATCAGACATCCAAGATTGAGTACGCACTACGGTCTAGTTACCAGCAGACTAGGATAACTATGTAAAACCATACATGAGAAAAACTCAAAGAGGAAAGTTATTAAATGTTTACAGGCAAGAAACACATTTTAGCAGAACTGAAGGAATAATTTCTCAATTTCCCTTCTCAAACAGGGTAGTACCGGCATATGATCAACACCATTCTGACAAAAAACTTTACTAGTATCAACCTACAGACAAGCACAACAGAACATTTTCTCCTCATTTACATGTGCTTCAAATAAAATTCTGATACACATTTATTTTATATATATATATGTATATATAAATAAATGCATATATATATACACACATACATATATAAACACAAAAGAAAATCTAGCTGAGGTCCTCATTGCTGCAGCTTATCTGTTTAGTCTTACTGCTGAATAAGCATTTCTTCAGATAGTGTTCTTGACTGTCAGGGGATGCTATCTCTGGAAGTGATCTATGTGCTTCAGAAAACTGGTGGGCAAGAAAAAAGCATAGATGATTGTCGAACAAGAATTTTTAGTTGCTGGTGCAACTAAGGGTATCTATTTCTTGGGAAAATTGAAATATACTACTGATGTTCTAAGAACCACACAAGTGACTATTACAAACATGCATCTAAAATTTGTTGCATTAGCCACTGAATTAATGCATTTTCTACAGTAACTTAGAAGAATATTTTACAAAATACCAACATGTTAGATGTTAATCTTAGTGATTGTGAATCTCTCTGAATTATCCAACACAGAATCCACATAAAAAGTTGCAGTAAATTTTAGACAAACAGCCCAAATTGCCCTGGACTCTCAAAGGAGTGGTTACATGATCTGCTTCTCGGGAAGGAAGAATCAGTTTAGGTCTCCCCTTTCATTCCTTCCCAACTCCTGTTACAGTTTATCCCCTTCTTCAGGTGTAATTCCTTCGGTCTAGCGGTATACAGCAAATACTTGAAAAGCATTTGTTTCCCCACAGCTGAGGGGCAATAAGGCAAAGCAGACAGGGGTCAGATGGACAGAAATGTCATCAGACAAAAAGAGGAGTCACTCTGCTTTCTGGGTTGTAAGCACTACTTATTTTCCTGCCCTGCAGTATTTTTCTTCAAACTTCTTGTTGTTATGCAATTTTATGTCTGTGGGTTTTTTTTTTTTTTTTTTTTTTTTTTTAGAATAAACAGTTTATATACTTTGTTTACAACAATAAACCATTTTTATTTCCTTTTTATCTCACACCACACACAAACTTTCTACACTGTTAGAACTACAAAATATACAGTAACATTTGAAAGTTCACAAGAAGGATCACTGATACTGCTTCTAAATTTCTACCAAAAATGCTGTTTTCACAGCACCTTACAAAGTACACTTACACATATGATGCTACTGAAATAATGATAGTATCAATGGCTATTTCCTTCATCATGGTTGTTTTCCATCCATCATTGCACACTCCATTTTGATTTCCGATTATCTTTCTTTAAAAACATTAGAACATTTTGCAACATCTTTTTTAAAAGATCAGTTATCACTGCAGACAAATCCCTTCACATACAGAACATTAAACAAGTGATTAAAAAAAGTACTAACCTTTGTTGCGTGGAGTTCCGCAGCCTTCAAGGTTCAAAATTATATCTTCATCTTTGTCATCTGCAGTGCATCCCAAAAGCATCCAACTCTCGACGTCATCACTTTCAGATATCATGCTCTCCTCCTCATCACTTGAGCTATCATCTATTACCATCACCTCTTGGATGGCATGAGTTCCAACAGAACTAACTGAGGCAAGCTTCTCCCTAACACCTTTCCTTTGCCTTGGAATTTCTGTGTCTGATCCAGCAGGATGCAGTGTATCACATTCAGCAGCTCTGGCATGATTTGGTGTGGAAGATCCTAGATGGGTGTGTATTTTACCTTGAGCTAGAGAGCTTGTTGACTTCTTTGCCTTGCTTTCATAAACACTCTCTTCATCTGGTGTATCAGACAAGACAATGACCTCAGAGTCGTTGGAAACCTGAACATCATCATCGGGCAATTCAATGACGTTCTTGTCTTCATGCAGTGTCTCAGTTAGAGCTGAACTCTGACCTTTGACTCCTGCAACATCACCTTCTTCAGTCACATCCACTGTGCTGATTTCACCAAGATTTTGGGAATAGTGGATTTGGCTGTAGAGATGGAATTCCACCTCACTGTCGACACTCTGCTCACTGGATGACTCCTCACGATAAAGATCATCTTCATACACTTCAGTATCATCTGCGTCTTCATATCCATAAAACATTCTGGAAAACGAATAGTCTGTATCTGCAAAAAACATGAAAGGTTATTTTAGTATGCTCATGAATGTATATCCCAAGGCATGTTTCAAATGACACCTTTGGTCTTTCTGAAATTGCTAGGGTCAGTCATACTGCTCTGCAATATGGAAGACTGAGCAGATTAACAGCTACAAGAATCAATGCTCAAAACAATTAACAGCAGAAGCTACTTAAGGGTGCATTTTGTTTAACCTTATCAAATATGTTAACCTCAACTACTTTGGCTTCTGAAAGTTGTGGAAATTCTCAGGCACCAAAGCTCCTCTCTGTCCTTGGTTCAAAAACAAGGTTCCTGTGTGGATCGGTAGACAGATGACTGTACAAATCCAAGTCTTGATTGTCCCACCAACCAGTATTAATACCGCATACTTTGCAAATTGTATTACTAAGCAACATCTTATATATGCATACTCCCTGAAAGAACAGGGAAGCAACACTCAGTGGTATTCCATAGAAGCAACTTGAAACATCTACCTCTGAGCTGCATGGTCACCTGACCTGGCACTTCATTATTTAACCCTAGGACAAGAATTATTAGTGTGATGGTACAGAAGCATACAGATGTACTCTGAACGAGCACAAGTCACACGGTTCTATCAGGACTTACAAGCCGAGTTATGATGCCACAAAGATGCAGCTACAATGCACTTAGACATGAGGAAGGCACACCTGCAAACAGTATCTGCCCAGCTCAACATCAGCCACATCTCTATTCTCCTCCCTGCTGCGAAACAGTTATCTACAACTTTTACTGGCCTCTCTGGTGGATCTATGATTAAGGCCCAATTTCCCCCCCTTTTTTTTTGTACATAGCAATACCACTTGTTAAAAAAAAAATAAGCCATAAGAGCTGAATGATGGACAAAGTGCACCCTCAGCAAGTTTTCAGACGATGCAAAACTGAGGAGTGGTTGATGCAGCAGATGGTTGTACTGTCACTCAGGGCTACCTCAGTGTGCTGGAGAAATGGGCAGAGAGGATCCTCATGAAGTTCAACAAAGGTAAATATAAAGTCAGGCACCTCGGAAGCATAGAGGCTTGGGGCCAACTGCAACAACAAGATGACAGAAAAGGACCAGAGAGTGGAATAAGTTGACCATAAGTCAAAATACTTTTGTGACAAACAGCATGCTGGGCTCTTGAAGAATGTCAACAGCAAGTGGAGGGAGGCGATTTTTGGGTGGTCTTGTGTAGAGACGGGAGCTGGACTCCATGATCCTTGTGGCCCCCTTCCAATCTGAGATATTCAATGATGTTGTGACCCTTCCACTCTACTCAGCACTCACAAGAGCACATCTGGAGTCCTGTGTACAGCTCTGGGCTCTCCCATAGCAGAAAAACATGGACATGTTGAAGTGAGTGTAGCAACTAAGATGACTAAGGGAGAGAAGAATCTGTCAAACAAGGAGAGGCTGTTCATACTGGAGAATGGAAGGCTCAGAGAGTCTTATTAATGTACATAAGGACCTGACGGAGGACTAAAGAAGACCGACCCAGATTCTTCCAAGTAGTGTCCAACAGCATGGTAAGAGAATGGGCACAATTTACAATACAGAAGATTCCACTTGAACGTAAGAGAAAACTTTTTAACTGTTGCTCACAAGGGCTGTGGAGTCTCCACCCTTGACTAAATTCAAAACCCAACTGTACCTGGCCCAGAGCAAACTGCCCCAGGTTACATTGCTTTGAGTCACATTGCTTTGAGTCGAGGCAGTTGGACTAGACAATCTCAAGAAGTTCCTTCCAACTTCATCTATTCTCTGATCCTAACCAAACTGCAAGTATTTCTAAATAGAGAGTTCACTACATACTCATGAGCCAGGCCTAACACTTGAAGGTATTCTGAAGTTACTTTGTCTAACTCATGGGCTACATAATTTCATTTACATGCCCACATCACACATTAAGGAGAAGAAAAAAAAAAAATACTTTCTCTGGAAAGTCTTTCTGCGTATAGTCCTACAGAAGCCAACCAGCCTTTGTAGGTATGAAAAACTGCCAGACACAGATCACTTTTATGGTTGTTGAAGTGGAATGTTATTGTTTAAGTTTTCTGTATGGTTATTGTCTGTATGTGTACAGACATAAAAGTACAAAAATTTAGATTTGCTAGTCCTGGACTTAAGTAATTTGCATGATGACTGTATTCAAAGAACCTAAAGGCTCTTATTATAGTAGCTTTCTGTGAACACGTGTCGTGGTTTAACCCGGCTGGCAGCTAAACACCACGCAGCCGTTCGCTCACCCTCCCCCCTCCCTCTCTGGGACGGGGGAGAGAAATGGAAAGTGAAGCCCGTGAGTTGAGATAAAGACAGTTTAATAAGACAGGAAAATAATAATAATAATAATAATAATACAATGATGATAATAGTACTACTACTAATAATGTGTACAAACAAGTGATGCACAATGCAATTGCTCACCACCCGCTGACCGATGCCCAGCTTAACCCCGAGCAGTCCGGCCCCCTCCCCCCGGCTAGCCACCCCTATATATTGTTTAGCCTGACGTCAGATGCTATGGAATACCCCTTTGGCTAGTTTGGGTCACCTGTCCTGGGTCTGTCCCCTCCCAGCTCTTACTGCACCCCCAGCCTGCCTGTTGGCAGGACAGAGCAAAAGTCTGAGGTGTCCTTGGCTTGGTATAAGCACTGCTCTGCAACAATTAAAACATCGGGGTGTTATCAGCACTCTTCTCATCCTAAGCCAAAACACAGCATTCCACCAGCTACTAGGAAGAAAATTAATTCTGTTCTAACTGAAACCAGGACAACACGTCACAGGAGTTCCTCTCTGATAGATTTGTATTCATCTGTATTTTTGTTACATTAGAAGTCAATGTGAAGAGGAACACTTTCTTTCCCAAACATAAACATGGCAGCAAAAGCAGGAAAATGCAATTCTTAAGGAAAACCCATATGTTCTCCCCTCTTCTGCTTGGGCTTCAAGTAGGTCAGCATACATTTTTCAATCTCACCTGCACAGCTAAGGAAGCCACTTTGGTAATTGTTTGCTGAGATCACATCCAAACAGCATCAGAACTCTACCCTTTCATTGTTACGTGGGATCACCCTTTCAAATAGGGCTAGGCCTGTTCCAGTCCACAGGACAAGAACAAAAGAAGATCCAGCTCTAATCAAGCAAAGTTACAAGAGTAATTAGCAGTTATAGGAAGTGAGAAGAAAGACTTTCAGTAATGCAGGAAATCAAAGAATCTCTCTGAAACACTGCAATCTTAGAGATACTCAAAAAGACAACTTAATTCAAGCACTCTTTGCTTTGACTCTTGTCACCTTCTGGATAAAGTTACACAAAGTACCCACACGGCAGAGCTGAAAGTACACATCTGAACACGACTTTTGGATTTGAAGTGTCGAAGAACAGCCATGTATCTGACTTATAGACACTTCATAATGAAAACAAGAGTAAGAAGAGGCAGCATTGAACTACACTTACTGTGATCTATCCTCTCTAGACTACAGAAATTTAAACCAGTTGATGGCTCGTCTTCCTCTCAGGTCCATGCAGGAATTGGAACAATGAAGGGATCTTTCTCTTGCTCACTCAGCACGTGCATCAGGCCACTGAGAAACAAGAAACATCAAATATCAGCATCAGAAAATGGTGTGAAGATACCTATTTCTGCCTTTCTCTGCTGTAGGATTCTGACAACAGCTGTGTTCTACCACAGCATGAGAAATATGTCTCAAGCATAATCAAAGCAGACAAAAACACTGCCTCCAGGAAAGAGAAAAGGAGCGTGACAGAAAGTTGTGGTGTTTATCAGATTGTCAAAATAAAGCAGTCTTTTACTTACAATGGACAATAGCCTAAACATTTTTGCTGCCAGCTAGACTGTAACAAAAAAACATCCCTCATACCTGACTGTTAAAAAAGTAAATCGATCCCACATGGAGTAGCTAATGTTATCGTTAATACAAACTGCGGAGAGCAGAACACACTAACACATCATTCTTTTGAACTGGACTGCTGTAATTTTTAAAAACAAAGCAAGGAAACAAAAAAAAAAACTTCCAGCCCTGTGCCACAGGAGAACCCCGACCTTTCATCAACAAAAATCCTGCTGCTACCTGAACACCCTGCAGAGCTTTCCTCAGAGGTGTCTGATCACCCCTGTGGTAGGCCTTAAGTCAGAACTTCAAGTAAAGGGTTACCAGTGTAAAAAACAAAACAGAACAAAACAAACAAACGAACCACAGGAAAACAACAGATATCTGAATTTCTTTTAGCCATCCCGGAAAAAACTCTGTATGGCTGTACCTGGAAATACCTGGGGGATAGGGGGCATTTTCCTGAAACATTTGCAAAGACTGCTTGCCAGCACATTTTGTTTCACTCATTAAAACAAGCAAGCAAACAAGAATCCTCACTTTGTAAAGTAACAAAAGTTGGCAGCTGTACAGCCAAAGTCAGAAGGGAAACGTTGATGCTGACTTGCAGGAAGGGAGAAGGAGCAGAAACAAGTTAATCAGAAGCTCCAAAGCAACTTTAAAGTTGCACACAGGAAGCTACTCCCTCAGCCAAAATTTCAAAGCAGTTTGGAACACTGAGCCATAACAGGAGCACAGAAGGTGCTTTGATTGTGTGCCAGCAAGGTGTGCCAGCAAGATGCGACAGCCTTTCCCATGCCACTAATGCTTCCACCTATCTTGTGTCTCCCTACCACCTCCTCTCAAGTGCTTAACTTAATTCCTTTCGCTACTCTTAGTTCAACTCCAGCAAACTTTCACACAGTAACTTTCTTCTCTCTTCCTCTTGCCATTTCAAATATACATTCTGCTTAACTTCAAATACCAAGACTTTTTAGAAACAAACAACGAAAATCACTAAAAGAAGAATATGCCATCATTCGGTGTTGCAAAAACAGCTTTTCAGACAAGCACACTATCCCCATCAAACACCATCAGTGAATTCCAGTATTCCCTTAGTGTACTTGTTCTCTGCTTAATCTGTGCGGTGATATCAAATCTAACATGTCTAGGACAAAGGCTGTGTTGAAAATACAGCAACAAATGTGTTATTTCCTCACCTAGGGAGCAAAGATATGGCATATGTCTATAATCAGCCTCCCTGTTACAGACAGGAACGATGATAAAAACGGAAATCTTTTGAGGAAATTACCAAACACATCCTAAAATCACACGTATCTACCAGAAGAGTTCAGACATCAGAATGGTAGCAGACATCAACAGTCTTTACAGTTTCATCTAGGCTGGAACTTTTTTTTTGCATTTTCTATTTAGCCATATTTCTAATAGGTAAACTGGGTAGTACTTTAGACTGTTATGGCACACGTACAACTGACATGAAATTGCTGAAGAACTTAAATGTTCAGATACAGTTAAATGAAATCTTTCATTTCAATGGCTACAAGTGGTGTACAAGTAGCACACCTCTTCTTCACGTGGTGTAAGTGATCAAAATTATTAGCAACAGCAAAATGGAAATCACATCTTTGTTCCTCTTGCTACCCTGCGAAGTTATGTGATTGCCAAATCTAAATGTCTTAAAAAAATATCAATCCAACAACATATCGTTATCATCAGAGCAGAACATCAGGAGACGTTTTGTCCTTCACCTGTATTGGGTCTCTGTACTGAACACTGTGCAGTTCTTGTCTGGGCATAACTGAATAACCAAGCTGCACTCAAAGCAGGTGAGAAACGTTTTTGTTTCGTCGCCTGACGTGACACACGCAGCCTTTGAACACCCAGAGAAGCTCCCTGCAAGGACACGCTCAACGTAGAGCAGGAACGTACTCGCAGCAAAACATTTCAGAGCAGCTGTACGCACCTTAACTCCGTGGCAGCCACCTACAACAACTTTCCTAAAGGAAGCCCTGAGAAGGGCTGAGAGTACCTGTTGCTCGAGTTACACAGAGGCAACGGAAAGGCAGAGAGCATCAAAAAGCTGATCTAACGGCTACGCCTGCTAATGCGGGGCAAACTTTGTCGGCAGCTTCTTCTGCGGGCAACTGACCGGCTTCTGCCTCAGTGCCGAGACAAACACACGTGTCCTCCATCCGTGCCTGGCGAAACGTCCCCTTCCCGTCCCTGCAGCACAGCGCGAGTCATTCCAGCGGCGAGGCCGAGGCTCCGGGAGGCCACAGCCGAGCACCTCCCGCACCTGCAGCAGCACAGCGCGCGGTCAGGCCACCCGCGCCCAGCCCCGGGGCAGCGCCTCCCCCCCGCCCCCACACAGCCGGCACCGCACCGCGGGTCCCCGCCCGCCTCCCCCGCACCGGGGCCCGGCGGCGCTGACGGGGCCGCGAAGAGACGGGGGCAGGGACAGGGCCCGGGACAGGGGCAGGGGCAGGGCCCGCACGCACCGGGCAGGGCCGGGCCGGGCCGGTGCCTCGGCAGCGCCCGGGCCCTGCGCGCCCCGCGGGGACCCCGGGACACGGGGGCGGGGGGGGGTGCGGGGGCCGCCCGGGTACTCACTGCCGGCCGCACCGGGACGCGACGAGCCGGAAGTGGGGGCGCCGCGCCCCGCCCGCCGGCCGCGTGCTTCCGGCCCCGCCCCGCCCGCCCTCAGGCCCCGCCCACCCAGGCGCCAGGCCCCGCCCCTCTCCGCGCCCGCTGAGGGGAGGGAGGGGAGGGAGGGGCGCGGCGTCGCCGTCTCAGGGGTGCGTGAGGAGGGCTCCCTGCGCGGCTTGCCGAAGACCCCTAATGATAAAGCCCGTTAATAAAAGTCTTTTAAGGCATTCGACGCCTTGACGTGCGGCCCCAAAGCTGCCCCTGTTGTAAACGAGGCGTTGCAGGCGCAACAGTCACTGACAGAAACCCGCAGCGGTGCCCAGGTTCCTGCCCCGGAACCTGCTAGAAACTTCCACGCGCTTCGTGATTATTTGATTTCTCGTCCGGGTTCTTGCAGTGGAAAGGAAGGGCAAGGCATTTTCACACAAGCAGTATCTCAATCCCTCAGTGCTCTGCGGGCTTTCCTGCAGCTGCCTGCATCCTCTTCCTCGGCAAAGCAAACCTGCTTAGGAAAGGGGAAGTTACGTTTCTAAATTTCTGTCATTACCGTGAGAAACTGCACACACAGCTTTCGGCTGAAACTACTTCCACAGGGGTCGCAGTGGTGTTGGCCAGAGCTGCTCATCTTCTGCGGGTGCCGTGTCGCAGGGAGCCCCTGCGCTGAAGCCGTGCTGTGCTTGGCAATGGGGTGACGCCAAGTGCCAGGAAAGACACAGGCACCGGCTGACAGCAGAGACCCCTGGGGCCAGCAGAAATAACTCACAGGTGGTCAGTTACCTGTCACTGACACAGCCAGCACCAGGGGCCTCAGCTTCATAGGATCACAGAGTGGTTTGGGTTGGAAGGGACCTTAAAGACTACCCAGTGCCAACCCTCCCCCCAACCCAGGCTGCCCCCAGCCCCATCCAGCCTGGCCTTGGGCACTGCCAGGGATGGGGCAGCCACAGCTCCTCTGGGCATTTTCTTCCTTATACCTACTGTAAATGTACCCTTTTTTAGTTTAAAGCCATTACCCCTTGTCCTATCCCTACACACCCTGACAAGGAGTCCCTCCCCAGCCTTTCTCTAGCCCCCTTTAGGTATTGGAAAGTTGTTATAAGGTCTTCCCAGAGCCTTCTCTTCTCTAGGATGAACAACCACAAATCCCTCAGCCTGTCTTTATAGGAGAGGTTCTCCAGCCCTTCATCATCTCTGTGGCCCTCCTGTGGACTCATAATACTTCCCTGTCCTCCTTGTGCTGGGGGCCCCAGAGCTGAGTGCAGGGCTCCAGGTGGGGTTTCACAAGAGCAGAGCAGAGGGGGACAATCTGCATCCCCTCAGGTGCTGTAGCACTGTGCACAGCCCCTGTGACCTTTGGCCAGGCTCCTCTGGCTGGGGCTGGGGTCTCTGTGCAAAGACACGCACAGTGAGTGGAGAGACCCTCACCCAGGAAAGCGATTCAGTATTGCAAAGAAGCCTCACATTAAGCCTGCACAGCATGCTTCCGCTTTCATTAGTATAACAGGTGCAGTTAGCCACAGCAGGTAGCAGCGAGTTCATGGAATCTTGGAATCGTTCAGGCTGGAAAAGACCTCTAAGATCATCTGGTCCAACCATCCCCTTACCACCAATGTCACTCACTAAACCATGTCCCTAAGCGCCAGGTCCAACTTCTCCTGAAATACTCCCAGGGACAGGGACTTCACCACCTCCCTGGGCAACCCATCCCAATGCCTGACTACTCGTTCTGATAAGAAATGCCTCCCAATTTCCAACCTAAACCTCCCCTTGTACAACTTGAGGACATTCCCTCTAGTCCAATCACAAGTTACCTGTGAGAAGAGGGTCACCCCCAGCTCCCCACAGCTTCCTTTCAGCTAGCTGTGGAGAACAACAAGGTCTGCCCTGAGCCTCCTCTTCTCCAGACTAAACAGCCCCAGTTTCCTCAGCTGCTCCTCATAAGACTTGTGTTCCAGTTGTCACCATGCAGGTCATCCTAGAAATGGGAAAAGAGAGCAGCAAGGAGGACGTGGATGTAGGGAGAGATTAGCCCTCAGCTGGATCTGCTGCTGGGCTGCTTTGGGGGGTTTGGTCACCCCTGTGGCTGCAGAGCATTTCCTCCATCCGGGAGCCCCTCAGAGCCACGAGTGTACTTGGGCAGGGGCAAGCACTGCTGACCCCAGCAGGTGGCTGGCATGCACAAGCTGGCGTGTGCATTTCTGCTTCTGCTGAGCATGGAGCTTTCGTTTCTGTTTTCATTTTTTATAGGCCTTTAAGACTTTAGGGGCTTTCTTAATACACTTCTTGTACTCTGTTTTCAACATTACTGGCATGTAATTACCACCTGCATTTTGCCCCTGGGAACATTAGTAAAGGCATACATGTGCTGGCAGGAAAAGTGCCTCCTGAAGGGCAAAATGATCTGATTCTCTGATCATCTAAGCTTTAAGGTCAATAAAGAAAAAAAAAATGAACAGAAAATGACCTGCAAGTATGAAGGTTTTTTCTTCTGGCTGCAAGTCAGCAGGCCCTGGAAAGAGTTAGAAACACAACTGTGGCACCTGATACATGCAACAGGTTACTGTAGACTGTAGAAATACAATCTGATCATGACACCCTTCAAAAGGATAACTGTTTTACTGCCTCTGAGTATTACAAAACCTTCTTAAATGTATCATTTAATTAATCATTGTAAAACAATGGCTGTTAATATGGTTAAAGGATGAAATAGAATTGGAAAATATTTGGTGACTGTCAAGGCCCAAAGGGCACTGAAGGGATGCAAGACACTGTTGTGGTTTAACCCGGCCAGCAGCTAAACACCACGCAGCCGTTCGCTCACCCTCTCCCCTCCCTCTCTGGGACGGAGGAGAGAAATGGGAAAGTGAAGCCCGTGAGTTGAGATAAAGACAGTTTAGTAAGACAGAAATATAATAATAACAACAGTAATAATAACAATAATGATGATTATAGTACTTATAATAATAATGTCAATGAAACAAGTGATGCACAATGCAATTGCTCACCACCCGCTGACTGATGCCCAGCCTAACCCCGAGCAGCCAGCCCTCCCACCCCAGCTAGCCCCCCATATAATTGTTTAGCATTACTCCAGATGGTATGGAATACCCCTTCGGCCAGTTTGGGTCACCTGTCTGTCCCCTCCCAGCTCCTGCTGCACCCCCAGCCTGCCTGCTGGCAGGACAGAGTGAGAAGCTGAAACATCCTTGGCTTGGTGTAAGCACTGCTCTGCGACAATTAAAACATCGGGGTGTTATCAGCACTCTTCTCATCCTAAGCCAAAACACAGCATTCCACCAGCTACTAGGAGGAAAATAAATTCTATCCTAACTGAAACCAGGAGACAGACTCCCAATGGCTCTTGAACAGGAGATGTTTTTTGCCCTTTTTCACCACTACATATACTTTCCCCATAGCCCCAGGTGCTGTTCACACGCCGAATCTGTCATACAATTGGTTAGAGACCCTCAGACACGCGCCTCGAGCCAGCCAGCAATTGGCCACTGCCCAAAGCTCATCCTCAACACTGTAGCCAAGTCCCCAGGGAGATGCCTGATGTCCAGGCTGGGGCAGCCCCTTGGCTGCCCTGGTCCTGGCTGTGGCACTGGTGTGGGCACTGACTGATTGGCCAGTGTCTAATATTACATTATTATATTAAAACAATGTAATAAAACAATGTTTGTTTGCAGAAAGGTCCTTGGTCAGGTAACTTCCCAGATTATTTCCAGGAAGCAGAATTACATATTTCTAGAAAGAGAAGCAGAAAGGTTAGAGAATTTGGGTTTAGCACAGGCTACAGGGGCATTTCGTGCTTGCAAGAAATTATTCTTGCTATATTTGACCTTAAAAGGAAGTTTCTTTTGAGGCCTGTCACTATGGAAAGTAAGTGGCTGCTTCTGACACACCCTGTGTGGCTGCGTGGACTCCACTGCCCTACAGTGCCGCACAGCTGCCCCGGGGACACCGAGGGAGCTGACAGCATCAGTACACAGCCTTTCTGAAGGACAGCCTCTTCAATGAGCCTACCAGTAACCAGTTCTTCTCCTCCCTATCAGGTCACTGAAACCCATCTGGGCCATATGCCCCTGTGTATGACCACCTTGTGCTGGACACTTGTCTTGGTATGGCTTATATTGCACCACTGTGCGTTGGTGTAGAGGCACGAGGAAGCTGGTACGAATGCATGTAAATAGCATTCGCTGTTAGCCTCACTCAGGGGGAGTTACTGTCTTCTCCAGCTCTAGCAGCACAGCTTCTCTAGTCCAGAAAAGTGCAGGCATGGTCATCAGGAGCCTGAATGGCTTTTACTGAGCTTGACTTGAGAACAGTCACTGCTGTAGGAGAGCACAGAAGCACAATGGTTTGTGTAGCACTAAACTTCTGGTTTGGCCTTCATATATTATCAGAAAAGCAAAGCCACATGTTTGCCTTTATGTCATTTATTTCTCCTTGAAGAAACCGCCTTCACCAGTGCTTGTTGGTCATAGTGTGTTAAATGCTTTTGGTTGGGAAGTAACATGGCTCTGTTGAACAGACATGCCACAGGGTGCATTGCTGTTGCAGAGAAGCAGATGGAGTTGCTTTCATTAAATGCAGTGGGGTTTATGTGTGATCCTCAGGCACCGGCATTTTCACCCATTTCTCTCTCACGCGAAATGAGTCCTGCCTCTACTGTTGTTTACAGAATCACAGAATCACAGAATCACAGAATTTCCAGGTTGGAAGAGACCTCAAGATCATCGAGTCCAACCTCTGACCTAACACTAGAAGTCCTCCACTAAACCATATCCCTAAGCTCTACATCTAAACGTCTTTTGAAGACTTCCAGGGACGGTGACTCCACCACTTCCCTGGGCAGCCTGTTCCAATGCCTAACAACCCTTTCGGTAAAGAAGTTCTTCCTAACATCTAACCTAAAACTCCCCTGGCTCAACTTTAGCCCATTCCCCCTCGTCCTGTCACCAGGCACGTGGGAGAACAGGCCAACCCCCACCTCGCTACAGCCTCCTTTATGGTACCTTTAGAGAGCGATAAGGTCGCCCCTGAGCCTCCTCTTCTCCAGGCTGAACAAGCCCAGCTCCCTCAGCCGCTCCTCGTAGGACTTGTTCTCCAGGCCCCTCACCAGCTTCGTCGCCCTTCTCTGCACCCGCTCAAGCACCTCCATGTCCTTCTTGTAGCGAGGGGCCCAAAACTGAACACAGTACTCGAGGTGCGGCCTCACCAGAGCTGAGTACAGGGGGACGATCACCTCCCTAGCCCTGCTGGTCACACTGTTTCTGATACAAGCCAGGATGCCGTTGGCCTTCTTGGCCACCTGAGCACACTGCTGGCTCATATTCAGCTGACTATCCACCATCACTCCCAGGTCCTTCTCTGCCTGGCAGCTCTCCAACCATTCCTCTCCCAGCCTGTAGCTCTGCTTGGGGTTATTGCGCCCCAGGTGCAGTTTCTCAGGATTAATGATAAACTCCACCTACATTGCACCTGAGCCCAGGTCCAAATTTCTCACTTCCTCCTCCAAACAACCCATCCCCTTTTGTGTGCCAGGCACTTGCTTGCACAACAGATGAGAGGACCTCAGCACAAAGGCTCAGGCTCTGATACTCATAGACAACCGGAAGAACAGTGGTGGCTTTCCCTTTTCATCCAGTTGCTGATGCTGTGAGACATCTGTGCTCAGCATTCTGCCGTGCTCTGGCTTCTCTCCTCTTTTCCCCCACTTCCAGAACCCACAACCTGAAGCTTTCAAAGCTGCTACAGGTAGAAGGAAATGTCTCCCTACAACCCAGAAAGGGGCTGAAAAGCTTCAGAGGATGTCAGGTTTGAAAACAGCCCTGTCTCCCTCCTATATGAAATGGTCTGCTGTAGCTGATTGCTTGCTCCAGGCATCTTTTGAAATGGCAGTGCTGTGCTCTCCAGGCTGTTGGCATCCCTGACACTGTCCTGCAGCAGGGAGTGGTGGTGTTTTACTGTCTTCCTGCTGTGATGTGCCTGGACTCTCCCAGAAGTCACTGGATGCACAGGAAAGGGAGCAGCCATTCTCTCAACCCTACACTGCTGCCTTACACACCTGCGCCCCTGCACCCTCCTTCCTCTCCCACCTGCCTGCCTTTCAGTGAGTGGTCAAGTGGCTGTGCACTCCAAGGAAGCAGAAATGAGGCATTCCAGAGGAAATCAGTGCTGGTGTCAGAGAAGAATCTGCAGCATTTCCAATTGCTTGGAGACACTTCAGGTCCCCCTGAGTCCCCCAGACTGCAGGAATCTGGTTGTTATTACACCACATGCTGTAAGTGCTTAATAAGGAAGAGGGAGAAAGGGAAATTTTCTACATGCGTACACTGGCAATGTACAGTTCAGATGCCAGTAGGTGGCACCCAAGAATGTGCAGCATTGTGCAAGTGGCTTTGTGCAAGCCTCGCTGCTTGCTCACCGTAGACGACGACACCTCTGCACCTTCAGCCTCTACACTCCTCGTAACCTCCCAGGAAGCCTGAAGTGCTCTGCCACTGGAGCAGAGAGCTGCCAAAATAGACCCTGAGAAAACAAGCGATTATTTTCATTTAGTTCTTTTTAAACTATTTTTCCAAGTGTTTTAGGAAACAGCATGAAGGAATCCAGAATTAGACTCAATAATGCTATTCATTATTAAGGTGTTCATGTTAGGATGCTGTTTTCTGTTGCTTGTAACTTTGTTAGATGTCAGTCCTGTGAGGTGAACCGGCCCCCAAGAGCTGTTTCTTGATATGAAATCCCTTTGTCACAGACAGAAAGAGTTGGTCTGTCTAAGAGCATTGCTGAAGAAAGTTACATGAGCCTTGGCCATGTTAAAAATCTTTTTGTGAGGTTTCGTCCAGTCCAGAAAAATGTGAGAGTGCAACTGAAGAAAGCAGCCATGCAAAGAGGTCAAGTTAAATGTGCACAGGCAGTCACATGCTGGTTTTTAAGAGCTTAATTTTGCAAACCTAATGAATGTTACTTTTACCTAGACACACTGAATGTGAAGGGGTGTATTTGTTTCTGGTTACCTGTGCTGATGGAAGATGTTTCCCAGCATATGCTGTTTCCTGACAACCATGCTGTTTTCATCCAGCAGCTGTATCTGGTATTTGATTAATTGATTGATTCATTGATTGATTTGTGTTGGATGGACCTGTGAACTCCATTTTTTTCTGTCCAGTAGAATATATACACTTTGAGGTGGTGAACCAGTCATCCCCCCTGATGTTCATACATGGACTTGCTTCAGAGTTGGGAGCAGTTCACTGGGCCAGGCAGGAGCAGCCAGCAGAGTCTGCATGGGCCTGTCACAGAATCCGGTGGCGGCTGGAACTGCAGTAGCATTTAAATGGTTCAGAAAACATTCAGCAAGGAAGATGGGAGGAAGAGGAAAGAGGAGGAAAACAAGAGAAAGAAGAACAACTAACAGATGAGAGGAAAGAGGTCACAGATGTTCGCTGTTGCTATTGCTACTATTTTCACACCTTGCCTCCAGTCTGCCGCCTCCAGCAACAGAAAGATGCATTGCACAGAGCACAGAAAATCATGCTCAAAAGACTTTGCACTGACATGGTGTGAAAATCATAGATGTTGAACCCTGACAGGGTGTTCCGTGGCCTGCCCTGGTCGGATCCCATGTAAGAAGTCTTCAGGACGGTACAAAAAGTCTGCATGGTTCCATGTGTGGCTGGATTGGGCCTTCTGGGTACAGCCCACATGGAAGTTTGTCATGACGTTGCATTTGGACCTGTGCAACTTCCTGATCTGTAGCCCATCATTGTCCTCATCTGAGTGCAGCAGGAGCAGGAGCACTTCAGAAGTTAATTAAATTCCCACCCACCACCTGGTCTGCTCCTCCTCTTCCCAGTGCTTCACTTTGCAGTTTCAAACAGAACAGCGGGAGAGGGGAGGGACTGTAATTATTTAGGTCCTTGGAGCTAGCTCTATAGTGCCTCATGGCTTGTTAATTACAGTTTCATCTGTGCTAGTTAGTGGAGGACCAGAGAGCACGTGGGGGACATGGACCGGGGGGGGGGGGGGGAGGAGGGGCTCAGCGAAGTCAGGCAGAACCCACCAGGGCTGACAAAAGGGAGAAGCCAGAGTGAGAGGGGTGGAGGGGCAGAGGACCAGGGGAGAACAGGGAATGGAAAGCATCTGGGAAGCAGAGGAGGACAGAGGAAAAAAAGGAAAGGACGTGCTGAGTATGGGTTGCAGCATAGTTTATCTGTGGAGAGATGGGCAAGCAGCTTAGGCACCAAGGGGCTCTATGTGCTGTCATGACCCGTGTGTCTCTTCGCTGTGCTTCACACCATGCCCACCTACTTCCTCTGGCAGTACAAATAAATACCCGTGCTCCAAAACCAAGTGCTGGATGTTCCTTAGTGCAGTTGCGTGGACATTGGCTTCTGGAGGACAGAATCACTTTCACAACATATTGAATCTTCTGAGAGAAAATATTTCCTTTCCTAAATCATTCTAATTTTCTCACTGAATGAACAAAATAATTGCAATGGTGTTCTGCCTATCTCCCAGTACAAGCAAATAAGAATGTTCAGCATTTTCAGAGGGAAAAAAATAATAAATAAAAATTCTGCTGTAATGGAGAGCTGAGGCTCTTTGTGGAACTCATATGGGACCCCCATCTGCCTGGTACGTGCAGCACTGTCAGCACTGCAGAATCTTTGCCATTTGCAGAACACCAGGGCTTGCACAGGAGCCGTGGGGAGAGAGGAATGTTGTTTTTCCTCCTGTTGGGCAGGACGGTGCCCTGCTGCCCCTGCGTGATCAGTCCTGGCTGTAGCATGGCAGTGCATGCAGGAGCACACAAAAGAGGCATCGGGGCATTGGGAGGGCAGGTCTTGTTCCCTCACCTGGCTCTCTGACTTCCTCTGCTGTTGTAGCAAAGGATACAAAGGCCAAGCAAACGAAGAGACTGCTGTTCACCTGTTTTGCTTGTCCGTGGATCAGCCACCCACTAGAAAACAGCATTTCTGCTGCCCCCTGCTATAAGTGGTCCTGTTCTTAAGAGAAAAGCTTACTCTTCAGAATATTCCAGATGCTCAAAAGCAGATTGTTTAAAACAGTGTTAAGGAGTTAAGAAGATGTAGGTATTTTGAGTAAAACCATTTTGGGTTTATCTGCAGCTTCTGAAATGAATACATGTGAATTTCCTCTTTTGACAGAAATGAGGGGACAACTCAGAGCCAGAAAAGGCTCTGTGTTCAAAGACTTGATGCTGCACTGCCAATAGTTTTTCACTCCAACTTCATGATTTCCATTTTATTTTGGCAGCTCCTGGTCACTGTTTCTCTCTCTCTCTCTCTCTTTTCTTTTTTTTTTTTTTTTCCTAAGAAATTTCTCTTAAGGAACCACTAGTGATGACCCATGAGACAGTGTGTGAATGCTTTGCATTGTATAATGCTTCGACATTTGGCATTCCTATGGCATTATCCCCCATCAATGCAGAATAAGTTGTCAGAGCATGAAATTGGTATTTTTACATATTCTTAATGTACAGATGTCAGTCTGAAAGCCATGCACAAGCATTATGATTAAATTCTTGGTTTCTTTCTCTGCCTGTGGACAGATCTGTTTGGAAGATTTCTTTCCTTTTGGGGGGTTGTAGAGAAAAGACACAACCTTAAAAAGCAAAAATTCTACTTAATAGAACTATCAAAAGATGAAAACTAAGTTTTAGACATTGTGTACCAAATGCCGTACAGACTCATAAGTACAGAGCAATAGTGTTCAATTTCTAGCACCTGTGTTCCTGGCATGGTGGCAGAAAGTGAGCAAGTACCAGATGTGTAGACAGGATATAATCAGTGACCCAGTTTCTGGTGCCAAATATATCAACATGTTCCAAATCAAATCTGCTCAGAGTGTACAAGTTTGTTATTCTATGTTAATTACCATATAAGAATGACAGACACTTATGGGAGGATTAGTATGGCTAGACATAATGTACATGGAGAAAGAAGAGGAAGGGTATGAGAAAGAGTCCACACAGGACTCCAAATTGCTTGGTTTGCTTTGTTTGATATATAAGGAAGAGGAGCTCTTGAAAGTTACCTGCTCAAAGGCAGATCAGCTTCTCTACCCTTTGCTGTCTGCCCCTGTTTCAGGGAGCTGTACTGCTAATGGGAACAAACATTGGTGCAAAATGATGCAAGAGGCTGTGCAGTCTCCATCACTGGGATTTTCCAAGGCAAGGAAGTTGGACTGAAGATATTCTGAGGTCATGCCCAGCCTGTATTGACCGTACTCTCTTGTAGGTAACATTTAGAACAAGAGGATGTTCAGCTCTTACATGCCATACCATCCTTCTCAAGTTCTTCTTAGTTATCCCTAGCTTTTGTCCAAAAAGTGTTTGGCATTGCATAGACCTTTGTCCTGGAGCTGCTGCTTACACCATGCCTAGATGTACACCAAGTCCATGAACTTCAGCAGGGCTACAGGAGGATACCACTTGCTTAAGCAGCATCCCAGTTTACAACAAAATTAGGTGAGTGATACAAACAGGCTACCCAAAGGCTATTTTCTCCATGAGTACCAGAAAACAACACATGAACTGAGCTGAATTTCCTTTGAAAATGAGGTATGCAACAATCAGTCATTGCTTACTCCTGTTCTCTGTCCTGCCCTCCCAGAAGCTTGTGCTGTACAGGCCAGTTCCAGCCAAACATAGTAGAGTGATGAGGAACCTGGGAGGAATTAAAGAGGCATTTCAGGAGAAAAAACATATGTGTGGAGAAGAGAGAGGTAGACTACTGTCCTCACAGATCACTGGGCTCCACAATGGGCTCAGCAACTGCATGGCCAGCTGGCTTGGACATGGTCCAGAATCAGCCATCTCATTAAGTGCTGGTTAAAGGGGGTGAAGATGGGCTGAGAGTGCTGTCAAAGGATGTTGGCAAAACAAGAGCTGTGAAATGAAAAATGCTGGGAATGTGGAATAGAGGAGGAAATTGTCAGTCAGAGGACACACGATGAAGGAAGCTGGGATTATTGTGGGGAAAGATAATAGGTAAAAAATAAATAAAATAAAATAAAATAAAATAAAATAAAATAAAATAAAATAAAATAAAATAAAATAAAATAAAATAAAATAAAATAAAATAAAATAAAATAAAATAAAAGTTATACACTCTGTTAGTTCCAGTATTTATTGCAGAAATTGTTAATTGATGACACCCTTACTCAAAATTCATGAACATGAATAAACGAGATGGCAGTTAGGTTTTGTTTTCAACACAGAATTTATTCCTAAAGACAGTTCAGGTGTGAATTCAAAAAGCCATAGACACAATACAATGCTAGAAAAATTCTGAGGCTGCATTATGATGTGATTGTGAAGTTCCAGTCTTTGCAACCAAATGGCTGATGACAGGGTGTGTATCTGCTCCTAGGGCCACATGGTCAATATGTCAGCCTTATTTCACAGGCTCTGGGGCTGTCTGCAGCTCCCATTCCATATCTGTCGCAGTCTACCATTGTCTTTTGTGCAGATGGGCTAGTAACTTCCATCCAAATGCATGCTAACATCTTCCAAGTGTACAACACCTAACACAGTTATCTTATTTTGAAGGCGATGGACCATTTTACATGGAGCTCTGCAGTCAGCTCTGGGGTCCCAGCACAAGAAGGATGTGGAAATATTAGAACAAGTCCAGAGGAGGCCACAGAGATGATGAAGGGCTGGAGCACCTCTCCTATGAAGACAGGCTGAGGGAATTGGGGTTGTTCATCCTAGAGAAGAGAAGCCTCTGGGAAGACCTAATAACAACTTCCCAATACCTAAAGGGGGATACAGGAATGCTGGGGAAGGACTCTTTGTCAGGGTGTGTAGGGATAGCACAATGGGCAAGGGCTTGAAACTAAAAGAGGGTAGATTTACATTAGATATAAGGAAGAAATTCTTTAATGTGGAGGTGGTGAGGCAAGGGCACACACTGCCCAGAGGAGCTGCGGCTGCCCCATCCCTGGCAGTGGCTAAGGCCAGGCTGGATGGGGCTTTGGATAGCCTGGTCTAGGGGGAGGTGTCCCTGCCTGTGGCAGGGGGTGGTGGAATTAGATGATCTTTAAGTTCCTTTTCAACTCAAACCATTCTGTGACTCTATGATTCTCCTTTTTCTGTAAGAGTACCTGTGATTCTGTAGTTAAGGGTTAAGCAGGGACTTCCAGAGAAAGTCTCACAGAAGATTGAAGAGGAATTGCCCCAGGAAGGCCACTTTTCTCCCCAGGAAAACCATGTTTCTCTCCCTATCGCTTCTGCTCAGCTTTCTGCCTGGTGGTTGGTCGGTCTGACTGGGAAACACAGTGTCTGGGAATTTGGCCAAGTACCTACATCAGGTCCGCAGGGTGAACCAGGCTGCATCCAGACACCGAATCCTTTAAGCAGATGTTGTGTCTCTGTTGGTACCTGTCATCAAAAGTGTTTGGAGCAGATGAAAATAATCTGCATGCAGTACCTCAACTCTGTTGCTGAAGCCAGTGTGATGTGAAATATATGAATGAACTTCTTTTGAGAAATGAACCAAAGCCAAGCAGTTTTGGCAACTGCTTAAGCAGTGCTCTGAGACTGCAGGAAAAAAATGCTGTCTTGCACTTTTGGTCCAGGAAGCAATTGGCAAAACAGCCTTTCACTACAAGCCTGAGTTACAGTGATCTACTTTATAACCACAAGTTTCCCTCCAGTGCACTCCACAAGGCTGCAGATCTTCCTCACTAGGTCCATAAATAGATGTAAATTTGAGCATGAATTGTTGCCTGAGAAAGAACAACACACCGGACCTTCTGCATGAAGTGGTCTATCATTTCAAGGACCTCAGGGTCTATGTATTCAGATATATGCACTTTATCATCAAAAGCAGGCTAGCAGAGGAGAAAATAATCCATGCAGTGAGTGTAAAAGGGCATTCCAGAGCTAGTGGGCAACTTCCATTTACTGAAGAAAATATTTGTTTTCCCGACCAGGGGTATGAAATTAATTCTGGTAAGGAGAAATCTAAGTCATGGTTCTCTCTGCAGGATTTCTCCTACTTCATTAAACTCTGACATTTCCAAGGCAAATCCACATTGTTACATTGTCACTTGTGCCTGAAAAAAGTGTGTGTGTCAACGCTTAATACAAGTTTATTTTTCCATCTTATTTTGCAAGCGTAATCATGTAGCAAATCAAATGGAAGGCTTTTATTTACTTGTTAGCATTAAGACTGTGGCATGCTATATGTTTAAACAAAGGTATTAACACAGATATGGAGTAAAGTCAGTCTGTGCCAGTGGAAGACGTGGTTCGTGTTTCTCTCCCTTTACCACTAGGGTGTGAAGGAAAGGCGATTGGAAGGAGCATTGACTTCAGCTCTGATTGCTAGGCTGATAAATGTCACAGCAAATACAATGTGATAATAGCCCTGGTTGGTTATTTTACCACTGGAATTTTGGTATCATCTCATATTGCTTTTCCCATGAGACTTTCCGTCTAGGCTGATATTTTTTTAATGCTTCTGGGAACTAAATTTTCAGCAGCTCTGTGAACAGTGCCCCCCTGCTCCAATACCAGTGTCCCTGATACATTGCCCCATGACAGCATGTGACATGTCAGAGCAGCTCAGCCTTGCCTGCTGTCCCCTCTGCCTACCAGCATCCTCACTGGGAGGAACCCATCTACCTGAGGTAGGTTGGTGATGCTCCCACCCAGTGTAACGTCTGGCTCTGCCTGTTCTCACCCAAAGAACCAAGCACTCTCTCTCGCTCTATACCAGAGATCTGTCCTCTCAATTGTCTCTTTCTGACACTTTTCAGCCCTCCCACCCCTCAGCAGCTACTTTTGCTTCTGCAAGGAGCTGAAAGAAAGAGAAGGTTGGAGTATGATGTTGGGTGCTGAGGACAGTGAATTTGCTTGCTGTCATTGCAAATCTTGCAGGGGCTCTGTGAAGATTGTTGTATGTTTTGTCATGGCACCACACTCCCTCGCTGCACTAGCCATGTGGGCTGAGCTACAAAACAGGGGAAGGGGTGAGAGACAACTTCTTTACCAAAGGGGTTGTTAGGCATTGGAACGGGCTGCCCAGGGAAGTGGTGGAGTCACCATCCCTGGAGGTCTTTAAAAGACGTTTAGATGTAGAGCTTAGTGATATGGTTTAGTGGAGGACTTTTTAGTGTTAGGTCAGAGGTTGGACTCAATGATCTTGAGGTCTCTTCCAACCTAGAAATTCTGTGATTCTGTGATAAGTATGAGAGCAGAAACACAGAGGAAGGGAAGGGACGCAGGCAGCATGATGTCAAGAATGTTAGATAATGAACCTTTGTGCTTTCCCTGCATCACAGGAGAGACAGAGGTCCCCACTGGCATTTAAAAGAAATAAAACACAATGCTCATCAGCAAAACATGCCATTCCTGTTCAAAGGTTGCTGCTAACATCCATGATAAGAGCCGCAAGGCAAGTAGAGTCTCAGGCTTTCCTTCTGTGGAGAGTTCAAAAGAACTTAGGGTAAGTGGGTGTTTAAGTCCCATCAGACAGTCAAGGGACCTTTATAAGCTGCCTCAGGTACTGAGGTTGCTCTGGAGAGCCCCTGTCTTGGAGACCCTATGGCCGGAGTGTGCATTCAGCTGTTGTGGGGATGGGTGGGACAACCAGACCTACTCAGGTGCCTAAATAAGCCTTCATGTTTCCCAAAGGCAGGTTCTGAAAGCCAGGCTGGGTGGTGGGGTTGTGAAGAAGCATGTTCCTTTACAGGGGAGCCCAGACTGGGGAGGTCCAGGGTCCCTGACAGAGGCGTGGGCAGCCTGTAGAGCAGCAGGAGAGAGCCCTCCAGCCTGAGGAGCCCGAGCAGGGTAGGATGTTGCCTGGCTTCTGGAGAAGGATGGAAGGGGAACAGACCATGCATCCATGGCCTAGCCAGGTAGCACCCTCTTCTCACAAGCTTGTTCCTCCAGCTGCTCATTACTTAGCACCCCAGGGTGCTCTGTCCACACTGAAGCCCAAGGAGTGGTAGCAGCTCATGCAGACCCATGTGGGCACACCAGCCAGACTCCAGAGTCAGTGAGCACACAGCCAGTGAGCTGTCACCACATGGATTTTCTGGCATCCTTGAACACGCTGGACTGATCTCTGTGCTGCAGATCAGCACTGCCCTGGCTCACCAGAGCTGCAGGTGGCGGTATGGCCAGGGCCGTGGTCCTCAGTAGGTGTCTTTGTCTCCATGTGCTCCACAGACATGCAGGTCTGCTTTCCCCGAGCACAGGGCCTAGGAGCAGGCACTTCACTTAGTGCCCCTCCATCTCAGTCCCCCTGCAGCACTCTTCAGAGCTCAGCTGCTGTTCCCTTGGACATTCACTGAACAATGTTTGATCTGAATGGTGTTCAACAACATCTGTCTGCTGACAGGGCCATGTTTCAGGTGTCTCACAGTAGGTGTACAGCAAGTTGGGGTAGCATGTCTGGTGCAGCCAGTGAGTAGGCAAAACAAGCCCAAAGGATTTTGAGTTGTACCATATAAAAGTGTGGCTTAAGCTTAATAGAGATGTAACAATTTTATCCATAAGGCCACCTCACAACCCACAGCTTCTTTCTTTCCTTTTCCTTTTAATAGGATAAATGAAGCAGGAGTTGTGCCACTAACAAAGTCAGCCCTAGCTCTGTTTCTTTCCTCCTGCCTTAGGCTACAAAGACGGCCTTCCATTGGAGCCAGTGCCTGCCACAATGCACCTGCATGAAGGGGGATGAAGACAACTGGAGTGCAGCCTGTGGTGGCATTTCCAGATCATAGTGCTCATTTATGGTCTGGGGCACTTGTGACCTAGGGTCTCTTGTCTCACAGTGTCTGTGGTGCCTCTGAGTGCCAGAAGCTGGATTATTTGCTGTGCACAGAGAGACTTCCTGAGATGGCGAGGTCTGTGTGTCCACATGAGCCCAGCTGTGCATGGTGTCCACCTGTGGCTGGCTCAGGGTGTTTGCTCTCTGCTTGAGAGGCACATCCCCAGGGACACTGCAGGAGCAAGGCACCGTGTCTCCTGTGAAGGCAAATGGGACAGGCGAAGCCTAGGCAAAGCAGGCAGTTGCTCAGGGCAGCTGGCTGCAGGGGGGCAGCGCGGCTCTCGGCCCTCTGCCAGGCAAGGGAAGGGCAGCGAGTGACGGCCTGCAGATCGAGAGCGATGTGTCAGGGGGCGAGGGACTGCAGCTACCCCAAACAGGTGGGAAGGGGGATGGTAACGCATCCGCCAGTGGACAGCATCACAGTTGTGATGACGTATGTGGGACTACTTTAAATGTCGCCATTTTACCTAACTGCATTGTTATACTAATTGCAGCAACATAATTAGCTAAAATTGCTTAAAATGTTTCAGGGCTACCAAGCCTGTTCAGATGTTACACACCTCTAGAAACAGGATGGTCTGGAGTAACACAGGTGGAAATGTTTCATACAGTAGCGCTGGAGTGAGGTGATAGAGAGGAAAAGTCTCTAGGAGACACTCAGAGACACCTGGAGAAACATTTGATATGTCCAGCAGAAAGAAGTTGAATTTAGTTGAATCCCCATTGTTTACTGGACAATAATTTTATTTGGAAACCACTTCCGTGTGTCTTCCATGTGCTGGGAGGCAGGCTGGCTGTTCATCAGTGGTGAGGTGTGTTACGCTGTTTGTGAAAAATGTGACAGTTCTGATGTCCACTAAGGACATTTAGGAAAAGACTCAAATTCTGGTGACCTGCTGGGTCTTCCTTCTTTCCCTGGGAGGCAAAAGCCAAGGTAGAAGGGGAACGCTTACCCAGGACACCCAGTTCAGACCAGGCTGAAGCAGATGACTCAGAGTTTATCAAAGTGGCCCAGGCCTATGGACTGAGAAAGAAGCAAGTGGAAGACAGACAAGCTGCTACATAGTATTGGTGGAAGTCCAGTTTAGAGTAGCCATTTGTCTACCCTCTTTTGTTTATACATGAACCAGCAGTTCACAAGGTCCCCAGACATGCATGGCTTTCTGCAGAGAAAAGTAAATGTGGAACCCTGAGCAGTGTCCCAGTAAAACTGGAACACTCTTACAGAAAAAAATGATCAAAATAGTGCTTCTAAGAAACATATTTCTAAAAAAAAATAAAAATAAATATGTTACTAGGAGTACATCAATGATTGTTATTATTTTAATTAATATTTTGAGAAACAAATATTTTTTATCAAAGCTTTCTCAGAAGGAAAAACAAAAACAAAAACAAAGAACAAAAGCAACCATTGCCTGAATCATACAGTGTGGAAAATTTCAGCCAAAACTCATAAAATCTGGTGAAGTTGTAAGCAACTGAAAATCTTACAATGGCAAGTGATGGCCATGCTCAGTTAGGCAGTGAAGCTTGAATTGCCTATAATTAGGCAAGGAAACATGTGTATGCCGGAAACTATACAAACAAGCTATGAATAGCTGCTTCGTTTTCACTGTTCTTCAGCAAGCAGCTGGGGCCAGGCGGATCCCAGCACCTTGCTGACGAGGCTGTGGCTGGCCAGGGCCAGGCTGCCCCCTGCTCCTGCCCTGCAATGTGGGGTGGGGTTGAGCCCCCACGTTGTCCCCAGTAGGCAGCAGAGATGGTCAGGCTGCTCCTCACCCTCTCTGCCGCACAGGGCATGTGACAGCAGTCATAATAAGGTGCTGGGGTGGGCTGTGCCCTGCTCCATGGGGAGAAGGGCAGTGCTGGGGCCAAGACTGCTGGGGCTGGTGGTGGCTCCTCTTGGAGACTAAGCATGGCCCTCGTCTTCCCACTGGTGAGCACAGAGCAGGTACTGAGCAGGCATTTCCTCCTGTGTCTGCAGACACACAAACCCCAAGAACTGTGTCCCGTGGTAGAATGCAGATGGCAGAATGTGACACACGGGTTTTTACCCAGTGGGGTTGTTTGGTGATACATTCCTTCCCGTTGTTCACCTGGGAGTCTGAGACCATTGCCAGGGCATGCTGTGACAGGCTTGTTCTTCAAATCCATCCTTAGCTGTTCATATCCTGTTACACTACTCACCTGTAAAGGAAAGCCAGGAGACAGGTCTGACAGTGGCTGGTTTTGTATGCTTTGTTATGATTTCTTTGCAGATTCACAATAGCACACCCGTGCAGCTGCAGATGATCATGAGAGATGGACCACAGCAGTTACTGAGCTGTAGGAGATGGGAAGAGAAGAGCTTCTACCTCTGACTCCCGCTGTGCTGGACTTCAGGTAGGCAAAGCCCTCTTATGGTCTGGGATCATTCCCTGGAGCACCTGCACTCTTCTTCCAGGTCTGGGCCTGGCCCGTGGTTTAGTGGATGGAGAGCTTTGACAAAAAACATCATATGTTAAGGGCAGAGGGGCTCAAAAGCTGTGCAAAGGAAAAAGATCTGTGGGTGCTGGTTGATGCTTGCCTGACCATGAGCAGGCAGTGTGCCCAGGTGGCCAAGAAGGCCAACAGCATCCTGGCCTGTATCAGGAATAGTGCAGCCAGCAGGGCCAGGGAAATGTTTCTTCTCAGAAAGAGCAGTCAGGCATTGCAACGGGCTGCCCAGGGAGGTGTTGGAGTCACCGTCCCTGGGGGTGTTCAAGGAAAGGTTGGACGTGGTGTTTAGGGACATGGTTTAGTGGGTGACATTGGTAGTAGGGGGATGGTTGGACCAGATATCTTGAAGGTCTTTTCCAACTCTTATGATTCTATGACACCATGCGCAGTTCTATGGCCTGGGTGCAGAGGAGTGGTTGAGGTTGTAGTGTCTTTCCTGACAAGGGGACCAAGGTCAGCAAGTCGAATCTGCCACAACCCAGTGGTCCCCAGGCACATTGGTTGTGACAGCGCACATCTCACACAAAGCAGGGATGTGTGAGATGTGGCCACTACCCGACCCATTGCTCCCAGTGGTGCTTGGGGCCCTGGCACCCCCTGTCCAGCCCAGCAGCCTGTAGGGGATGTCCCCCGTGCACGCAGGTTGAGAAGACTCTTAGGAGCATGGCCCATTCGCCCCCGCTGACATGGGGACCCTGAGTGCTGCAGGGCAGGGGACAGATCGGCACAGGACACGTGCAGCCTGGCAGGAACTTTCCTACCATGGAGGCCCAGAGTGCAGCCTGTGGGGATTGAGCACACAGCAGTGGATTCAGCCCTGAGTGTGCAAGACACATCTGACCTACAGCCCCCAGGGATTCGTGTCTCTGTTGCTGGATGGCACGTGAAACCCCAGGCTCTACTTTGCTCACCGCATGCATCCTCCACGGTACCAGCAGCATCCTCAGCAAACTCCTGCACGTTCTCAAGCGGGCTCTCCAGGCTGGGGCAGGGGCAGCATCGCTGGCTGGGTGCATACCAGGAGGTCCCAATGCTGGTAGTGAATGGCCACAGCCAATCCAAGCTGAAATGCTGCTGGGCACCCCCGCTGTTTTCCATCTGGTGTGACTCATGCGTCCTCCAGGAGGGCGCATGCCACCACGAGGCCCAGTGTCCAGGAGAGGGGAGAGGTTTCTCAGGATGAAACTCACAGAGGAGAGAGGGTACCTGTGTGGATGACACAGGATCTAAAGGAAAAGGAATCAAACCCTGCCCCAGAAGAGGAAAACACATTCCTCTGCTGTTCAGTGGAAAGATGATCAGAAAAACTGATTCCCAGCTTCTCCTTTCTGAGTTGCTCCTGCCTGGGACAATTAGATGCCAGCAATTATCTCTGTACTGGTGGTGTGGAAATGTGCCCTGCTGGGGTGATGTTGAATAAATAAATAAAAAAAAATCTTCACTCTCCATGACTGTCCTTCCACAGGAACATCTAGGAACTTTGCCTAGTTATAGGGGGCTTTGCGTTCAGCAGACTTACTGCTATCTCACAACCCCTATCACAACAGGCACTGCACTGCTTGCTACTCTATAAAATATGATCTGGTGCTCCTTTGGTGTCATCCCCTATTAGTGGGAAGTCAGGCGGATGCTCCAAACTTTAGTACATAAATGTTCAAATAAAATTACTCATTCATATAGTTGCAGAAACACTTTGGTCACCTTGTTACTGCACCATCTGAGAGGCATATGCTTAAGAGGAAGTGCTAGGAAAAGGACTGTTAGGATAAATCATGGAGGCTTAGGTTCAGAGAGTCACTGCAGTATATTTTAACAGTGGCTTATTTATGATGCTGATTTCTAGAAAGGACCGAAAATCTTTCTGATCTTTGCCTTGCTTACTTATAATTCATTGATTTCTGCTAGCGTAGCAATACTTTCCTTTTTTTTTTAAAAAAAAGGGCAAAATTTCCAGCCCAATTGACCTAATGAGGCTTCTTTGATATATGCATATTATATATGCAGATCTTTCAAAACAAAGCACTTAAGAATTATTTTGAAATCAAGCTTTGATGTCAGCTTGTTCTGTGTAGTGAGTTCATGCAGCACTGCTTCATATTTATATATTTAGTATACTGCATCTGCTGAAGCACCGTAGAGTTTCCAGGTTGTTTTCTGAGGTATTTAGATTCATTTCAATGTTTACAACATATTTGTTGTTCATTAAACGTATTTACCCAGGCTAACCCAACACGAAAGAAATTATCTTGTTTACAGTGGAATCTTGACAAAAAATACATGCAGAAAAGATAGACAAACACACATAAACCTGGATTGCTGAGTGGAACATTGATTTGCTGCCACTTCCAATTTTTCTCATTAGAACTTATTTTATTTGAACATAACTCAGTACTCCGTGTAAATGTGAAGTTGTTAATCTTATTACTATACAGAAAACAAATTAATTATTATGCATGATATTGGAAATGGGTTGTTAGGTTGCCATTGGGAAGATTAGAAAAATACACTCATTACTTCAAATGATATCTGATATACATGTACAACTCTGTTTTTAAAATCATTTGCAATGTTCAGATAGCAAATACAGCAACTAAAAGAGCCCTTCTTCTGTGTGATTTTAAGATTTCAGGCCCATGTTCTGAAGGTTGAATTAAGGACTGTAATTTGCACTCAGACATTTGTATTTTAAAATGCCAGTATTGAAAGAGTGCATTTCATCCTGCTGCAATGTAACATTCACTACGCTGATATAACGAAATACTACATGTATGAGATCTGAGTGGCTCACCTCAATAGGAGAATGCTCTGCATTTCAGGTTTGCAGGTCCACTATTTCATCTTGATTACACGCTAAAAACATTTGGACATAGATGGAGAAATCCTATTAGTGGTATTTTTTTTTTTTTTCTAATAATACTACTTAGAGTCAGAACAGAAACAATACATAAGGTGTCTTCAGTGAAACTTGCATACCTTCTGGTGTACTGGGAAATGAGGCTGTACTTAGGACTTCCAGCTCCTGTGACAGTAACAATATTTGCTAGATGGTGTATGCAGGTTCGAGGAGGGCTTGGAGGGGAAGGGAAGCTATTCTGTTTATATGCTGTCTGTATGGGGCATGCTATTTCCTTGCTGGTGAGGCAAAGAGAATAATTGGGGTGGGTTACAAGTTTTCTCCTCCTGTGGGAATGTCAGCGTCTTGGCTGAGTGGTGAAAAGGACAGGCTTGGAGAGGCTGGTCTCATTGTATTTTCTCAAATGCCTGTGCTCCTTACAGAAGTCTTTAGTCTTGTTAGCCATCAAATCATCTGCTGCATGTACTCCTGTTTGTAAGGTGGTACAGGCAACCATCAGCAGTCAAAACTGTTAAGCCACCACCCACAGAATTGTAACACAGTTAGCAAAATAATATATATATATATTTATTTTTTTTGGGAGGGGGGGAGGGAGGGTGTTTTTGTTTGTTTTAATGCAGTGTCTTCTTACTTGCTATTGGCTTTACATGCTCACAGACTGTCTCTTGCAGCTTCTGCTCCACAGCATTGCAGATGCAAATGTGTTACTTTTTCCAGGGACAGTTATCAGACTGATGAGTTTTGGAAAAAAGTGTGGTAATATTATTTGATACAAGAATAAGCTAAAAGCAGTGGAGTGTTTACACAGATCTTTATCTTGCTCATCATCCAGATTAATGCTGATTTTGTTTGTTTATTTGTTTGTTTTCCTGATCACATAGATTAGGAAGATTGTAGGATATGTTGAGTGTTGCCCTCCAACCCTAATACTCACCTGGGCAAAGGGGACATAGGACCTCTGTCTTCTATGCCAAAGCCTTTCTCTTTTCTTCAGACCAAGTCCTTTTTTTCTTTGTGTAAACTTTACTCATCATCCATTCAGTGCCAGTACACTTACCTTCTCAGGCCTGGACAAACCTTCCTTTGTGGTATACCACTGCCGTACCTCAGAAGCTCTCCTCTCTGCCAAGCCAGTGAGACAGAAAGACAGGGACCCCCTTCTGGGCTACAATGCCTAAACCCAGCTGGGTTTCCCACTACACTTCTGACCAGATGATGACAGCCAACAAAAGAGCTGGTGGCTTCTTTCTTTGTAGGGGTAGCAAGTTTCACCTGCCCTGTACTACAGGCAAGGCTGGAGTACAGACCAGGGCTTTTCCTGTGACTGTTAAAGCTGATCGATCATGGGGTGGGGAATAGAGAAAGGCAGACATGAGAAAGAACAAGATCTTTGTGGAACCTCTAGTTTTGAGGGACATCTTCCAGATGGCGGCTGACACTATGCCCATCAGGAAACAGGGGCTTTAAAAATGTCCCATGTGCCTAGCTGCAAAACTTCTGAAAAAATCCACTGAGATCATTTGCTATAATCAAGGTAATGACTGTCCTGCAGGGCAAGAAATAGAGGCAGAACTAAAATAGCATCATTAATGAGCAATGTAAATATCAGAACAGAGCGGTAAAAGCAGAGAGGAAATTCCCCTGAAGAATGTTTTTTTCCACTGTAGTGACGCTACATGCGAGGGTTCATCTCTGCAGTCCCTGTCTGGCCTGAGGCTGCCACCAGCAAGGGTGACAGCCCCTCCAGCCTTGCAGGAGGCTGGTCCTGCAAGCCCACATGTCCAGCACTACTTCACCTCAGCAGCCGCAGCCCTGGCAGATAACCCGCCGGCATGTGTGGCGTGTTCAGAGAGAAAGGCAAGGTGTTGGTGGGAAATGAGCCCTTTCTTGCAGTGTATGCTGCCGAGCAGGCTACAGGTCCCGCTGGAGCCATGCAGTGTGGTGCCTGCGTCACCACCACCCAGGTGGCAGAGCAGCCTGGCTGTGAGCTGTGACTGGCAGCGCTTTGTCCGTTCGGCAACGCAGCCTGTATCCCTGCAGTGTCATCTGTTTTGCCTGGTCTCAGCTTTAATTGAAATGTATTTTAAAGCAAGCAAGGAAATTCTTCAGTTTTCCTTCCTGCAGAACATATCACAAGGTAAATGGCTTTTCGTGGTGATTACTGCTATATATTGAGCAAACAGGCTAAGTGTTATCAAACTTCTCGTTTTTAATTTTCTTCTTATTGATTTCAAAATTTAACTATAAAACAACTTGAATTGCATACAACGTTTTTATATTTCACACCTAATAACTTCCAAACAGCTGTATAATTGGAGGGAAGCAGTACCTGGAGTTAAAGAAATAGATTTCTGTATTGTTCTTAAAGTCTCCAGTAAACTACAATTCACTGTGTAATGATAAAGACCAGAGCTTTATGTCGTCTGCTCTAAACACCACCACCACCGCCACCCAATTTAGAGTGAATGCAAATAAAGAAAAAGAAATTACCCCCAAAATACCTAAAGAAGGGGAAAAAACAATCTTCTGTGGTAATTATTCTCAAAGGGATGCAAGGACTGAAATCACCCTGCAATGATAATTGTATGTACCTAAACCAGTATGAGTTATTTGCATCCTGAATGAAGCACCTTTTGGCATCAACGCTGTGGGATGAGTTCCACACAAAAGTA
This sequence comes from Netta rufina, assembly GCF_964035555.1. Classification (NCBI taxonomy): domain Eukaryota; kingdom Metazoa; phylum Chordata; class Aves; order Anseriformes; family Anatidae; genus Netta; species Netta rufina. The sequence goes on along the minus strand of NC_140126.1, from coordinate 78,599,564 downwards.
GAGGACATCAAGGAGCAGTGACCACCCCTGCCATGGGAGAGGTGAAGTGCCTTACTCCAGCTGGGTGCTGAGAGCATGGTGATGGAAATGCCAAGCAGCAAACTAAGCAGAAGGTAGCGGAGTCGGCAATAGACATAATTACGCTCTTGGCATCTATGGTGGTTTTACTCAGGTGGTTTACTTACAAGCTCCACCACAACTGCTCTCTCACTCCCCTTCTCCTCAAAGAGGAAAGGGGAGAAAATACAACACAAAGAGCTTGAGGTTGGAGATGACCATGGTTTAATTAAAGGGAAAGGGAATGGGGAGAAAAAGAAAAGAAACAATAAGGCCGTGCGGAAGCACAGAGAGAAGGAAAAATAATTATTCTCTACTTCCCATCAATGAGCAATATTTGGCCAGGTCCTGGGAAGCACGGATGTAACAGATGTAGTATGTACCGTTTGCCTTGGTGGGTTGGTGGGAGTGGTGCGATGTAGTCAATCTGCCAGGCCTCACCATATCAAAATCCAAGCCATCTCCCCCTATTCCGGGGAGACTTTACCCTCATGGCTTGTTTGATTGCAGCACAGATCTCACACTGATGGCTAACCTCTGTGATGGCCTCAATGGTCAGGTCCACCGCTTGATCACGAGCCCATCTGTATGTGGCATCCCTCCCCAGATGTCCTGATGTTTCATGGGCCCATTGAGCTACAAACAACTCACCCTTACGTTCTGAGTCCAGGTCCACCTGAGCCACTTCAATTTTCGAAGCTCAGCCACTTCTTCCTTCTTCTGATGTTCTTCAGTGGCACGATTCTTAGGCATGTGGGCATCTACATGACGTACCTTTACAGCCAGGTTTTCTACCCAGGCAGCAATATCTTGCCACAGGGTAGCAGCCCAGATAGGTTTACCTCTGTGCTGCCAGTTGTTCTGTTTCCATTGCCGCAGACACCCCCGCAGAGCATTTGCCACCATCCATGAATCAGTGTAGAGATACAGTACTGGTCATTTTTCTCTTTCAGCAGTTTCTAGAGCCAGTTGTACAGCTTTACTTCTGCATACTGACGCAACTCACCTTCCCCTTCCATGGCCTCCACAACTCGTTGTGTGGGACTCCTCTCAGCAGCTTTCCACTTCAGATAGCTCCCTACCACACGGCAGCATCCGTCAGTGAACAACACATACTACTTTCTATCTTCTGGCAACTCATTGTATGGTGGTACTTCTTCAGCACGAGTTACCTCTTCTGTCAGCACTCTGAAATCCCTGCCCCCTGGCCAGTCCATGATCTCTTCCAGGATTCCCAGGTGGTTGGGTTTCCCCATTTGAGCCTGCTGTGTAATTAACACTACCCACTTACTCCACAGTTGCATGGCGTGTAGTGGGGATTTTCCCTTCGAATATCCAATGTAACACAGGTAGCCGTGGGGCCAAGAGAAGTTGTGCTTCTGTACCAACAACTTCTGAAGTGGCTCAAATCCCCTCATATGCTGTTAATATTTCCTTTTCAGTTGGGGTGTAATTGACTTCTGATCCTTGATAGCCCCAGCTCCAGAACCCCAGACGTCAACCTCGAGTTTCTCCTGGGGTCTTCTGCCAGAGGCTCCAGGTGAGCCCATGCTCCCCAGCTGCAGTGTAAAGTGTGTTTTGCACAGCTGGCCCAGTACGGACAGCCCCAAGGGCTACTGCATGAGCTATTTCTTGTTTGAGTTGTTCAAAGGCCTCTTGTTGCTCGGGGCCTCACTCGAAAGAGTTCCTTTCGAGTCACTCGATATAGAGGACTCACAAGCTGACTATAGCCTGGTACATGCATTCTCCACAGTCCCACAGGGCCTAGGAAAGCTTGTGTTTTTTTTTTACTAGTTGGCAGAGACATTGTCGTTATTTTGTTGATCACACGGAATGTGGCGACGTCCATCCTGCCATTTTACCCCCAAGAACTGGATTTCCTGTGGGGGCCCCTTGACCTTATTCTGTTTAATAGCAAAGCCAGCTTTCAGAAGAATTTGGATTATTTTCTTCCGGTTCTCAAAAATTTCTGCTGTGTTACCCCATACAATGATATCATCGATGTACTGCAGGTGTTCAGGAGCGTTCCCCTGTTCCAGTGTCATCTGGATCAGCCCACGGCAAATGGTATTGCTGCGTTTCCACCCCTGGGGCAGTCGATTCCAAGTATACTGAATGACCCTCCAAGTGAAAGCAAACTGAGGCCTGCATGCTGCTGCCAGAGGGACTCAGAAAAATGCATTAGCGATATGGATTGCACCATACCACTTGCTGCCTTTGGCTCTGGTTCATACTGAAGTTCTAGCATGTCCAGCACTGCAGCACTCAGTGGTGGCGGGACTTCATTCAGGCCCCAATAGTCCACCGTTAGCCTCCACTCGCCATTAGACTTTTGCACTGGCCGTATAGGACTACTCAAGGCTGGGCGAGTCTTGCTGATCACTCCTTGGCTCTGCAGGTGATGAGCTAACTCCTGGATAGGGATCAGGGAGTCTCGGTTGGTGCGATATTGCTGCCGGTGCACAGCTGTAGTCACAATTGGCACTTGCTGTTCTTCAATCCTCAGCAATCCTACAGCAGAAGGGTCTTCTGAGAGACCAGGCAAGGTAGACAGCTGCTTAATCTTCTCTGTGCTCAAGGCAGCTAAGCCAAAAGCCCACCGGTACCCTTTTGGATCCTCGAAGTACCCTTTCTCGAGGTAGACTATGCCAACGATGCACGGAGCCTCTGGGGCATTCATGTTGGGGTGCTTTTGCCACTCCTTCCCAGTTAGACTCACTTCAGCCTCCAATACAGTTAGTTGTTGGGATTCCCCTGTCACTCCAGAGACAGAGATGAGTTCTGCCGCTTGGTGGCCTGATGGCATTAGGGTACACTGTGCACCTGTGTCCACCAAAGCTTTATATTTCTGCGGTTCTGGTGTGCCAGGCCATCGAATCCACACAGCCCAGTAAATCATGTTGTCCCTCTCCTCTACCTGGCCAGAGGCGGGGCCCCACTGGTCCTTGTTGGAGCATCTATCATTTATTTCTTCCAAATGTGAAGCAGAGGTCTATTTGTCAGGGTCAGGAGTAATACTAGCCCTTCTACTGCCTCTGGGGGACTGCCCAACAGAAACTGGGGCAGCAATCCTCCGAGGGGCCCCTTTTCTTGCTGCTCTATCTTTCCGCAGTTCACGTATGCAAGCAGCTAGGGCCGAGGTCGCTTCACTGTTCCACTTCCTCATATCTTCCCCATGGTCACGTAAATAAAACCACAAGGTGCCCCCCTCACCCCCCCGGATTCTCCCTTGCTTGAGCCGGAGACTGCTGGCACTTGATGGCTGCAAGATTCTTCCATCTGGGTGAGGAGGAAGCTATGTGTTCTTCTACCCGTTGGGACAGTCTCTCCACGGCTGAAATGCAGGCCCGTACTGGGGCAGAGAGATTTTCTTCCTATTTATGAAGCTGGCTGGACATGGTATCCACAGTTGGCCCCACCCCCTCCTCCCAATCCATTGCTGCCAGTGTGCTGGCATGTGATGAGGGTGCAGCCCGTACAAACTTCCGCCACATGGGTGCTGGGCACTGGACTTCATCAGGCTCTTTAGGTGTCTGGGCATTGTTCAAATCACTAGAAATCATCTCCAGCACAGCTAATACTCGCAGGTGCTGGAGACCTTTATCCCTAGTGGTCCACTTGTCTACTTGATATACAATATCTTCCTTGTGGGGACACCCTTCAATCACAGCTGCTAGGAGTCGCCTCCAGAGCATGAGAATCTGTGCCTCTCTCCCAATTACTCTATCAATGAGACTTTCTCTGGAGAGGGATCCAAGCTGCTTGGCTTTACTGCCTTCTAGTTTTTGGCTATTGGCCCCGGTGTCCCAGCATCAAAGCAGCCAGGTGAGAATGTGCTCACCTGGATGACGACTGAAATCCTTTCTTATTTCTTGCAACTCGCTCAAGGATAGAGATCAAGTGGTTTCTGATTCATTTATGGTTTTGGTCTGTTCTCCCTGATGTTGCCATGATGCTGCTGCTTTAGAGCTGCCTGCCTTTTTCTCTTCTCCCTTGTCCTTAGGAGGAGCTTCTTCCCTTACTAAACAAGCTGACTTCCGTTTCCATTGTTTTGTCTTGACTATAGGGGCGACTGATCCCATAGATGGTTGGTCCTCTATGGTGGTCACAGTGTGTGTTATTTTGTCCCCCAATTCAGGAACTTCCCCATCCCCTTCAGGGTGCTGGGCAGTGTTAATTGATATTTGATAGGCGTAAGCCAGACCCCAGCAGAGTGCAGCAAGCTGGTGGAGTTCTCTGGTATTGCCAGAGTCAGAGCATACGTCTTCCAAACATTCTACTAGTTTTCTTGGATTTTGCACTTGTTCAGGGGTGAAGTTAAGAGGAGAAAACCGTGACAGGCACCCGCCCATATCCCCCCATACACCTTGCCACCCTCTGTCTCAGGGCAGGTCCTTGGATGATATTCTTAATAAATTGTTTGAAGGTAGGGAGGAAGACAAACACTAGAACTAGTAATAGGAGGATAACATCTGACCAAGGGTATCCAAAATACTCAAAGGCTGCTGCAATTAGCTCACAGGGAGAGAAGAAGAAGGCACCACCCCCCATATTATTCACAGATTGACTGCTAGGGGAGAAAAAGAAGGCAGTGAAATTCTTATTATTTCCAAAAAGATCATCTCCAGGAGACCAGAATGACAACAATGCTGGGCCTGAGTACGAGACCAAACTGAAGGCCAGCATGTTACATCACAGCATGATAAAGAAGCCAAAAACAGACTTCAACACGTTCTCCAATTGGATGCAGAGTTAAAAAGAGAACAGAGAATGGACTACATACAACATAGTCACACAGAAAAATATGAACAGAAAACCAAACATTGTGACTAGTGTATGCTACTTGTAAATACTTTAATCAATTCTACTGTTATCCCAACCCTTGAGCCCCACGTTGGGTGGCAAAAAGGACTGTGGTGATTTTACTCAGGTGGGCAGCTGAGGTCCACCACAACGGCTCTCTCACTCCCGCTCTCCTCAAAGGGGAAAGGGGAGAAAATACAGCACAAAGAGCTTGAGGTTGGAGATGAGAATGGTTTAATTAAAAGGAAGGGGAATGGGGAGAAAAAGAAACAAAAGAAACAATAAGGCCGCATGGAAGCACAGAGAGAAGGAAAAAGAAATATTCTCTACTTCCCATCAGTGAGAGATGTTTGGCCATGTCCTGGGAAGCAGAGCCTCAAAACACGTAGTGGTTGTTCAGGAGGAACAGCCCCCTTCCCCACGAGAGCCCCCCTGTTTATTGCTGAGTGTGGCATCAGGTGCTCTGGAATGTCCCTTTGGTTGGTTTAGGTCAGCTGCCCTGGTGATGGCCCCTCCCCATCACTTGCCCACCTCCAGCCTGCTGGCTCCTGGGGGCTTGGAAGGAGTCCTGATGCTGTGCCAGCACTATGCAGCAAGAGACACAACACTGGAGTGATACCAGTGCTGTTCCAGCTACGAGTGCAGAGCACAGCACCGTGTGGGCTGCTGCAGGGAAAAGGTGACTCCAGCCCAGACAGACCCAACACAGCATCACGGCCAGCACATGGGCCTGGCCAATTCTGCCTTGTTCCCTGCAACCCTGTGAGCCTGACTGCAGGTGCTGGGTGGGAAAGCCCCTGACCATGGATGCCAGCTGCCCTGATACAGCCTGGTGCAAGGGGCAGGTGCCAGCAGAGAGCCCACCTCCACTGCCCGGCCACCCCCAGCCCCCACAGAGAGCCCCGCGCTGGCACTGCCAGTGGCTTGTGCTAAAGTTATCACACAGGGCAGGTGGCTAAGTGATTTGTGTTCTGGCAGCTCAGCTCCCCAGGGGCTTCTGAAGAGCGAGCGGTGAGAAAGAGAAGGGTGCAAGACCTGACTTTTTGCCTGCAACAAGCCCCTAGATGTGCACAGCCATAGTGGTGCGAAAGGCAGGCTTATTGCAGGTAAACTTGCTGTGCCATATGGGGCCTTGGGAAGTGTTTTGGGGTATGCATATTAAAAGAGATTAAAAAACTAGAGAGCCTCAGTCTCACCTGTCAAAAATACATCTGCTCCTCCACAATAATGAGGGGAACATCTGAGTCGCTCCTACTGGTACTCCACAGATGTGAAAATCCGGTGCTTCTGGCAAATTTCTCTGGGGCAGGACCTTTGCTTGTTCCAGGTCCTAGCTGTACCTTTAAGAAGGATCCCGCATCCCAGAATATGCATCCCAACCAAACCCTTCTGAGCACATGTCTAGCCAGTATTTTATCTAGAACTGCTGTGAATAAAAAAAAACTTCCTGAGTTATAACAGTCTGGGGCCTGAAAATGTGCAAATGTTTTCATCCATTCTAGCTCCCTGCTCCTTTGAAAATCTGCTGCGAATATGCAGGCCTTACTGCACAAAGGCTGTGGTGACTAGCATGAAAAAATATTTATTGAAGGGTTCTCGCATTGGGTGCTGTGGTTACCAAAACTATAGAAGGAAGCTTTTCTGTAAGCCATTGAAATGTTCTGGCTAACATTCCCACATAAAGCATGTGCTGTGACTTGTCTAGTAAATTCTAGTAAATATTCTAGGGGAAAAAAATTGAAATCTCTTTAGCTGGTTAGAAGCAAAACCTGAAAAGATTAATTTTTTTTTTTTTTTTTTTTTTTTTTTGCAGTGAAGATTTACACTTGTATCTATTTATGTACGTACAGGCAGCATGTTGATGGAGATGTATTTATTTACATCAGTAAGTTGGCCAAGAAGGAGCAGGAGAATATTTTATTAGGTTCCTGCATGTATTGAATGCCTGAGCTAAAGAAATTCTGGGCAGAGGAGGACTCTGAATGCTGCCCATCTCCTGATCCTGGCCATTTATTTGACGAGAGCTATATGTTTTTGAGGCTGTGACCCACCAACCTTTTTTTCAATCCATTGGGGACAATTGGGATTTTAACATGAAACACAAAGTAAGAATGATGCTGGGTCTTCTGGGTTAACACCCTGGGTATGTCTCCCTAGGAACCCTGACAAAGCCTTAGATTTCTTAATCTCCTGTCTTCCGTTTGCATTTTCTGAACAATTTTATGTCTAGCAAAGGGCTCAACATCATCTGTATTTTCCTCTTTGCTGGCAATTGTTGGAAGCAGACTATTCAGTGAGTTAACTTCCTATCTTTCAATCTACCTCTTTTCCTAGCAGTTCTCAAAGTAAAGGAATCAATTTGACCGTATTTTGGTGTTTAATAGCAGCAAACCTGAAACTTACAGTGCTGGATGAAGCTGGGTTGAAATTTTTGTTCTTCACTTTCTCAAGAGAGACTGGAAAAGGAAGCATTGTGTAGTACAGTCAATCTCTTTCCTGCTATCGTTCCCATCAGCAAAACCTTCATTCTTGGTCTCTTTACTTTGCAGCAAAGCCCAAATGGGCACCTCTTTTAAAAATATCCATGGGAGGATGCCTTTGGAAAGAGGGAAGCAAGGCTTATAACGGAACAAACTGTTCCTTCAGGCAGAAGTGCAGCCCTGGAGCAATCTTCTGCTCTCTGCTCAGCATACATGTAGAAGCTACCTTACAGCATTGTGTGCCGCTGGGCACCCAGCACCGTGTCTGTCCCATGCCTGATGGCGCTGGCCAAGCCTGAGCTGAGTGCCAATGGTGGCTGTGCCGTGAGGCACCTGGCCTGCAGACGCAAAGGCCAGAGCTCTGTGCTCTGCTCCAGCTTCTGCGATGCCCAGCCACGTCTCCTGCCTTCCTCCTTGCCTCCTGGCAGCCGCTCCCCCCTGCCGTGCCTTCTGACAGATCCCCAGGCTGCCCTCCGAGCGCGCGGCCTTCCCCTGCGGGTGCTGATGCTCGCGGAGCTGTGCCCCCCTGCTCGGGGAAGCCCGGGAGCTGCCGTCCGGCTGCACGGCGCTCCCAGGAGGCCAGGCCCTCGCTCCTCCGCACCACTGCGGCGGTCTCAGAGGGCGCGCTGGGGTTTCTCACACAGCTCTCAGGAAGAGGCAGAAGCCAGCATCTGGTGTGGCTTGGCCTCCCTCTGATGTGGGCTCGTTTTCAGCTGTGCACGTAAGCGTGTCGCCAGGAAGAAAGTGACGCAAAGGTGACTTTTTTAAAACCTTTTGTCTTGACCTTAACTGTCAAAATAACCACACTTGAAGGCAGCGAAAGTGACTGCCTGAGAGAAGGGATCAAAGCACTCGCCATGGCCCACAGCCTTTCCACACTGGACTGGCAAAAGAGGTATGGGCAGGAGTCAGCCTGTTCATCACCAACAGACCAGGGTTGCCTTCTGCTCTGACACAGGTTTCTCTCAGAAAAACACAGTCCCTGGTCATTGCATGGTTGTGGACTGCAGAAAACAGTCCCAGAAGCACAGAACGGGGTGGAGAGGAGTAGCCCATGGAGTGCAGGACAGCAAAAAGTTTCTGCAGATGTCTGAGGCACGTTGCATCCTGGTGAAAGCTAGGCTGCTTACTGCTGCAGGGCAGCAGAGGCTGAGTGCTCCTGGCCAGGACCTCCCGACACCATAGTGCTAAGGGGTAGAGCCATTAGGTGTGTAAGAGGAGAGCACAAGTCATAGCACATGTCGGCTGAAAAGGAGAAGTCTCGGTATTTCCTGCTCTCCTCTCACACTCTTGAAAATAAAACCTGTCAGCTGCAGCACCTCAGCTCTGCCCTGTTACTTGACTGACTGGGCTAGGAAACAAAGCACTGATAAGACTGGTGACATCTCTCGGGGTCAGTTCAGAGACGAGATCAGCACCCAACAGGGACAGAGCACCCCTCACTGCCCAACAGAGCACCCCTCTTGTGTGGACCAGTGGAGCGAGCACTGCTGCTGCTGGGATGCCTCTTCCCCATGCCTGTGTCCCTCAGGCTTCATTTCCTGGTGGCTTTCTGTGGACTGTTCTCTAAAGATCACAGAGGGCATTGCAATGTGCCTTCTGTGTGTGCTCAACTTTTCGGGAGAGACCGTCTACCACATTGTAAATTACCATAGTCTATTTAGCATACCCATCTCAGAGCTCAGTTTTATCTGAGGGAACATGCTGGGCCACAATCGCCACTAGATCTCCCATATTTTCATTTTAAAATGAAAAATGAAAGAGGAAAAAGAGCCTATGGTAATGCAGAAAAGAAATATGTATTTCTGAAACAGCAGAACACACCCTTTATTCCAGCTTAGGGGTAGAACATCATTTGTAACAGCCCTCCCCCAGATTTGGTATTGGTGTGTGTTACAGGAAGGTGAGGCGATGCAAATGACTTGAAATGTGTTGCTGGGCTTTGGAAGCTCTGTGCAGCCCTCTGCTTCTCCGCTTACCCAAAGTTACGATTAATCACTTCTCAGGAAAAGGAGACTACCAAATCTGACTGATACATGGGGAGGCAAGGCAATGCAAATTCTTTGCTGTGGAGGTTCCACGTGGTTTGGCTACAAACTGACATGATCAGCCTCAAAGAGTGCTGGGGTTTGCTGGATGTGTGAGAGCATGGTGGGTTCAGGGGGTTACCCTCTCACTTCCCAGCTTTATGAGAAAAATAAAATGAAATAAATAAATAAAATAAATAAAAATAAAATTTTATGAGAAAAAGAGAGAAAAAGTGTGGTTCACTTTAGAGAAGATAGCAACCACTGTCTTGGAATACTCCACAAACTGCTGGATTTGTGCTGCACCACGTTTTGCTCTTCACTCCTTTTTTGCCTGTTGCTTTCCATTTACAAAAAGCACAACACAACCCTGAGGCCAGGGATGCCCTCTGCCTGCAGCCATGGTCGTGGATGTCCCTTTACTGGTAGTTTTCAGGTACAAGCCCGACATCATGCCCAGGCAGAAGTTGTTTCGGGGAACAGCAGTATGCCACTTGCCAGACACCCTTTCAAATGGCTCCTGCTTGAGCTGTGGTCTCTTTCATGGCAGTTGCAAGCCCTGGTCACACCAGGATTGCCTTCAGGTGGAAGCAGAATTCTGCTTTTCCTGGGGATGCACAGGGCAGATATTTCTCATGCCAGCCTCTATTGCTGTACTGCTGCCCTACGTGCTGGGCAGTGCCAGGCTGTGCATCCTGCAGCTGGGTGCAGGATGGGGCCCAGAGCATCTTGCAGTGTCTCTCCCCAGCAGCACTCCTGAGTCCTGCTCTGCTGGGGTCAGCGAGCAGAGGGCTCCCCTTAGTCCCCCCCCAGCAAGTACCACCCCGAGCCGAGCCTCCCCGTCCCTCGCAGCCGTCCCTGACAGCTGGCAGGGAGCGAGGCGAGCCCTGTGCCTGCAGCAGCCTGCGCGCTATTTTCAAAACCGCGCTGCATTGTGCAGCCCGAGAACCCGCCGGCAGCCCGAGCAGCACGGAGCCGGGGGTCCGGGGAGCACCGCTGTCAGCGGCCGGTGCGGGTCCGAGGAGCGGAGCCCCCGCACGGCCCCGGGCCGCCGCCGGAGGCAGGGGAAAGGACGGGCAGGGCCGCGCATCCCGCAGAGCGGCGGCTGCCGGCGGGCTCCGCAGCCTCCCGCCTCCTGCAGCCGTCCGGGACCCCCCTCCCGACTCCGCCGCCTCCCGCACAGAGCCGTGCGTCCCGCTCCCTTCCCTCCGCAAGCTCCGGGAAACCCGCTCGGGCCCCGCAGCGCCGCGGGGCCGTGGGGCGGGGAGGCCGGGGGCAGGCGGGAGGGAGGGCGAGCGCCTGCGGCGAGGGGGTGCTGAGGTTTATTTGCTGAATTTTTGTTTTTATTTTTTTTGCTATTATTGATGTTGGTGGTGGGCTTTTGTTGGTTGGTTTGTTCTCTGCCCCTTGCCAGGGGAGAGCCGCCGGGAGAGGCCAAACCCGAGTGGGCTCGTTCGCACGGCGGCTCGCCGTTCGCGGCGGGTGGCGGAAAGCGGGCTCAGGCCATCCGGTTATTTTTATGTAAGCAAATGAGAGCGAAGAAACGTTGGTGAAAAGGGAAGCAAGAGAGCAAGAGGCAGGAACCGGCCGGCCTCCCGCCGCGATGCTCACAGGATGGAGCAGGGCGGCCCGGAGCCGCCGTGCCCCTGGGGGCCTCGGGGGGACCCAGCTGCGGCCTGAGCTGCGGGACCCCCCCACCCCCCGCAGCCCGGTTTTGGGGAGCGGCGGCCTCCGGGTCGGAGCCGGGGAGGGGGCCCAGGGCTCAGGGGCGCACTGCCGGGGGGCGGGCAGAGCAGCGCACCCCCAAACCCAACCCCCCCCCGCGTCCTTCCCCGCCGGGCCCCGGCGTCGGCGGGCCGCAGGGGCAGCTCCCCGCGGGGATGCAGCCCACACGGGGCCGGGACCCTGCTGGGCGGCTGCGGGTGGACGGGGACCCCCCCCACGGCTCCCCATTCCCCGCTCTGCCCGGCCCCCGGTCCCGCCGCCCGCTCCCCGCACCGGAGGCCGGGAGAGGCCGGTCCGGGACCCCACGGCCTCTCCCGCGTGGGCTCTACGGGCGAAGGAGGTCAAACGCCAGCGGCGTCTGCCGGCAGCAAATTCATTGCGTTTGTTAAAAACGCCCCGCTGGAAACGGGCCTGGGGAAGGGCTGCGGGCGTGGGTGTGGGAGCGTGGGGAGCGGATGCCCACGGGCACCGCCTGCCCCCCGCGCGGGTGCGGGCAGGCGAAAATAAAGATCGGTGGGTGCCGTAGTTGTGTGCGGAGGGAAAGGGGCAGAGTCCCGGGGTCGGCTTGCGGCCACGACCTCGCGCATGGCCCGGCTACGCGGGAAGCGACCCGGTCATGCTTTTTCTTGTCACCCATTTATATATTTATTTTCTGGAAAAAAAAAAAAAAAAGCACCCTTATCATTTTGTTGTTGTTGTTACATGTATATTTATTTCCGGAACAACTTCATCAAAAAAAAAAATAAAAATTTCGGAGAGAGCGTAGCTTCGTGAATTCGCCCCCCTCCCTTCTCCCCCGTTTTTATCGGCGCCTCGGAGGCCCGTAGGGCCAGGCCCACCGGCCCGGTGCCCGCGGAGGGGCTGCCGCAGGGGCAGCGGCTGCAGACGGCGGCGCAAACGGGGGGCAAGAGGGGAGCCCGAGCGAAGCCCCCCTGCGCCAGCGGAGAAGGGCTCAGCACCGGCCCCCGCTCGTCCCCGGCCGGCTGCTGCCCCGGCCATGCCCGGCTTCGGCTCGGCTCGGCTCCGCTCCGTTTTTCAGCGTTTCTCCAGCGAGGCAGCGCAGAGAGGCTGAACGCGGGGCTTTCGGGGACCGCCCGGCTCCCGAGCTGCCAACCCGCGCGTCGCCCCCGTCGGGAGCAGAGCGCAGCCTGGGGCTGCTGGGGCGTCAGCTCGGGAAGGGGAAGTTGGGGCTGCAGAAAAGTTGGTCACAGCCTTCGCCCGGCGGGTGGCAGAGCGGGCAGGGCCGCCGCCGCCGCCGCCTCGCCGCCGCCGCGCTGCAGGCAGCCGAGGCAGCGCTCGAGAGGCGGTGGGTTGCGAACAAACTTTGATTCCTGCTACAACAGATGTCAGAGTTTTCTTGGGTTTTGGCTGCGTCTGGGGACATCTTGTGATGTTTTAGAGAACAGGACATGATCTCACATGGCGAGAAGCTCTTTAGTTTCTTAATCATTTCACGGTTCCTTCAGAGGCTTTTTTCCACCTAAAACGTTTAGTTTCAGCTCAGTGATCAGCTGCAAAAGCTCGGCGGGGAGCGGAAGAGTTGAATTATTCCAACCTGCGAGAGCCCCTCAAAAAAAAGGGGGGGGGGAGAAAACGAGAAAAAGAAGAAAAAAGGAAAAGAGGAAAGAGAAAAAGGAAAAGAGGAAAGAGAAAAAAGAAAAGAAAAGAGAAGAGAAGAGAAAAGAAGAGAAAAGAAGAGAAACGAAGAGAAAAGAAAAGAAGAGAAAAGAAGAGAAGAAAATAGAGGGAAATAGAAAAGAAAAGAAAAGAAAAGAAAAGAAAAGAAAAGAAAAGAAAAGAAAAGAAAAGAAAAGAAAAGAAAAGAAAAGAAAAGAAAAGAAAAGAAAAGAAAAGAAAAGAAAAGAAAAGAAAAGAAAAGGAAAGAAAAGAAAAGAAGAAAAACAGGAAAAGAAAGAAGAGAAAATAAATCAAGGGAAAAGAACGAGAAAAGAAAGAGAAAAGAAAAAGAAGAAAAGGTAGTAACCACACAACGTGGAAACTTTTTCTCTGTCCATTTCACCGAGACCTGATAAATCGGGATGGATTTAGAGAAAACCTACGCAACTCCGCGGGCCGGCCGGACAGGTAGGACTCAGGCTCAGCATCGGAGGGAGACGGGGGGCTTCGCCACCGCGGGGGCCGTCTGGACCCCCGGCCGCGCCTGGCCCCTCCGCTCGGTGCGGTCGCGGCCGCTCACGCGTGGCCGTGGCGCGCCGGGGCCGGGTGGGACGCGGCGGGGCCGTCGGGGCCGTCCGAGGGGTGCCGAGGGGCCCCGCCGCGAAGTGTCGCGGCCTCCCCGGGGCTCCGGGGGTGGCCGCCCGCGGCCGCTGGTGCTCGGCAGCCGCCCGCTGCCCGTTACCGGCCTTCGGCGAGAGCCCGGCGGCGGCAGCGCTGGGAGCCCCCGCGGCGGCACCGGGGCCCGGCGGCCGGAGCGGGGCCCGCGCGGGCGTGCGGGCAGACGAGGCCTCGCCAGCTGCGTATAAAGAATGTAATTTCGAAGCGATCGATGGGGCCTTTTATTAGTTAAATCGCCTGAATAATCGTTTAATCGATAAAGCATTTCATTGCTCCGCGCCGCACGCCCCGGGAAGGCCGTCGAGGAGGAGGGAGGAGGGGGCTGCAGTGGGGGAGGGCGGGGGGCTCGGTCGCCTCTTGGCCGCACGACCGCGGCTCAGCTCTGCCCAGCACGGGACGGCCCGGCTCGGCCGGGCGCTGCGAACCGCTCCGGGCGATGTCGCGGCCGGGGGCTGCCGCTACGTCCTGGGCAGGGGTGGCGGGACGGGACGGGACGGGACCAGACGGGACGGGACCAGACGGGACGGGACGGGAAGGGATGAGGGGGCTTAACTCAGGTGCCCCCGAGCTGCCGGCGCCGTGGAGGAGGAGGAGGACGAGGAGGATGAGGAGGAGGAGGAGGAAGGGGAGGAGGAGGAGGAGGAGGAGGAAGGGAGGGGTGCAGGGCCATGCCCGCCCCGCGCGGCTCGGCGCAGCGCCTGCTTGGTACCCGCACCCCGTTTTCCCGGGCCCGTCGGCGCCTCCTGCGCACGCAGACCCGGCTCCGGCGAGGCAGCCGCTGCCCCGGCCCCCGCAGCGGCCCCGCTCCTCGCTCTGCTCTCCCGGCCGCCCCGTTCCGTTGTCCCGGACCCCAGACCCGCGGCGGCCCGGCCCTGGCAGCTCCGCGCCTCCGGACCCCAGGCAGCAGCGGCCGGGCTCGGCTCCGCGTTTCTCCCGTGCCGGGCCGCACCGGGCTCTCTCCGCGGCTTCCAGCCTGTGGGCAGTCCCCGGTAGCCTCCGCCGATGTCCCCGCGGTTCCCCCGTGGGACCCCTGGCGGGGGCACGGACGGCGCCCGTCCCGCCTGAGCCCCGCAGCGCGGCCGCGGAGTGCGCTCGCTCGCCCTCGAGGCTGCTCTCGCCCCTCTCCGCCCGGGGAGTTTTGGTTTTAACGAAAGCGGCCCCCCTGCCGCCAGCCGCCCCCCGCCGCCCTCGCAGACGGCAGCGGGCGATACCCCCCGGCGCGGCGGACGAGCCCCGTGCTGTGCCCTCGCTGCCGCGGAGCTCGGAGACCCGGCCGCAGACGGGCACAGGGCGCCGCTGCCCCCTCGACGCCGCTGGGTGCCGCGGGCATTGGTCCCGGGGAGGCAGTTTTTGTTTGTTTCTTTATTTGTTTGGTTCTGATTATTTTTGGAGGGGCTGCATCTCACGGCCAGCCCCTGCCGCCCCCCCCCCCCCCCCCCCCGAGCGGGACAGGTCCCGGCGGCGGGGGCGGTGGCGGGGGCGGCCGGCGGGGCTGCGTGCACGGCTCCTGCCGTGCCGTCCGGGGCGGGGGCTCGGACAAACCTCCCCCCGCTCGCAGATACCGCGGCCCGGGAGCGGCCCGAGCGCGCAGCCGAGAGGAGACCGCGCCGTCGAGTCGGCAGCGGAGCGGGCGGGCCGGCGGCGGGGCGGGGGGGCGGAGAGCGAGGGCGGGGGCGCCGCCATCTCGCCCCGACGGCTCGGCCGCCTGGCGGCGCCTCCCTGCGCACGTCGGGCTGCGGCAGGCCCGGCCCCGGCCCCACGCGGTGCTCCCCGACGGAGCGGGGGCACGGAGGGGAGCGGGACGGGGCAGCTCCCGGAAGGGGCGACGCGGCCGTCGGGGGGCCGGGGCCCGGGGGTGGCGGTGCCGGGGTCCCGGTCCCAGCGCCCGGCCGTCGGGGGACGGGAGCGCGAGGCCCCGCCCCGTCCCCGCATGGCCCCGCCCCCTCGGCGAGGCCCCGCCCTCCTCCCCTCTCCTTCCCATCGCCCGCCCCCGCCGCCCCCATTGGCCCGGCGGCGGCCAATCGGCGCCGGCGCCTCCCGGCGCCCCGCGCAGCTCCCCCTCGGCGATTGGCCGCGCCGCCTGAGTGACGGCCGCGGCCCCGCCCCGGCGCTGTCCAGCGGCGCGGTGCTGAAGCCGCCCCGCGGCGCCCCCTGTGCGGGCGCTGCCCGCGGGCACCGGGCCGGGCGCGGGGCGTGCCCCAGACCCGCGCCCCCCGCCCCGCCCCGCCCCGCCCCGCCCCCGCCCGCCACAACCCCCGCGGCCCGGCCGGGGCGGGCAGCGCGGCGGGCGCACGGCCCCAGCCCAGCCTCGGTGTCCCGGGCGCCCGGGGCCGCCGACGGCAGGCGGCGGGGTGGGGAGGGGTCCCCGAGCTGTCCCCGCCCGCGGCCAGCAACGGCGGCGATGGGCGCTGCGCACCCGCGCCCCAAGTCCGACGGCGGCAGCTAACGGCGCGCCCCGCCGGAGCCCCCTCCCCGCCGCTCCCTCCCTCCCTCCCTCCTTCCCTCCCTCCCTCCCTCCCTCCCTCCCTCCTTCTCTCCCTCCCTCCCTCCCTCCGCCCGTCCCCTCCTCCCTCCGCCCGGCCCTCCCGCCCCCTCGCACACACCTTCCTGCCGCCCGCCGCCGCCGCCGCCGCCGCCGCCGCCGCCTCGCCCCTCTTCCCTCCGCCGCTCCGCCCGGGCTCGACAAGTTCCCGCAACTCCCGCGCCGCCGGGAGCCGCGGCGGCGGCTCGGCCGGACAGCACCGGGCGCGGCGCCGCTCGGGCAGCCCCGGCGGCCGCCGGACACAGGAGCGGCGGCGCGGTGCCGCCGCCTGCCTCCCGCCGGTGCTTTCGGCCGCCGGACACAGCGACCCGGGGCCGCCGCCGCCCGCAGCACAAAGAGCCGTCGGGGCGCGCCGTTAGCTGCCGCCGGGGGACGGCGCGGGAGGCTCGGCGCCCGCCGGACCGCGCCGCTCGGGAGCCGGGCGAAAGGCAGCCCGGAGCCGCGCCGCCGCGGCTGCATGGCGCTGTGAGAGCCGCCGCGGCCGGCGGAGGGAAGGCGCACCGACGGGAGCGGCGGGCGGCTGCGGGGCGGCCGGCGAGGCGGCGGTCCCTGCCCGAGGGAACGGCCGAAGGCTGCAACTTGTGCACGGGGATCTGCGCTTGGCCGCCGGTGTCGGATACCCAAGTTTGGGGGCGTGCTTGCTTTTCTTTTCTTTTTTTTTTTTTTTTTTTTCCGCTCCGTTCCGTGTTGCTTCCTCGGCCCCCCCCCCCCCCCCCCCTCCCCCGAGCCCCACACGCGAGCGCCGCCGCCGAACCGAGATCTGATCTGCCAGGCTGCCCGCTCCGGCTCCGGACCGCTCCGATGGAAATACACTGTAAGCACGACCCGTTTGCAGCAATGCATAGTAAGTAGGCTGCTAGTTCAACTTCTCTGACGCGGCAGGGCCGAGCCAGGCCGTGCGCGTTCGCGGACGGGGCCGCCGGGCTCGGTTCCCCCGCCCGCCCGCCGCTGCCGGCCGCGGGGTCCGCGGCGCCGGGGGGAGGCGGCGCCGTCCCGGGGGTCCCGCCCGCGGGCGTCGACCCGGCCCCAAACGAAATCCTGGGCTGCGGCCGGGCGCGGGGCGCGGGACTGGGCGGGCGGCAGCCCCCCGCACCCGTCCTTCGCGGCGCGGCGGGCGGGGGTCGCGGGGGTCTCCCGTCCCCGCCGGGGAGGCTGCTCGCGCCCGCTTCGGTGTTTTTGGCAGCGAGCAGGAAAAGGCGAAATGCTGCAGGCAGCCGGGTGGGTTTTTGTTTTATTTTTTGGTTGTTGCTCTTTGTTTTTTTTTTTTTTTTTTTTTTTTATCTATATATTTTTTTTTCCCTGAGATTCCTCCTCCCGTAGAGAAAGAGCCGATGCATATATATATATATATACATACACACACACACACACTCCTAACTATATTTTTTTATCGATCTATATATATGACACGGACTCATGTGTGTGTGTATATATATATTTATGTATATATATATGTGCAATCCCAAATCAAATATTTGGAAAGAAAGCTGCCCAGTATTTCTGACGAACGGAAAAGTTTGATCTGCGTTATTCCTGGTGTAATCCAGCGTTTTCATATACATTAATTAAAACCGAAAAAACAGGCAGTTTCAAAGGGCGCAAAGTGGGGATGGAGGGACTTTTTTCTTCTTTTTTTTTTAACCATCTGAAGAAAGGCATAACAATTCCTTTGCGTGCTTTGCATCGGGAGCCGCGGCACAGAACAAGTGGGTAGCAGCACTGGTTAAGTTAACAGGTCGTGTGCGATGGGCTTGCCCGAGATTTGTTGTGCTTGAGAGGTCGGGGGAACACTTATCCATTAGCACAGTGTTATGTGAAATGACATCTTCTCTCACGGTGAGTTAAACGCTGCATTACGGCGAGAGATTGCGAGGAAATTTAAGGTAGAACTAATCTCATTTCCTAGTGCACCACAGCCTTTTAGCTAAAAGAAATTTGTTTTCAAAATAAAGCATCCAGCGATAGAGCTACAAATCTGTCTTTCTCCATCTTTCTCTCTCTTTCTCTCTCTCTCTCGTTATCTGCCTGCTCCCCTCTCTTTCTTTCTGTCCGTCACAAGATTTTGGAAGGTGTTTGGAGTAGCTCAGCACAGGCGGGATAGTCGCTGGTAGCTCGCTCCTGCTGCGCGTAAGACTGACTTTTATCTCCCACCAAAACATAGATTTTTTTTTTAAGCTGTGGTTATTTCTCTCCCTTGATTGAACCGAATCGCGCTTTAAAAAGGAGAACTTAAAGGGCGGAGAAAAAAATAAAAAATCTGGGGGCTCCGAGGGGGAGTCGCAGGTCCCCATAGCCGGAGGGACCCGTTGTCGCGGAGCGCGTCTTCGCGGAGGTGCGAGCGAGCGGGCAGCGGCGCTTTCAGACGCGGAGCGTGCGGAGGAAGGGCTTCGCCTGAGGGCACCGGGCATCAGATGTGGGAGCAGACAGCGCGGGTTTCAGCGGCTCCCTCCAATAACCAAAGCCACGGAAAATAGGTGTCTTCTGCAGGAATTTTGTTGAAAAAGGGAAGAAAAAAATAAATAAATCACTGCCCTCGCTCTGATACCGCAGCTGTTGAGGAGGAGACTTCAGTGCCAAAGTATCTCCGGACTCGCGTCTCTCCTCGGGAAAGACGAGGTGGGGGGGGCTGGTTAAAAAAAAAATCCAAGCAGGAAATCCCGGTGCCACGTCCCACAGGAGGGCGGTGAGAGCCGGGCGAAGGGCAGAGGGGCTCCCGCCCGGCGGGGGAGCAGAGCCCGGCTGCGCAGCCTGCGGGGCGCGACGCCGGGGGGCCCTACGCGGCCTCAGGAGCGAGCTCGGGCGGGGGCGACCGGCGAGGGTCGGCCCGGCCTCTCGCCGCGGCAGCCCCGAGGCGACCCGGGCACCGGGAGGCGACAGCGGGGCCACGCGCACCGCACCGTGCCCGCGTCCCGTCTCCGTTCCCGTCCCCGTCCCCTCAGGGCTCTGCTCTGCCGGGAGTGGGGCGCCAAGAACCGGAGCCGGGGGGCCGGAGGGGGCCGGGGGCCCGGGGTCGGGCGCGGGTCGGAGCGGCAGGGCTGGTGCGCGGCTGTGCTCCTGCCTCGGACCGGGTCGGTGTCCCGGGGCCGCCCCAAGCTCTCCGGAGCCGGAGGCGCACGGATGGGCGGCGCGCCGGGACCCCCGCGCTGTGCCCCGCCGGGCTCCCGCAGTCCCGGTACGCGACCACCCGGCCGGGGCCAGCCCCGCACGGAGCTCGGGGTGGGGGGGGGGGGGGGGCGGCAGGTGCCGAGGGGACGGCGCCCGGCGCTTCGACGCCGCTCCCGCTTGAGCGGGCGGTGGCGGGGCTGGGGGCGTCCCGCGGACTCCCCGCGCCCCGCTCCGGCCCAGGGCGGGAGTCACCCGCAGCCTTTGTTCCCCCGGCGGCCACGGGGTGGGCTGGGCTTTCGGCCCGGAGAGGGTCTCCAAAGGAAATACTTTTTTCCTCCTCCCTTCATCCCTTCCCCCTTTCCTTTCCCTCCTTTCCTCCTTTCCTTTCCCTCCCTTCCTCCCTTCTTTTCTCCCTCCCTTCCTTGCCCTCTCTCCTTCCCTCCCTCCCTCCTTCCCTCCCTCACTCCTTCCCTTCTGGACCTCCCCCACCTGCACAATTTTGTCATTCGTACTGAATACCCTGTCCATGATTTCATGTCATTAAAGCTGCTAAGAGGTGAAAACCCTGACGTCTCGTTCACTACAGCTTTGTTGGGTTGCTCCTGCATTTTTATCCTTAGTGAGTAGTGGGTTTTCTTTCTTCCCCCCGGCCACGCTACCATTTCAGCACCAGCGCAGCGCAGCATTCCCTGTGCGCGACCGGGAGCTCCTTTGGCAGGTGCTGCTGAAGGCAGCCCCGCTGCCCTGGGCCTGCTCCCAACAAACTTGGGATACACCTCGAGCCTGAAGCGTCATGCAGCCTCTGGGAAAGGTCTGCTTCTAACGCTGGTGATGGCAGAGCAGCACTTGTCTGCTCGTTGCAGGCTTTACCTGGCTTTGACAATCACTTATTCTATATGGATTAATTATTTGTCCTGATAGTTTTAGAAGGTGTTTGCAAAGTTTGACAGCAGTTTGTCCGTGGTGCAATGGCTAGATTTAAATAAAACTGCTTTATTTATATATATATATATATATGTATATGTATATGTATATATATATCTAAACACTGAGGCATTTGACTTGTCACTTTATTCAGTACCACTCAATTTCTGTGTAAATAGAGACATTTTCTCTATTATTTTTGTTCCAGCATTGACATCTGTACTGCCCCTATTGCTTGTTTGCAATTTCTCCACTCTCTCCAATCTAAGTAGTTTGGATGATTAACATCACAAGGGTTAATCATATTTTCCTACTTGGTGGATGGGATTATTACGTACATGTTCGTGGGTTTTACACGATTTCACTACCATCCATCTAACTGGGTCCCATTTCCCATCAGACATATGCCTCACCTTGCTAAAGGTGAACAGTGCAAATCTGTTACAAAAGGAATAATATATTGGGCTTGCCTCAGTGTTCACATTTCATTTGGGTGATCATAATACCTGCCAAGACTGCTATAAATTATTGGAGCAGAAGACGTTCTCTGTATTTTTTTTTTTCCCCACTCTCGATTAAGTTCAGTTGTTTTGAAAAAATAACGTTTAATTGCAGGTACCCCCTTTTCTGCCTAGACACAAATAACGTGTACGCTGAGCAGTCACCCAGCCTTATTTTATTTTGCTTCATAGCCGGCGGCTGGCTCTTTCCCACCAGGCACCTCCAGGTCTGCCCACAGAGTCTGTGGTCCGGCAGCCTCGGCCCTGTGTTTGGGAGGGCCATGGCCCACGCCTGGTGGGGCTGGGTGACCGTGCGTGGTCTCAGGTGGCCATTTTCCAGCGCAGAGCCCTCTCTGCCTTCAGGCAGGTGGGTCCTCCCCGTTGGCGAGTGGCACAGGGGGCTGCAGAGCGCGGCCTCCGGGCTGCGGGGTGACCTGCCTGCGGGAAGCACATCCCCAGCGCCGCTGGGAGGACTGCAGCACACAGGTCTCTTTCCAACTCTGACAACGCTGTTCTTTTCCTGCCTTTTCCCCCCTCCCCTGGTCTGTTTCAGGACATGGAGGTGTGAATCAGCTGGGGGGTGTTTTTGTGAATGGCCGCCCCCTCCCAGATGTCGTTCGCCAAAGGATCGTGGAGCTTGCCCACCAAGGGGTCAGGCCGTGTGACATCTCCAGGCAGCTCCGCGTCAGCCACGGCTGCGTCAGCAAAATACTTGGCAGGTAAGGGTGGGCAACAAATCTCTTGTGTCCATCAAGAGAAAAAACACCCTTAATTAAAGGTTACCAACACGCAAGGACAAGGGCTCATGATCACCACTCATGATTTTGCACGCCTGACGTGTAAAAAAAACGCAACTGTTTATATGTTTATTTCACCCTGTTCAAAGTCTCTTAGAGGTAATTCTAATGCACAGTGCACAATGCCACGTGTGATATTTGGTGTATATGTGGCATATATTCTGCAGTAGTCTGTTGTGAATACATAGAAAAATCTGCGAGTCAGCTTCAGTAAAATGGAGAGGAAAGAGAAGTTGGGGAACATTCAGGGAAAGTAACTCGTGCTTTCTGAAAAAGACTTACTTTTAGCAATTTTATCATTCTACACTGCATGAATGTTCTCAAGCGTTCATTCACACACGCTATATTGAATCTGTCCCACTGTTTAATTTGAGGCCTTTTCCTACTCTTGTGGTGGAATATGTTCTTAATTAGAGCAGAGAATACGATAAGTAGCTGTTAACCATCTTACATTTGTTTTTTTTTGGGAGTAGCTTTCCATTCAGATGGAACTTGCTAAAACCAGTACAGAGACGGCAAATTAATCTCTGAATTATTATCATTTCCTGATTTTGTTTTAAAATATTATTCAGATTCAGGTTTAAAAAAATCCTTTCTTCTTTGTATCTTCTGAGCATCATTTGTATAAAGTACTGTATTGAAGTAGTTTCGGATTCCAGGTTGAAAATTCTGAGGTATCTAACCATCTTATAGTAAGGACTTTTTAAATTATTATTATTATTATTTTATTCTTGTTGCTGTTATAATATGTGTGTACTTTTTTTTTTATATATATAATTTGTAAAAGTTAATTTCTGACATGTTCACTAAACTTTAACCGTTAATTTCATTGTTTAGCATTTTACTTCTACTGTTACTATTTGTACCGTCTTCCTCTTTTCCATTTTTTAATCAATTAGCTTTACTGGTCATTCCATAGATGTAAAAACTGTTAAAGGACCTTTTTGTTGTAGCATGCATGAGGTCCTGCTCTGATTAGCAGCATTTCTGATCTCTCAGTGACAATTTAAGTGTTCACAAGCAAATTTACTTGCTGAAGTCATGGACCCCCCCAGTTTTGTAGAAGACAGCGTTCTTTTCCCTGTAACACCCTGTTATCTTCAGTCAGCTTAACCGCTGAACTCTATCTCACTAGGCTTGGACTGTGTGCTTTTAGAGTTGCATGAGCTGGTGTGCGGGTTAAGCTGAGCATCTGTCCTTCTTCTCTTTTGCATTAGCTGCTCAGAGGTGCGTTCCCCTTCAGGTTGTAACCATTCCTCCTGGTCGTACATTGGCGTGACTTTAAAGGACATCGACACCTTTACTACTTGATAGAGAAAAACTTTCTGAGGGCTTTATTTGAGACCTGCCTGCCCCTCCCAGGCTATTTCATACTGTTAGAGCTGTGCATCCATGCTCAGAACGGGTTTCTGCTCCTGGTGTGACCATTATATAGTTTGCTTTGTGATGCTCCGCACTGCAGCAGACTTACCAGCAATTCCCCTCAGGACCAATGTAAAACTAAGAAATGGGCAATTTATTTACTGGGCAAATGTCCAGTGGTTTTACTTTTGCTCATTTGAATAGATTTATCATTAGATACATTTGCGGTATACAGCTGAGAATGAAGCTCCAAAGCTTTGTCATTAAAGTTGTCAAAAATAAATTGGAATTTCATACCTCATTATTTTCATAACTAATAATTACGGTGGGTAAAATGTCACTGTAATTGGAGCTCCGTGTGTGTGTGTGTTTGTGTGTGTCTGAAGAACAGGAATCCTTACGAAAAATCTTTACATTTGGAATTTTATGGTTGGAGTTTTCCTATCAGCCTTCAATACAGCCTTAACAACCAGCCTTGTATTGGGCAGCCCACAGGGTGGGGACCAGATGGTTGCAGTGCAGGTGACACTATCTCTGTCCCAGAGGTAGGTTCTGCAGGGGTGCACAATATTTACCTGCATTGCCAATTTGTTGGCAGCAAAAGGCCTGGACCTTGTGCACGTGAAATGAATCTGACTGCAGCCAGCCTTGTCTTTAAAATGGAGATGGGAGTCAGGGATGCCAGCACTGTGCAGTCTGCCACTGCTTCGTGCTGCTCCCTCCATTAGTTGCTCGGGTGAACCAGAAAGCGTCGGCAGTAGTGTTGCTGGTAATTCACCGACCCCTGCTGCAGGCAAGTTCTCCTAGCTGCCCAGGAAGACGGGTCCGGGCCCAAGCCTGCGCCCTTCCACACAAGACAAGCCGCCTGCGAATGTGTGTGAGCTTTTGCACGGCTTGAGGTGGTGAAAGTAGGTTGGCAGATAAGATTTAGAGTGAAGTTCTTTCTGTCTGGAGGGCACCATGTCTTTGTTCCATTGCTGCGGCAGCGTTTTTGGAAAGTGCCTCCACGCACAGTCCCGCAGCAAGCTCACCGCTGCCACGCCAGCCGGCAGCGCCGGGGTGCTGAGGGAGTCTGCGGTCATGCGTTACCCACCCTTAGCAGAGATAGCTGTGGGAAACACTGTCTTGTCCACTCAGTGACAGCTTCCCCAGCTTGCTAGCGTCTGGTTTCTGTGCATGAGGGTTGTTCTCCATCAGTGGGGTAGCTGGCCGCAGGATGCTGCCCGAAAATGACGCACAGCCGTGTGAGAGATGAGCACAAAGGAACGCTTGTAAAATCCATGGTTTCAGATGGAAGGAAGAAAATTACAACTTTCTGTTTGGGTAACATTTATTGTATGGCTTCCTTTCACACCCTTCTTACAGTAGAAGTTCTACTAGAAAAGGTTATGAGGCTGGGGATGTAAGGTTTTAGAAAGTTTGTGATCCGAGTTTGCCTTCATTTTATTATGTCCTCAGAAAATTAAGCACAGAAGGAGCAAAATACTACCCTCCTGCCCTAAAGCTCATGACTAGGGGACACTAGGAGGGTTAATCTATCTCTGACTCTTGACACTGTCCATTACTAATATCACCTAAATTTAAGTGGAGACTGAGTCCACATCTGCACCCAGAATATCTGAAAACATGTACAAACAACATGGTATTAGTCCCTTCAAAGGAATTTTAGCCCCCCCCCCCCTCGCCCCCAGCTCTCTGAGGAAGATTAAAAAGTAGTGACCTGACAGAAATTTAACCAGCATGGTTGCATGCTACAGTGAGACAGACTTTCACTGTGCAGCCTGTTTGTGTTCTGATTTGCTCATGCTGGAAAGACTGTAATTTTATTATTAATATTATAATAATAATAATTATTATTTTTATATAATGGGTATGGCAAGTAGCTGCAGAGAAAACACATTAAGAAATAATCTTACATTCTTATTTGGTAGTCTTTTCTGAGCGCCTTACTGGAAATTGGGCAGAGAGCAGTCGGTGGACATGTTTAAGATGCTAAGAGACTACATCTTGGTGGGTCTCTGGTTGAAAGGCTCATGAAGTCAGGGTCTATTCAGAAAGGATGAGCCAGATAAGGGCAGCTAGGGCGGTGGTTGCAGGTAGCCTGGGGATTTATTTTTCATCTGGTTACAAGGAAATTCACAAGATACAAAACGTGCATGGCCAGGAGAATATCTTGTGTGTTGCACTCCCTGAAATCTCAGCACAGAGGGGCGTGATTTCATTCCTAGTCTCTTCTCTGGTCTTCGGTGGGTAGTATTTTATGGACATATTTTAACAGCATTTTCAAGACTTATTAAAAAGGGGGAGATGGATAGGGCTGGGGATCCCAGCTGTGACATTTTATTGCAATTCTATTAAAGGCAGTTGTGCCTTTACATGTGATTTACATGCAAAAAAGAAAAAAAATTCTGTCTGACATATCTCAGTCAGTTTAGGGGTGCACTCCTACCACCTTCCCTTGTATGACAGCAGAACTGCTCGCGTGTGTAAAGATCGTGTACGTGAGAATGGATCGTGGAGCTGGTCAGATAAACCAACACCCAAAACTGAACCCCTTGAGAATGTGGACAGCTCCTTTTACCTTAAAATTTATGGTTACAACTATTAGAAACATAATATTAAAAATAATATATTCCAAAAAATATTAACTATTAAAACAGTAACATATATATTGAAACAGTTAAATGGGAAAAAGGTATGCCAACATATTTATTTTGAAGGTGCAAATAAAATACGATACCCAGCCTTCATTTCACTGTGAAATGGTAACACATTCTAGATATTAATGACAGAGAATTTCATTAGAAACAGTAATTTACTACAAAAAGTGGTCTTTGGTGTGATTTGTTTCTATTATTGCCAATACCCCTGATTAATAACACATATTTGCACTTAATTTTGGATCCTGGAATGCCTTTTAGTCTTGCACAGCTTTTTTTTTTTTTTTGTCTTTCTGTTATGAAAAAAATATATATTCTATGCTATGGCCCAATTCCAATTACTATAAGTTAATCTACTAGGTGATAAAACACTACATAGGCAGGAAATATGTATGTTAAAGTGAAGATGTATCTCAGGATTTGCTGGGTTTTGGTTACCTTGAAATTATGTTCTCTATAAATCTCAAAGCATGTTCTCTGTCTATTTGTGATAACTGAAGGTTTGTTTTGGATGTTGTCCCAGGTATTATGAAACCGGTAGTATTAAGCCTGGAGTGATTGGAGGATCAAAACCAAAGGTCGCCACACCCAAAGTCGTCGAAAAAATTGCAGAGTACAAACGCCAAAATCCTACCATGTTTGCCTGGGAGATCAGGGATAGACTTCTTGCTGAGAGAGTATGTGATAATGACACCGTGCCCAGCGTCAGTTCAATTAACAGGTAAAGATGTGTATGGTCCTGGGGAGGGACTTTGCTAGAAAGTGTTGTTCTCTGAATTCTCATTTGTCGGTAGAAATGTGTGTTTTGGGTTGTTTGCAAGAAATGCAGTTTACATGTGTTTACATAATGTATTTGGGGCTTTGGAGTGGCTGTGCGGTCACCCTGGTGGCGACAGCCTCACGGTCATAAGTATTTCCTAGGACTGGGCAGGTTGTGCTATTGGCCTTTGCTTCTTTTCTGTCTTTTCCCATTCCCTAGTCCATGCCTTGCAGTTCTTGCTGGTAGAGATCTGTGTTGATTTGACCCAAATGATGCCTCCACTGTGCTGGTACTTCCTCTTGGGGAAAGCTGAGACTGCAACTGAGTTGCGTGGTGGTGTTGATCTGGAAAAAGACAGGCACCTAGGTACCTCAGGAGATGATCCATAGCACAGGTCTCAAGGTCTTCATGTCCTGCTCAGTACTGCTGCAGTTGACCTGGAACTCTGCTGGCCACGGTCTGGTACTGTTAGCATGAATAAACCAGGGAAATTGTTAGCATGAATAAACCAGGGAAAACCCTCTCAAGTACTTAGCTGTATCTCCAGCCCTCCAGAGTGATAATAGGGTATTAATACCTGGAAGGCAGAGCATGCAGGCACCCTCAAGCACACCAACAGCCCCTGGCAAGCCGAGTCTTTTCATTTTCTCTCTGGAGTATTTTCTGTACTGGGCTTTGGTCTCACTGCTCTGGTGAGATGGTTCTCTCTTGTGCAATTTCATGCGAATTCTTTGAGTGCAGCTAGCTATAAAGTCCCATCTGTGTCCATGGACGTGAAATAAATTGATGCACTCTTCTTTTATTGGCTATCCCAACCTGATTTGCATTCATGGAGTTGCCACTTGAGTAGCAGGACTGACTTCCCCAGTGTCAGTGCAGAGTGGTGGCTCTGTCTTGCTGAACTAAGAGTTGAGTTATCCATCTGCATGGTTAAGTGCAAAAACGGGTGAGTTCACTCACAGCCTTTGCTACTGCCTGGAAGTTCCTGCCTAGTTTAGACTCTGAAACAGCACTTGGTAATGCTATGGACATCGCATTTTCAATTTAAAAAAAAGAATTTGAGGAATGATATGGACACCATGAAAATTGAAGGAAAATCCTGTTCTGTCCGTTCTCAGCTAACTAAGGGCAGACTTTGCTTGCGTAAAAGTCAACTCAGCACCTGTCAAGTCAGAAGCATTAAGGCTGCTATGAGCAGTCCTATGTTTATGTCGTAGGGCTTCAAGCATTCTCCAAAAGACTGCCAAAAATGCACTCGTAGCTCTAGAATGCAGACACTAAGTAGGTTCCAGTGTGTTTTGATCCACTTTCCTTATTCTACCTCCTGCTTTATCCTTGATAATGTCTGTGCACTCACTGACTTCTCATCAGAATCTCTGTTTCATGATCTACAGCCAAGTTATTTGGCTGGAAATCTCATTCTTTCTCATCTGCATGCAACTGTGGCTAAGATCTTTCCTTTTTCTGAAGGGTGTGAAACCCCTTTTGAAATCCACATGATCTTTTTGAGTCAGCTTGTTTACCTGGAGAACTGTTTTTGCCAGCCTAGGAGCACATCCCCAAAACCCAAAACAAACTGTTATGCCAAGAGCCTGGAAGCTACATCAAAATACTTGGCTTTAATGCTAAATCCTCACAGTTCTGTGGTGCAGTCTTTGGACTTGTCCTTCCACGTTTCAAGACTTTGCAGATAGGGCTATCATGCAGCAAGGGTGCAAACTTCTAGTATGAAGGTGTAATGCCCTTATTCAGCCCTGAGGTGCAAGTGGGATGTTGCCTTTTAGCCACTGATGTCAGCTCCCACCAGAAAACAGAAGGACGGTTACTGCCTTGGAAGAAGCAAGGTGAACTGAGCCATAAGCCTTCCTGCAGTGGCAGCCTGCAGTGTGGAGAGGAGTGATTCTCCAGGGCTGTGTCATGGAGAGCTGCTGTTGCTGTTGCTGAGAGCTGAGGGGCTGGGGCGCTGCCCTGTAAAGCCTCTGTGGTGGTCTACACATAGCATGTCCTTGCTACGGAGGGTGCATTTCAGCAGATGAATTTGAGTTGCTGCCCCCCTATATAAATGAATAACAACTACTATTATTAATTAGTAACATTAATTAATATTAATAATAGGCCACTCTTCCGCAGCAGGAGCAACTCTGTGCAACTAAGGCATAATTAATCATTGCGATTAGCTTTGCTCAGATAAGCTGCCCAGCTGCTTCAGTGTGCTCCAGTCCCCTGTCCCTCCAGAGATGAAGATATTTCTGTGTCAGAAGGCCCCAGACACCCTTCCTTTGGCATGACAGGAAGGAAGCCTTGTACAGGGTGCTATTTTCAGTCTTGCTCATGCGGGGTCCTTTGTCTTCTTTGGCTGTGTGCTCTCCCCCACCAATCTGCCTGCACAGCTCCCTGCAGCTCCTGTGTGCAGCCAGCTGCTTTGGCCCTGTGTGGAGGCAGAAGAAGCAAGGGACCCCATCACCAAGGAGTTTGAAGATGTCTAACAGCCAACGGCTTCACCTTGGTGCTGACAGCTGAATGTAGACTTGTTTTCACACCTAGCCCCATTGCAGGAAGGGAAGGGGCAGGCAGCGAGTCCTGTGCTGAGGAGGGGGCTGGGCGTCACCAGTACAGGTTCACGGGCTAACTTTCCAGCAAGTAACAGTTTTGTGTTCTCATGACGCATCCCCATGCCGCATCTGTCTCACACCTCCCATCCCCTCCTCTCCCCTCTTCCAAATTCAAGGCAGGCAGAAATGGGAAAAGAGTTTGCTAGGTAAACACAGGATAAATGCTTACCACAGCATTACAACTGCGTAAACAGTGCATAAAACAGAGACATGTGATTTGACTAAGGAGTGTGCCTCGCTCAAGCCCGTTTTGATTCCACTGCAGCCTTTGGCAGAACTGTGTAATCCCTGGAGGCGTTTCAGACCCCTTCTTTTCTTTTTTAACAGTGCATCGGCAGGTGAGCGTTTGATAGAGCACTTCCTCAGCTCTTCTTAACAGCTGCCCTTTGTCCTGTAACACAACGCATGCCTTTTGTCGTCTCTGCTCATTTGAATGTTTCCTGATTTACATCATTATAACTCAGAGCAGAGGCTGTCCCCAGCAAAGACAATGTAGTAATTCAGCTTTTAAGATTAGCATTTAATCCACCACATTTTTGTTTTAATATTAATTTGGATAAGCAGAATCCTTTCAGAGGTATCCAGGTTCTCTAGATGTGCGAGTACTATTCCCGGGGTGGGTTAGTGACAGATTTACAAATGTGTTCAAGCACCCATGGCTGCAGATAGCGGTCTAGTGGAGCACTTGAACTCGGTAGTGTCTGGTTCCCCGAAGATGTGGTGTTGGGCCTAGCCGGTGGCCAAATAGCTACCGACGTGTCCTTCCTGGGCATTAAGGACTATGTCTTCAAAGGGACTGAAGCACCACTCTCTGCTGGATCTCAAGGAGTGTGTAGGAGTTGGTCAGGTACCTAATGTCCCTAATGACTTGGTCTGGTGGCAAAAATGTAGTCCAGGGTCTGCCTGCAATACACAGGAAGAAATTTTTGTATTGATGTAGATATCCCAAAGTGAAAAAGTAGAGTATGGTGTGTCCCCTGTAATTGTATGCTTAATGCTAAGTAGCCATTTCTTTTCAACTGCTTACAGGATCATACGAACAAAGGTGCAGCAGCCACCCAATCAGCAAGTCCCAGCCTCCAGTCACAGCATAGGTAAGAAAAGCTTGCTTTTTTTTTTTTTTTTATATTTTTTTTTATATATTAAAAAAATAGCATAATGGATTACAAATATTCTAAAGAACTTTTAATCATTCTTATGGACAGATAATTCTGCATAAAACACTTCAGCACACGTGCTAATGCACCTTCTTTGTCATTCTCCAAGGACTGAACATAGTAAATGAATTTTATAAATACTGTTAAAAGGTTTTGACTTTTACTGATTATTATGATAAATAGCTTTCACCATGAGACAGAAAATTGAAATCTAAACCAAAAAAAAACCACTAATGGGGGTCTATAGAATGTCAGATAATTAAAGTAATAAATCAAGAAAGGGATACTTATTCATAACATTTTCTGCATCATTAGTCAGTAAGTAGTTTTGAATGTGTTTTTTCTTTTTTTTTTCATCTATCAACCATCCCTTCCATAATTCTTTGTGCACTTGCAGTCTTGAGTGAAGAAGTAGCAAAACTTTCCTAAACTTTAATTTAGATGCAGACCAGCAATATTCAGCCTGGACTAATGCAAGGCTGCTGGAGGTGGTCTCTGGAAAGGGTGTCCTGACTGATGAGGCAGCCTCTGCGGCAAAAGCCGCTGTGGCAAAGATAAGATCATGCTTCTTATGCAGGAGGGAGGCAGACAGGTGTGTGTGCATCTCAGTTCTTCTGTGTGTTCAGACTTTCACCTGTGAAATAGGCTAAGTGCTCACTGACCTTTTTTTTGGCAAAGGTAGGCTGGTGCTGTGAGAGGCACAGTATCTCACAAAGAGCTGTGTTAAATGCTGAGCTTATCCCACAGATTGTGCTCCAGTCCAGCATCCTGGGTCTGTCTTTCTTGAAAATGCCAAAATAATCTCTGTGGAGGGAAAGCAGCCATCAGATTGCTCTGGTAGCTTAGGGGCTGCCTCTCACTGAGAAAAACAAGAGCAGAGATGAGCCGTCTTGCTTCTTGGGGCTAAGGGTTGGTAGAGGCAGCTGGGATTTAAGGTGTCTGCTCTGTGCAGAGCAGCCTGTGCTTTGGGGCAGTGCGGAGCCCTCAGGGATGTAGGGATGTGCCAGTGCAGGGCCAGCCTGTGAGCTGCCATGTTCCACCCCGTCCCATTTCTAGAGTCTCTTCTCCCCATGCTGCTGTGTCCTCAGAGCCTTCCACCTGGCTGGGGCTGTGAGCTGACGTGTTGCAGGGTGGCGTTTGCTGCCTTCCTGGCCTGCAGCTGTCATGCCACGGCGGCAGGGGGCTTTCTGCCAGGCTGGTGCCTGTGCTGTGCTGCCCGCTGACTGCCTGGCCTTGCCTTGCCTTGCAGCCTCCACAGGGTCCGTCACCCAGGTGTCCTCTGTGAGTACAGACTCTGCCGGCTCGTCCTACTCCATCAGCGGGATTCTGGGGATTGCCTCCCCCGGCACCGAGAGCAACAAGCGCAAACGAGATGAAGGTAATGGCAGCGGCTTTCTCTGGGGGTGCTGGGACCATGCATGCTGGTGGGCAGCTGGCCTTGGTGGCAGTGGGGCTCCCGGCCGGGGGCGATGTGGTCTGTGGGGCTGCCGGGGCTAAGGTGGGTGGGAGGGAGATGCAGGTGCCCTTCGCCGGCCCTCGGCTTTGGGGAGTCCTGTCTGAATGCTGCAGGGCCTTTCCTGAGGTTGCAGCCCAGCTTGGGGGCCTTCTGCATGACCCTGTGGTCCTTTGCTGTATACGAAGGCAGTGTTTTTTCTAGGAACAGGGTCCTGACGTCTTAGAAAGCAGTTTCAATGTGTCAGGCTTTGGTTGCCTTCTCTTCCCGGCTGAGGAACATCTCTCTGCCACCAGTGAAAAGGGGAAGAATCCTTGTATTGATTCTGTGGCCACCTGAAGTAAAAAAAATGCCAGGGAGGTGTCGCCATCCACAAAGATACAGAAAATTAACAGTAGAGCAGTCTGTGATGCTGCATTTATCAGGGGCTGTTGTCAGCCCAGATAGCAGAGGAAACAAATGACTGTGGCTTGAATTGAACATTGCCTGCAGTCCTCAAATCAGGGTTTATAGTTGTCCTTCACTAGTAAGAGCTGGGGTCAAGACCACATCATTTGATGTGCATGGGAGCAGAGGGCACAGCAGGGGCTTAGTGGCAATGCTGCGGTCAAGCGCGTGGGAAGGCACTCAGGTAAGATGTCACTGGCTCCTACCAGTGGGTGGGAGGCCCATGGGTGCTCTTTTTTCTAATGTGCTGCCACCCTGCCCTCCAGAACATCAGATTCCCATTTCTTGCCTTTGAGCTCCTGTGGTAATGTGCTCCACATGTCTGTGGGGAGGGGGTCCTCTTGGCCACGTGCAGGCAGAGGTCCCATCTCTGCCTCTGAGAAGAGGCAGAGATCTCTACCTTGGATAGAGGAGCGGCCACAGGAAGTAGTAAAAGAGGAGAAAAGAGGTTTGTTCAACAAAGATTGCCGAGCAGAGGAGAAAGTAATGGTTTTCACTGTGGCCTGGAGCTCACTGCTTGGCTTTGGAGGAACACGTTGGAAATGTGACCTACCTCCCAACACCCAGGGGTACCAGCGTGGGTCCAGGCACTGCTCTGCAGCCAGCCCTGGCCATGAGGTCAGTGAGTGAGGATCAAATGTGGGTCTTGTGCCTCCTTCTCCATCTCCTCATCCCCTGGGACACCCAGTGCTACATGTGGACAGAGGTAGAGGTGGGCAGATGCACAGAAACTCTGGTGCGATAAGCCTAACTTCTAGAGAAACAGGCTAAAAACAGGCAAGGAGCATGGAGTCTCTGTTGCACAAGCAGAAGGTAGGTGTCTGCAGATATCCTGTTGGATTATAGAGTAATGTTCAGTTTACTAAAACTGCGGAAAGACTGCTGAGAGCTTTGTGGGGTTGATTTCAGTCACATGGGAAGCGGCTGTGAGTATAAAACTGAAAGTTCAGGTAGTTGCTGAATATGCCTTTTTTTTTTGTTTGTTTATTCCCAAATCAAAGCCATAAGTGCACAGATAAGTATATATATTAAAGCAGGTGAAGTAGATTTTTTTTTTTTTTTAATGAGCAGGAAAGAGGCAGTTTGTGTTGCAAGTTATGTGACTCTTTCATGGCATTGTCCTGAAGCTCCAGTTCTTGGATGTGTGTGATTACAGATTCACTTATTTAAGCAAGAAGGAAGAACTCACAATTGTAGATTAAAGATTTAAATGCTTCCTTGGGAAGATCAGAGGCATAGCTGAGAAATTCCCCAGCCTTTGCCAATTGACTATTAGAAGATCACATGATTTATAAAACAACCCCGTTGTTTTGGCAGTATGAGTCATGATTTTTGAGCTTGTAAGTTGGACAGCAATGCTGTCTTCAGTAGACCATTTAAATTGCTTTTCTAACAGCTTGCAGCTGCAGATTTGGAGAGGTGTGTGAAGGACAGACTTTGTACATAACCTGATATTTTAACATCTTTGTCCATTTGAAGGGGATCCCAGGGAGACTCTATAACCCCTCCTCATCCTGCTCAGCAAAAGTTATCCCTGCACAGCTAGATTTGAGGTGTTCACAAAGGAGTCCTAGATCTCTGCACTGCAGATGACAAAAAGGTGAATCAAATGCTAGCCTGTAACGTGAAGAAGAGAAGCATGTCATCTTTTAATTGCAGACTGTATCATGATGCAGATGCACAAGGGGGCAGAGTTAACTTTACCATTTACAGACCTCTGAGAGCTGGAGGGAGACTACCTCCATAGCAATCCTGTTATATCACCTCTTTAACATATCGCTTCTTTTCTCGGTAGCTGTTGCAAGATGCATGCCTGCTGCTATAACTTTGTATATTTGTTCACATATAAATAGAGCCACAGTGTGTAGCATTTGTCTGGTGATCCTGGCTTCCCTTGCCTGGGGAATGAAGTAGGGTGCAGTCACCCCTCAGTTCTTCCAGCTGCATTGAGTACTTGGTGTGATTCATTATCCGGTTTTGTTCTCCTCACTCTTGACATTTTTTTAGCGAATGTCACCAGTCTTTATCCCAGTAGGGAGCTTGCTGGGTAGCAACAGGGGCAAACCAAATCCGACAGTCTTTATTGGTTTATATAGCTGAAGGTGTCATTTTTTTCCCTGCTGTAATATGGACTTGGAGCAGATGTGCCTTCGTGGGGGATCGGTTGCTTTCACTTGTGGTTAAAGGACATACTACTGGAGACTGACACAAGAAGCAGGCTGTTCTGTAGCTAGGCAGAGAGTTACCGTCAATCTCCTCAGCTCTGAGCAGCAGATGCTGCTGGGAAGCAGTCTTGCTATTTTGCTTTCAGATTCTCTCCTCTGACTTTTGTGGCTTCACATTCATCTGGCCCCGCAGCTTAGAAAAAGGCTGTAAAAGAGCAGGTGGGTGGCAGAAATGTGCAGAATGATCTGATTGACCCACCTTCTAATGAGCAGGATTTGTTTTAGTGAAGCCAAGGATGGGCACAAAGGCAGGTAGTGAGACCCTGTGTCAGACTGAGCTGTATGCTCCATCAAGTGATTACAGATGCCAGTAGTGAAGGAACTTATTTTATTGTACTTCTCGAAGCTGGTCAGGTGGCCAGTGATTGTCCTCTAATGGGACACTCCACAGAGTCTGTTTTTTTGAGAAATGCTGAGCATCCCCTTTCTGAAAATCAAAGCGTCAGGAAGTGTGATCTTTGGAACTGTGTCCCCAGGTAGGTACAGAGTAGGCCAAGCCAGGCATGGTGTGTAGAATGTGGGACTTTGCTTGGCTGTGAGTGCTCTGAAGGAGGATCCGAGGATCCAGGGAAAGGATGGAGCAGGAAGAGCAGGGCAAGAAGAGACCCAGCTGGGATGTCCCTTCCCTCTGAAGAACCAAAAAAACACCCAAGCTCCCGCTGGGAGCCAAAGCAAAGGAAGGCACAGCTCACTCCTCCTGCCTTTCTCTGCTGTCTCCCGTAAGTAACGCTGTTTTCCGTTCTGCTCACTGCAGAGCTCTGCAGGTACAGGAGAGAAAAAGCCCAACAGAGAGACTTTCCCAGCAGGTTCATGCTGAGAGGGATCATGAAGCAAATGCACATGCCAGACCAGACAGGGGATGTGGCTCTCACCTGAGATGTCCTTGTGATCTGATGCTTTCACTGCAGTGTCTCTCTTCCAAAGCCAAGGCAAAGCCTGACCCTCCTGCTTCTATGAGAGCTGTGTGCTGTAAGCAGCAGGCTGTGTGTGGTGCCCCTTTATAAGCTGGGTCACCTCAAGTGGAGCGTGTGGGATGGTGATTCTGGGTGCACCAAGAACAAGATTTGTGGTGGAGCACCATTGTGCCTCTGGCACAGCCCTCTGCTTTCCAGTCCACAAGGGGCTTGAGCTGCTCACTCTGAGCATGGTTCCTGTCTGTACACAGGTCCTTGCCTGTGGCATTGTCAGCTGCTATTTGTAGATCAGGTACAGACAGCAAGGAGAGTTTCTGTCTGTGTGGCCTGGGGACCAGAAGCAGGCCCACCCTGCTAAGTATTGCCTTGTATTACTGGCTACATCCTGCCATCTATTGTTGTGGCATGATTTTGTCCTTTGTGAAACGGCACCCTCTTGGCCAGTGTCTGCTAATGCAGCGATTAGCACAGTTTGGGCCTTGCTCCTGCTGCTCAGCCTAGATGCAGCCATGATGTTACAGAGGGAGTTTTGTTACAGGGACACAGGCAGTGCTAGACCAGTCAGTCTGCTCTCTTTCCTTGTGCAGACGCAGCTGGTGAGAGCAAAAAGCTACGTGCAGCATTGAATGGCTTACTGCAAATTGTTGGCCTGGCCTGGCCCCTCTCTGGGAAATGCAGTCAGAAGAAGGGCTACAGAATTTAGCAAGAGTCCGGTGCAGGATGTATGTGTCTGTTACCCACCCACATCCTCTTGCTGCAGGAGAAATTTGGCAGATTTAAATACCTGCACACAACAGCTGCACAGACCATATTTCAAATTCACTGGTATGGAGTCTTCTCAGCAGTGGAGGCATTTGGGGAATTGAAACTAGCATAGCAGGAGACCTTCACTCGTACGGGTTGTTTTGTTTCCATTCTCACCAAACATAACCCTACGTTGCTGTCAGCATCTGGTGTGGTGTTTGTACTTTGTTTTCTAAGCTGAACTCTTTGAAAAATGCATTTCCTTTAAATGTAGACTCAGGCAGTGTAGACTTAAAGGCAGTTGGGTCACAGCCGTCTGTCTGGGAGGATAAGCCTTCCAAGAGGGGCAGAGATGGTAATGAGAATAAATAGAAATATGTGCATGTGCACACAGTCCAATGCCACGTGAAAACATCCAATGTTATGATCACCAGATTTTCACACAGGGATGCCCCAGGCTAGGCACAGTTGTAGGCATCCAAGCAGTACCACTTTGTGCAGGGCACATTTTCTGTAGTGCCCATCCTGTATGGCTGTGGGAGACACCTGCATTTGGAAATGGCAGTTGAATTTCTTTGCACTGACAAATACGAACACGAGCTGTGATATGTCCAGGGAGAGCATTGCCAGAGAAACACCAAGAAAAGCAAAGCAAACATGACTAAGGCTGAATGAGGATTAATAATACGGACAGCATTTCTGTATTTGTGTCTTTTCTCCATGCTCAGGAGCTATCCTTTCCCAGCAGGAACAGCAAGCCACACACACAGTGAGTTAGAGACTTGAAGGGTGTGGGCATAAATGTCTCAGTGGCTGCATGGCAGAAGGTAAGCAGCCTCGAAAGGGAACCCAGTGTAGAGTATGCACTGCCAGGGACTTCCTCTTGTGGCTAAAGGCCAGTGCAACTTCCAGGGCATCTACTCTATGAGATTGCTGGGAAAGCTGGGAAAGGCCATTGAAGGGAGCTGGCTGCAGGAGAGAGAATGCAGGTGGGTGCAGGGGTGCCTGGTAAGCTGCAAGGGGGGACACTTTGGGCCCCGGGAGAGAAGGGCTGAACTGAGGGTCAGTGGAAGAGGACATGTGGCATGGGAGCTGGTGTGCGCCAAGGAGCGGGGCTGTGTGGTGGCCAGGACCTGGGCTGTGGAGGCTGGAGCACACCAGGGCAAGGGTGGGGAGGTGTGGTTAAGATGGGGAACCTCACCAGCCATGGGAGCTAATAAAGAGCATGTAGGCTTCCCCTCAGGCCACAGCTTCCCAAGTCTTGATAAACGCAATGTAAATCTCACTGTAGTTACCCTGGCAACTGAGGATCTTTATTTCTCTCTCTTTGGGGGCTTAAATGTAGGATTCGTCTGGCCACATGTGGGCCCCTCTTCCTGGCAGCCAGTGTCAGGTACTGCTGGTCCTGGGACACCTCTGGTGAAACGCTCCAGCATGAATTGCCCTTTCCTCTCTTGGGTTGGGTGTCAGGATGCTCTCCCACTCCAGACTTATCCCTAGGAGTTTCATGAACAGTCCTCGGCACTTCAGCCTGGCCGGTTTGAGCAGCCCTGTCAGGGAGGATTCACTGGACAACGTGTCCTGCCGCTGCCAGAGTTTGCCTGGTGCTGGGAGCAAGTGGTGAAGGAGCTTATGGACCTGCCTGCAATCACGTGCCAGGCTGTGGGCAGGAGAACCGTGCACATTGCAGCCATCGGGAATGCTCAGTGTAGGAACTGATTGCTGGCTGGGTCTTGTGTTGACAGAAATTGCTTAACTCCTCTCACACTGGAGCCTCACAGTATTGATATTGTTCTCTTATCTGTCCACTGGGGAGTTCTGCACTGCAAGTGGTTTGCAAAGGACTGAAGCTTTTGAGGATCAAAACCCACAAGGGGAGCAGTCAATTCCAGAAACACTGTGAGGGGAAAAGAAGGAGGAGGTTATGGAGAGAAAAAAATCACCTGCCAATATAAACTTGAACTTTTTGATAGCAAAGTGCTGAACTGCAAGGCCTGGCAGAAAGTCAGTTGCAGGGTGGGGAAGAGGGATGTGGAGGGACTGCCATGTACTTGGTGAGTGGGACTCATAATAGTATGTGTTAGCTGCATTTTACTGCCCCTGCGATGTCTGTCTGGAACATACACACACAGACCCATCTGTGGAGTTAGTAACATCTAGAACGAAGTGGTAGAAAGGTACATAAAATATCAGAAATCAAACTCTTCAAATCCAGGCAGTCAGTTGATACAGGTGAACTTATTCAAGTCCATGAAGAGGTTAAAGAGAAAGAAACTCCCTCCCAGAGATGTGCTGGAGTTTACTTAAATCATTTCTAGGACCACTTCAGCTATGCTTACTCACTTGAGTTGTGTTTACTCTTGGGGATAATTCTAGTGACTATAATGAGATGAAGTCTTTCAAGGGAATCGGGTTTTGCCAGGTCAGCAAGTACTGATTTAAATTTCTGCTGCTGATTCAGATTGTCCTTCTGCATTCAGGGATCCTTTCCCAGTGTTGCAAAGTGTGGTGCCTGTCAGGTTGTTGGCCTGCTAAAGAAATTATTTTCCCTCACCACGTATACACTGAAACAGTCCTTTTAAATATAGTTTGTTCTTATTTTTACTGGTTACGCTGCAGTGATGGCTTCATCTGTGCTGTATCCAATGCAATCTATAGCTCAGTGGAATTTATGTGGTTTGTTTTGTCTTTTTTTATTTTTAATGTCATTGAGAGTGAGTGAACTGAACTGCTGGAAGAAAATCGCTGCGATAGACATGCAGTCACGCCACTCTTCCTCCTAAATCCCTCGCCACCAGAGGAGTGGTGCTGGTGCATGCTGGCCAGGAAGGATGAGTGCTCTCCCCAGTGCCAGCAGGTCTGCAGGAGACCCCTGCCTGCCATGAGCAGCTCTGCAGATGCAATGGAGCCTTTGCCTTGGCTTAGCCAGCTACTTGAGCTGGGTGTGCAGCTGCTGTAGAGCTGCACAGGGCACCTCGAGCATGTCAGAGGGTCCAGCCACAAAGACACTTTCTGCTGGTGTTAGGGTTGGTTCCTGGGCAGCCTCCTCCACAGCTGGAGGTGAAAACTGGTGGCTTGTGCTTCTCATGGCAGTCACTCTTCATTCAGTAAAACAGCTCACCTCTTAATTTTTGTGGTCTTTGGAAGAAAGGGGAAATACAATCCTTTTTTCCTGATTCCTCAAGCATAATTTTTCACAAGACTGGGGCTTAGGCCAGGGCTTTTGTTTAAGTCTAGTCTTCACATTTATGTTTTGTGGACCTCTCACAGGGCATTTTGTATGTGCCAAAGTGGCAGCAACCTCTGGCCACTCTGGCCAGTGCTGATGGTGTTGGCCACAGATGATGGTAGTTTGGCACCAGCAGAGATGGTGTCACCTGTGGTGGGTGTCTGGAGAAGCACTTTTTTTTCGAGTGCTACAAGCACCTCTTTTGCTTGTAGCACTCGAAAACCCTTGGGTGTTTCTGAAAGCATCACCCTGGTCTGTGTGGTTATTGGTACTATGCCAGTTGACCTGGACATTTGGACATTAACTAGCAAAGCTGAGCTAGTCAATTCATGGAATTTTAGGGGAAAAAAAAAAAAAAAAAAAAAAAAGGAACAAATTTGGAGCCAGTTCAGAATCTCAGCTATGGCTGTATTAAAATGTTTGGACTTCTGAAACAGAATCTAAGAATCACAGAATTATAGGCATTGGAAGGGACGTCAAGAGATCATTGGGTCCAATCCCCCTGCCAAAGCAGGTTCCCTAGAGCAGGTTGCCCAGGTAGGCGTCCAGATGGCTGTTGAGTATCTCCAGAGAAGGAGTCTCCATAACCTCTCTGGGCAGCCTGTCCCAGTGCTCCATCACCCTCACCATGAAGAAGTTCTTTCACATGTTGGTGCGGAACTTTCTGTGATCCATTTTGTGGCCATTGTCCCTTGTCCTATCCCCACAAGCCACTGAAAAGAGGTTGGCCAAATCCCTTTGTCTCCCACACTTAAGGTATTTGTAAACATTAATAAGATCCCCTCTCAGTCTCCTCTTCTCCAGGCTGAACAGACCCAGGTCTCTCAGCCTTTCCTCATAGGGAAAATGCTCCAGGCCCCGCTGGACTCTTTCCAGGAGATCCCTGTCTTTCTTGTACCAGTGAGCCCAGAACTGGTCACAGAAACAATTCTACAAGGCTAAATTCATGGAAATGTAACAAAAGCCATTTACAACCCTATTCTATTATTTTCTGATGTTTGAACATGATGCATTCCATAACAGTTGCTGAGACAGGATGCTATTTCTGGGGATGAAGGGACCAACCTCTGCACAGCTCTGATGAGAACTGTGGGTTGACGTCCTCCTTCAATAGGACAAAATCCCTTTGGCTCTGTAAGACAGTGGGAGCAATGTCTGCTTTTGTTGCTTTCCACGCACTTCTAAGCGTCTCTGTGACTCCCTGAGCATTGAGCATGGTCACCACATGTTTTCCCAGGGTTTTGGGAGTTGTGTTAGCTCTGCCCTGGCAGTTGGCAGTGCGTGGCCATAGGCACTTTTACATGTTCATAGCTCAGTGCAGGAAAGCTCTCTGCAAGTGCTGCTACCTTTTCCCAAGGAGCAGGTTACTGTCTGTCTTATGTGCATGCCACATGTTTGTCACCTCTGTCCTAATGTGGCCCCTAATTTCAGGGGGGTTCCTCCAGGGCTGGGGTGAACCCGTCAGGTTTGCCACGAGCTCCAGCAGGCTTGGGATTTTCCCCATGCTGTTAATGAAAAGCCCCGACTTTCACAACTCCTTACAGCCCTGCTGTAGCTCCAGCTGTTCTCATCAGGAGCTGTCGAGTGTTAGATGCTTTTCAAGAAATAACCTCTTCATATAGGTTTAACTACAATCCAGTTTAGGGGTAGATGTCTTGTCAGATCGTCCTGATACTGTCAGTACTGGTGCTGGCTGGAATTCTTTTGCTGGAATGCATTTTCCAAAGGAAAAAAAAATGTTTTCTGGAAAAGCAGGATTTGTCACTTTTGATGGATATTTATTATGAGTGTTGGCATAAAAAGAAACAGAAATGTTAGGAGTGAGATGAGTTGCTCTGATTTTATCAAGAAAGTGGTAGCATCCCAAGAGGAAGGACTGCGGAGGGTGCAGCTACAGAGCATATCTGCACCTGTGCACACACACGGAGGTTGTATGTCTGCACTCCTGATGCATGCACCGCCGGCATGTCTGACGGCCATAGAGATGTCCAGCACTTCCACAGATGGACGGGCTCGGCCTGGGTGCCAAAGGACCTCTGGGACTCGCCCCGGACTAGACAGCCACCGGGCGGCGAGATGCGGCAAATTGTGATCTCCACCGCCTGCCACTCCCTGACTAATGCTGCTGCTCCTCATCCTCCTGCTCTTCCCGTGTCTACTCATTTGTCTTTTGCTCCTCCTTCTCCTCCCGTTTCTTTTTTTTATTTTTATTTTTTATTTTTTTATTTTTTTTCTGTGCATGGATCCCCTACCCTAGGACCTGTCAGAGAATTTCCGTCCCGTTAAATAAGCACTTCAACTCCACATGTGGACTGAGAGCGCCAGGAAGCTGTACAGTGTGCACCTCGTGCTAAAAGACAGAGGTCTGGCCTCTTGCAAACGGTGCTCTGAGGGATACAGAGGCTGTTCCCACATGGAAGGTCCAATGCCAAAGTGTTAAATATAATATTTGGCACCTCCGTGGCAGGAAGAACTATTTAAGTATCGTGTATTTCTTTGTGCCTGCCCCCGGAAACAATAATGGGTTTCTTGTCCTGCTCTGACTCTGTGAGGGAGCAACCACCTGTGTGGGTCCATGGCTCACCCAAGCTCTCTGTGAGGTCTTCTGTTCTTGGGAAAGCATTAAACTGCTTTTTTCCACGTGTAACAAAATACCCGTGGTATGTTAGCTGATTTCTCTATGGTTATTCAAAATGTAGCATTAATACCTGGATTATCATATGGGACTGAAACCTGCCTCTGCCAAAGCTGGGCCAAGGTTTGATTTGAGTTTACCAGGATTTTCAAGTCAGAATTACTTCTTGGATGAAATTACAAACTCCTGAGATCTTGCATGATAGTGGAAACCCATTTTTTTTTTTTCTGTCAGTACTTTTGGGACTTAATATTTTAAGCTGCAATTGCTGTTGTTGCCATGCAGGAAGGTCTTGGTAAGCAGACAGCATTAAATCAGTGAGATGCAGAAAATGGGGGTGTCCTCAGACTGTTTTTTTTTTTTTACAGTTCAATTTTTGTCTGTCATGGCCTTTGTGTGTACTCTTTGCACCAAGCTTTATTCATTGGTAGAGGTGATTGCGCACTGAATTGACTGAATCCTGACAATTTTGGCCTCTCCTAGTATTTCTAGAATAGGCCCATTACTTACAAATCTATTCCATTATTCAAAGGATTCAACAAACATTGAAAGAAACACAAGACAGGCTGTGGGATTATTCACACCAGACTTGGTGACTTCATTTTGCTCTTTGTGTGTTTTTAAATAATTGCGTGAATGGCTGGTCATACTGAGTTTCCAGAATTTCGGGGCTCATACCCACAGGCTGTTTATATTGTCTGGGTGCACCTGAGTCAAGAAGAGCACCGTTACAGATTGGCCATGGCTTT
The DNA here is from genome assembly GCF_964035555.1 of Netta rufina. NCBI lineage: Eukaryota > Metazoa > Chordata > Aves > Anseriformes > Anatidae > Netta > Netta rufina. The sequence continues at coordinate 78,557,362 of NC_140126.1, read as the reverse complement.
GTGCTCAGGATACAGAAAATCATGAAGAGAGCTGCAGTACTTTTTTATGATTCTGTGTTCTTCACCGAGAAGCTGGTTGGGCGCTGGAACAGGATCCACAGGGTGGTGGCGACGGCACTGAGCTCAAGAAGCTTTTGGGCAGTGCTCTCAGACACAGGGCTGGTTTTGGGTGGTCCTGTGTGGAGCCTGGAGCTGGGCTCAATGATCCTCATGGGTCCCTAACAGCTTGGGATATTTTGTGATTCTGTGATTCTGCTTACAAAGGACAGTGCTTTATTTGCTGTGTGCCATGCTAGAGCAAAAAACCCTTGGCAGGGCTTCTGGGTTCCCTGCTGTGGAGCTGCAGATGTAAATACAGGAGGATGCATCATGTGGTGTGTGCACAGTGACTCCAGTGCAGCTGGGTGCGTGCACAGGCCAACAGGCTCCAGTGCTCCAGCCTCGTGGGTGCCCTGTGCCTCCCAGCGTGGGGGAGGCTGCATACCCAGTAACTGCTAGGATTTCAGACATCCACCAGCCCAGACAGAGCCACAGCAATAATCAGAAGCTTTGAGCAGGCAGCAGGACATCCAGATGTGCTGCACTGATAGCCAAATCCTATTTTTTTTTTTTTTTGAGCAGATTTCCAGGATAGAAAAGGAAGACATAGCTGGGAACACCCAGAGATGTGGTGTTCCTACTTGCCCCAACAGCTTGCATAAGTGCCTGATATATATAGTATTCCAATGATGTTTTGCTAAACAATTTCAAATTGTTTTGCTACTTCATATTCATCTAGGCCTTTTTTTCTGTCTATATCTCTGGGCAGTTGCCCCAGACAGCCTGAGGTTTGTTTTCTGTGTATGATAGCTCTCCTGTTGTGACAAGAGCAAGCACAGTGCTCTCTCACTGATGCACCCCACTGATAACTGTGGAGAAACTTCGCAAAAGCTTTTGCTTGGAATCAGTTTCAGAGCCATGGCCTTTGCTTTCTCTTTCTTCATTAGCCTCAGCTGGGGAGACTGATATGTAAATGGAGGTGCCTGCACAGCTCCTTCCTTGCTGTTGTTTTTTTTTATGGTTTTGATTCTGCAGCAGATGAAGCTGATTCTGCAGCTACATGAAGATGACTATGATGCTGGAGATGGAAAGAACAGGCAAAATACTTGGACTTCTGAAATACACCATCATCTTTCTCCTGTCAGATGCCTGGGAAATTTGAGCATGGAATTTCCTCATGTTTTATGTCCTCTGAGAATCTGCTGAAAGATATTTGTAGTTTAAGAATACTTACTGTATTCTTTACAATACAAAAAAGTTTATGGCACTAACAGGAGATGCATTTTTCTTTGTTGCTGCAGTACCACATCACAGGTTGAGGTTGGAAACCAAAGATGTGTAGCTGAGGTGCTTTCCTGACCCTGAGTTAAAGGGAAATCCAGTTAAAGCACAGACTCAGCTTGCAACTGATCCAGCTGACTTGCAACATGGCAAAAGAGATGTCTACAGCAGAGGTCAGGGTATTGGAAATCTATCAGGAATGAACATCGGGGAAAAGTGATGGCTTTCATATCACACAGCCACTGCACATTCATAAAATAGCTTCCCTGTAGCTGCAGACTGGGGTGCCGAAGTAGCAAAATGTCAGAATGCTGTGTCTGCTGACATCTGAATCTCTTTGCCACAGGCATAGTGAGGACTTGTTTCTGTTGCCAGCTCAGAAACAGCCCTTTGTTCAGAAACTTCTGCAGCTGTGTCACCATGGTGTGCCTTTCGAACAGGTACAGAGCCCCAGAAAAGATATCCCTTGTAGGAATTAACTTCATGGATGCTTCAGGATACCCTTAATGCTTCAGGAAAAAAGTGCTTCTTTCAGATGCTTTGTACAACTCACATCAACTTTTAGTCAAAAAAATGAAACATCCAATCTAAAAAGCAACTTCGCAGCGAGGAGAAATCTGGAAGAACAATTTTGGTTCAATGGTGATCATCTCACATGGCAGAGATTACTTTTGTCTTGCTAAAGCAGACACTGGGCTTTGGCTGAAGGGCTGGTGCATTGCCCTCCTGGAGCTGATGTGAAAGTGCCACTGCCTGCACATCACCCCTTCTTCTAATGGTCAGGATGTGTTTCCTCTTCACCTGGTATGGTGTATCAAGGGGGAGATAAGGCCCAGCTGTGGGGAGGGAGGTGTGAGGTGCTCACAGACACAAGCACCCACATTCAAGCTGTTATGGTGGTTGAGCACACCAGGTGAAGATGTGAGAATACTTTATGTCAACTAAAACCCCTTCAGCCCTGTCCCCCTCTTAATTCCAAGGAATTATGGTTAGACTTTGTGGTCAAAGTACTCCTGATGCTTTTCTTTCCTAGGCATATAATGTTTGCTAACTGCTGTCTTTGGTCTGTTTATAAGGCAGCTCTCGGATTGTTCTTTGTTTGGAAGGTCTTACAATGAGCAGTTGTTGTAGTGCATGATGGGCTTCAGCTTTTGGTCAACCCTGAATAGGGTTCCTTTGAGTCAGACAGGTTTTGTGTTGGAGTTTTAAAGTGAGATTCTTCAGACTTGGTAATGATTTCTTGCCCATATGATATAAAGGCTTAAGTACATACTTGAACTCAGAAGTAGACAGCTGGTGCAATGCCTTGCTGGAAACCATTCAATGATACCCACTACTTTTCTGAGCCTGATGCCCAGCAGTAGATGGATGGGTGCATTTCTGCTCCCTGTGCTGTGCCACCCATCAGTGGTTGCGTCCCCTGCTCAGAGACAGTGGTTACTAGCTCCTGTGGATGGAGAGAGCTCAGGAGCCTCCCTCCATGTTGGCAGGGCTCTTTTGCATTTCCTCCCATCTATGTGTAATGGATTTTACACCTGAGTGGTTATTTTTGGAAGTACAATTCATACCTGTCCCAGATGGGACATTTTGTGTCTTGTTACAGTTCACAGGAGCTAGACGGTGCTTCTGGTTTCATGCTGTGCTGCATCATCACATGATGCCCTTGTAAACATTACTGTCAAAAGTGACAATTTCATCTCTATTGTCCAAATAAGATTTCATGGTTGACAGTGCATGATTTTTTTTTTCCATAAGTCCATTAATAAGAAATAGTTTTTACTTTTCTAATTTCTGTATTTTCTAGTTGCTTCCCAGAGAACTGGTGTTCTGGCAGCTCTCTCCCTACTCTCACCCAGGTTTCCTTCCAGGCTGGAAGATGCAGAAGCTGTCATTTCTTGAAGAGTGAGGTTTTGTTATGGAAGGGTATGAAAGGCAGGAGCAGGTCTTCTGCCAAGCCCCAGTCAGGAGGGACAAAGAACAGTCTCTATCCATCACAGCCTCGGCAGCCTCAGCTGGCAAGGAGTAGTGGTACATCCAAGACCTGGATGTAGATGTGCCTAGGTCAAAAGACTTTTTTTTTTTTTTTTTTTGGTAATGACTTAGATGTGTGGCTTAGAGCTTTGAAATTGAGTAACTCTTGATTTTATTCATTCTTTCATACTCCTATGGTTCTTGTTATGGAGGTGTTTTGGTGCCTCACAGCTGGATCACCACAGTGCCTCAGTAGGTCCATTTATTTTAAAGACGGAAGTCAGAGTATGGGGATGCAAGAAATCTGTTCATGGTGCCCCTAGAAGTTAGTGGCAGGCAAGTGAGGTCAGTGCTAACTTCTGGGATCTCCTGGCCTTGCTCCTGCTAGCCCAGTCATCCTTCCAGAGCTATGTCAGAACTGAGAGAAATTTCCAAGCATTCATTTATAGGATGCCATGGATGAAAATGGAGCTGTCAAATCAGTGATTTGGCTCCAGTGTCACTTGGTGTCACTTCACCACTCTTTGTTGGAAAACTTGTTTGAAAGTGAGTTATCCAGGGCTGCTTGTTCTGGCCATTGCTCAGGGTGGAGCCCCCCAGTGATAACTGCTGCCGGGGTTTCATACTCACAAAAATTCCCATCATTCTCCCTCCCTCCCTTCAGGGTTTCACCCACCAAAGCAGAGGGCATGTTTTGGGATAAGCTGGTTTTCTGTCAGAGGCAAACTGTTAAGAACTTGAGAGACCCACAGAGGTGTGGGCGCCAGCATGGGCACAGGTTCTAACTCTGCAAGGCCAGTTCCTCAGACAGCGATGGAAATGCTGACGACTGACCAAACTGATTTCACTCTGCTGAAACTTCCAGCACTACCCTCACTTCATGAGGAAGATGCAAATCTTCCTATGAAAGCCGTGAGCTTCAGCATAGCCTTGCACCATCAGCCATGGTACGATGCTTGTTGTGCACAAATTTGTCACCTTGGAGATGAAAAGAAGCCAGAATCATTAATCTCTGTTCTATATTGTGTCTCCCCCAGCCGGGAGGCTTAACTCACCTCTGATATTTAAAAAAAACCACACAGTAATGGTGCAGCTTGAATTTGCTTCCTGACATCCATGCTGTGTTTGTAAGCTGGTCACATCTAACCAGTTACCACAAAATTGATTCTGGAGCCTTCTGTTTAGAAACCTACAAGGTACATCCCAGGCAATCATGCTATCTCCATCAAGCACTGAATGAACCAGTCAATAATCACCATTGCAGAGTGTGCAGAGGTCTTTCCTATTACCCTTGATATTTTTATAGGCTTCTCTACATAAGGGATAGCTATGTGGATGGACAGACGGAATATAGATGTTCACCATGCACGTGTATACACACAGTGTATATATATCTATGTAGGTAGATCTAGGAATATATATGCACACTGGTGTACTCCATGTAGCTCATCCTCTTGCTTTCTGAATGCATCATTCACATAGATGGGCCCATATTTTTAAACCAGCCTTAACAACTCGTGCAGCTTCTGTCCAAAAGCCTATTGTGGAGATAATTACAAACACTGAAAATCACTCTGGCACCTGGCAAGTCCAGAGTAAACTCACCTGCATTTTTTTTTAGGTGACAAAGAATTTTTGGATGTACTACAAACAATTTATAATGGTTAGTGCTTTGCTTATAAGATCTTTATTGAATTACAGTGTGTTCAGTTATAATGTCCTCACTTCATCAGTGGGGAAACTGAGGAACCAGTGGTTGAAAAGTGGTTGGAAATCTTGCTGAAGGCTTCAAGCAGTGCTGTGGAAAATCCAAGACTTGGAGTCAGGATCATGGAGAGCCAGCCCAGGCTAGGGCCCTGCAAGCACCGCACCGTACAGTGTCATCTGTTTATCATGTGCCAGTGAGCCAGCCCTTGTCTCAGAAAATAAGTAGTCTAAGGTAGCCGTGACTGAATTTTCATTTTACTCACTGGAGGTGAGTTTGTGAACGTTGCCTTGCCCAGTCAAAGGAAGGGCAGCACATGCTGGAACATCAGACAAAGGAGAAACAGGGACCTGACAGGCAAAGTTATGCTTGCTGTTTGTTTTCAGGCTGATACGATCAGTTCCCGTTTAGCTGGGTAAAACACTTAGCTGGGTGAGTGCACGTGTGTGAGGATGTGTTTTTGTCTTCACTTTGTAAGTGCACCTCTGTGTGCAGTATACTTCGTACGCACCCATGGACCACATGTGTATATACAGCGCAGGAGAATAATGCAGGTACATGCATAAAGGCTTACTCTGCGTCCAAAGGCTCACTCTGCTTTGATGGGCTTCTGCTTTCCCCTGCTTTTCACCATTTGTGAGGAGCAGAAGGTGACATGGGCAGAGCAGGTGGGATTTAATTCTGCTGTGCCCCATAGATCAAGTTCCTGCATCTGAGGAAACTCTTATCTCTGGCTAGCGTTTGCCTCTTCACTCTGGTGTGGCCAAGTGCACTTCTGCTCTACTTTACCCTTCCAGTCATCTTCCAAATTCTATGACTGCAGAGACCATTCATTTTTAACACTGACATTCATCTGCTAGATCTCCAGCCCTATTACTGTGACTTTGTTTCCCGTCCACTTTTTCTCTCACTGCAGGCACAGAGGACTTGTGCTCTACAGTCGGAGATCATGATGTGGTTTTAGTTTGCTTGGGATGTTTTGGGCTCTTATGCCAGCAGCAGACACAGGATCTGGAGGGTTACAACAATAAGGGGAAGATGCTTTATGTTTATTCTGGTATGTAAGCAAAAGCAGCTGTGATGTTTTGGTTGAGACCTTTTCTTCACTTCAGAGTTGACTGAGTGCTGCTGTTATGGGAAAACCTGGCAAAGAGAAATGGTTGTGGGTGCACACAAATGCAGCACCTTACCTTTGCAACGGTGGGGAGAGCCCACCTACAGCTTCTGCATGGACTGCTTGGTCTTTGTACTCACGATTTGTCAAAGCCCACTCGTTTAGCTGTTTGTCATGGGAATGGCTTATAACCTCTAGCAGCATTGGCCACCCTATCACCTCCAGAAACACAACTGTTAGGGAACAGCAGACCGAGCTAACGACAGTCTGTGTCCACGGCACAAGTGGAAACCTCTTTCAGCAGCTGATGAACATTGTAGAGGAGGAGGCAGTGACGGCAGGAGGGAGTGGAGTGGGTGCACCGTGTGTGAACTGAAACCTTGGAGTCTTATGGTTACTAGCACCTATTAAAAACAAATCATAAATGGCAATACCAGATACAATTGCATTGAGATGGCAGAGGTCCTCGGGAGTCCTGATGGGCTGCCGATAGTCAGTTGAAACAAATTGCCCAGTGCTGTGATACCTCAGCTCCCAATAACAGAGGGCAAATGGCCTTCCAGGGGGAGTTATAGATTTTCCTTTGAGATATGGAAAGGGAAATAAATTAAATTATGTTCGAACATAGAGTTCTCTCTCTCTCTCTCTCTCTCTAACAAAAAGAAGGGGATAGAGAAAGAAAAAAGGGAAATGGGGGAAAAGAGACAGAGGCAGAAAATAAGCTTCAGCAGGCATTTGCAATTTAATTGATATTTGGCGGCAGGAAGCCAATCAGTATAAGTAAATTGACGTTATAAGATAAAAATGATCGCTTAATGGGATGCCTTCCCCCATGGCTGCGGCAGACCAAATAAATACTGCCGCACAGGCTGGAGCAGCGTGGTGGCTGTTACTGGGCACAGCCTGCTGCTGCCGTACTGGCAGGGTTCTGTGTGGGCTGCAGTTTATTTTTATGGCATCTGTCTCCGCTCCCCGAGAGAAGGCAATGAGGGGTTGCACATTGATTGCCGCTCCAGCCAACGGCGGAGGGGAGAGAGGCCGTAATTAATGACTTTATTTGCTGGAGCACCGCTGAGAACGATTGAGTTTGTTATGGTAGGAACCGATGCCAGCTTTCCTGGAGGCATGGGGAGGTGTTTGAGTGCGGAGGGCAGGAGAGACCTGGCAGATGAGATGTCAGCAGGTTCACAGGGCTGGGGCCGGTCTGGACACAGCATGTGCAAGCGATAAGGTCTGCTGCCAGGCATCAGCTGCTAGGGGACATGCTTGCAAGTCCATCGCTGTGGCTTGGGGTGGGCAGCAATTGTGGCAGGGCAGGCTCCAGGTCATTACTCAGCCCATGGATAGGGGCAGAGCTGCCACAGGGCCTTCAGGGGAAAAAAAAATAACACAACCCATGCTGGTATGTTGCACAGAGAGGCTACGTCTTTCTCTGCTGAGTGGCAATACTGGTAGCACAGCTTGTCCCTCCTTCTTTATAGCCACCTTTGGTCAGTGTCGTTTCTGCCTGTTATGCAATGGTAGCAAGGTTTGCTTCTTAAGCTAAAAATTTCCTTCCTTCCTTCCTTCCTTCCTTCCTTCCTTCCTTCCTTCCTTCCTTCCTTCCTTCCTTCCTTCCTTCCTTCCTTCCTTCCTTCCTTCCTTCCTTCCTTCCTTCCTTCCTTCCTTCCTTCCTTCCTTCCTTCCTTCCTTCCTTCCTTCCTTCCTTCCTTCCTTCCTTCCTTCCTTCCTTCCTTCCTTCCTCCTGTAAAAAAATAAAAAATCTCTTTCAGAGATTTCAGCTGCAAGCAGAATGATGCAAACACATGCTTTTCATGAACAGATTCATGATGCATTTTATCAGTATTAGCTTTACCCAGGGAGAGGAAAAGTGGTTGCAGCTTTCCAGAGCATTTGTTGTGAATAATCTACAGCTATGTGTAAATGTAGAGATATACGTACATACATAGGTAAGGGGGAAAAAATTAGGCAGCATGCATCCTGACCAGGCTTTCTTTTATCTCAAAGATAAGAAAGTTGAGAAGAGATTTGGGGAAATAAAACAAAGAAAAATAATTCTTAGCCCTTTCTGGGAGAGTTTGTAAATCTTTGTAAAGGAAAAGTGATAGTCTTTTACCTAACTATTCATTATTCATTGTTCATCATAAAGTACTAAGTTGAAGATATTTTCAGGTTTTGATTAACCAAAATGAATTTATCTTAAAAAAAAAAACCCTGCAAACTCTCCCCTATTTTTGTTGTTGTTTTTTTCTGCAAGGACTTCAGACGAGAACTTCAGTGAAGAATAGTCATACCTTGCATGAGTCATAGAATATAATGACTTTTTTAAGCTTGGTGAATCCTTATGTTAGTATTTTTTTTCAGTATGTCCTATTGATCTTGTTCTGAATGCCGGCTTAGCCAGTCTGTGAGGTTGCATGTGGTTGCACGAGCAATGAGAAGACCACCTCAGGAAATGTTCTGTGGTACATGTGGTGTGGTGTGCTGTGAGCTCAGGCAGGAGCACAGCGCCCTGTGAAAGGGATGCGGGCCTGACGGTGTGAGCCATGCTGGAGGCAGAGGGTGGTCAGGACAGGGGAGCGTGTGGCAGGTGAGGAGGGGCTGATGCCCAGCCTTGTCCAGTCCCAAGAATGGAAGGCTTTTTGCTTTTTAATACTTGCACACATATATTTGTATCTTAAAGCTGAACACTCTAAACACTAAAATAATTTTAAAGTGGAGAGCTAGAATATTTTTATTTGAAAGGGTCAAGATGGGCTAGCTTAGCGCATTCAGGATTTTCCCTGCTAGGGCTTTTGCGTCACACAGTTCTTCAGAAATGATCTCTGCTTGTGAACATGATTCAGTTTCAGTCAGTCGATGTTTTCCAATAGAAGAAAAGCCTCAAAAATTCCCCTGTCAGTGCAGATTTACAGCACAGTCAGAATCATGTTCACTGCTGTTGGCTTCTGTGGCACAGAGTGAAAGCCAGAGAGACCTGTGTCCGTCACACTGGACCTTTGCTCTCGTATCACCATTATATATTCATAGAAATTATTTGTTTGCCTACAGCTGGCTGTCATGAAGAAAGAGGGAGTATTCGGATACAGCAGTCTTTAAAAATAATTTGCCAAGATCTAGACATATTATTATTATTATCTTTTTCCTGGAGGAGTTATCCCATTATATGGGAAGGGAATAAGTGAGCCTAGGAAAACTGGCAAAGACATGACAAAAGGGCAACCTCTGATGATGGTGTGGAGGAGCAGTTCCCAGTGCGTTTATCTCAAGTGAAGTCCACAGCACAGCTGCAGGAACAGGCTCACCTACATGAGATATTGCAGGCAGAATTCCAGGGGTACAGCCCCAAAAGTGACCCACCCGACTTCCCTCTCTAAGCAGGTTTTGAAATAACAGGAATACATACAGTGAAATTCTTCAGTACTCCCCTAATAAGGGCATCCTTGTGATAAGCACGCTGTCAGGGGAATTGTATGGTAGATTGCTGAGTTTACTGCAGGATAAATAATTAATGTTTAGATGACACTAATTAATTACAGTAATTAGCAAAGAACTACACTATCTTCCCTTAAAAGTAAAATCTTGGCTGATTATTTTTGTTCTGTGTCCAGTGCATCAGAATGTTTAAGGCAGAGCTGTAAAATATAAATAGCTAGAAGCTGTCATTTTTGTTCAGCCTCTGACTGCCTTTTTTTCATCTTCAGTTCCGCAGTTTTTAACTGAGCCAAGAGTGCAGAAAGGTAAATGCAGCTGAAAAGCTAAAATAGCGATAATAAAGCCCAACGTGATGTTTAGCTACCTCTGCAGCTGAACCAGTGGAGGTGACAGCTCCCTGCGCCCCTTTCCCCCAGGACCCTGTCTCTCTCGTGCTGCTGCATGGGACGAGGGCTCTGCACCGCAGCGCTGCTCTGCTCAGCACAAGAGCAGCGCGACAGCAGGTCCCTCTGTCAGCAGCAGCCTTTAGCGAGGAGGAATGCCACGGCTACCTGCAAAAGAGCATGAGTGCAAATGCCGCGGCGAAACGCTGCTCCTTGAGTGCTGACCGACAGGGAGCCGTCGGAGCAAGGGGTAGTGCTGAGGGCTGCTCAGCTCTGCGTGTGACTGCCTGGATCCCAGCCCCCGGAGCACAGTGCTTGTGTGTGCACGCTTGCCTGTTCACACCAGGGATGAGGCCGGAGGGTGTCAGCGTGCAGGACACTGCGCCTGCTTGTTGACAGCATCTCCTGTGCTGTGGGCAGGCAGGCGGCCGAGCTGCGGCACTGGGAGCTGGCGGTGCTGCTGTGGTGTCTGCCCTGCTGGAGACATGGGCCAGGGCTGGGAGAGGCTTCCCCATGCAAGGTGGGCTGCAGGCAGGAGGCCATAGAGAGAGCGTAGGAAGCTCTGTGCTCTGGCTTTGCTAATTGAAGTAGATGAATGATACACAGGCAGCAGTAACAGCAGCATGCCTGGCAGCACCCAGGTCCTGAACACCCCTCTGCACCTCTTTAAGCACAAAACAGCCTGGCATACTCAGGCCCAGGGCACCTGCAGCTTGAGGCTGGTGCTGGAGCACACACCTGCCTTCAGGCAGGCAGAAAGTGCAGCTGAAGGAAGATGGATGCACAGGTGCAGTTCCTGGATGTGAAAAGTAATTTTTAAGATCCACGAACAACCTGCATTACACAGCTGTAAAGGGTTTATAAAAATTAAATTCACCCAACTAATGCATGTGGATAAAATGTATATAAAAGTACTTTTAAAACGCATGCTTTATGTAACTTGTGTATAAAAATTATTCCTGTGGTTTGCATTTTGTATGTAAGCTGTACTGCTGAATTCAGCAGAGAGATTTCTTTGCTTAGTTGTAAGCATTTGCATTTGCAGACTTGAAACCGTAGTTCTTGATTTTACAAAATGAGGTTTTATTTAAAATTTGCCCAGTGAAAATCCTCATATGCTAACAGCTTTTTGGGCATCTTCTTCGTGGATCAGAGGATAGAGAGCGTGGACTGATATGTCTGACTTGTTGGATGATGCACAGCACCGATCTGCAGCTTTCAGTATGGCTAGTGGAGCACCCTGCCTCCCCTTTCTCTTCTTTGTATATGGTAAATCCAATCCCGTTACTGGTTGATGGTACTGTCTCAATTTCTTGCCAGGAAATTGCATTTTAGGAGTATTAAAATCTGCTTGGAGGTCCTCTGAATTTCTTAGAAAATGTGCCAGGATCTTTGACATGACAGCAAAGGAAAGTTTTCCTCCTCAGTGAGAGTTTACTCTGGGGTTTTCCAGCAGGCAGCCTTCTGGGACACAGCAATACTCTTGGTGCTTTTAAGTGTGGCACATCCTGTGGGTGGAATGTGGCTGAGCCTTTATTTTCTCCAGGTAAGTTTTCCACGTAGCGCTTCGCAAAGTGTTTAAGGTATTAGGTGGAAATTTTACTTTGGTGTTCTAAACTTGCATGGAAAGATTAGTTTTGTCTGATGCCAGCTGAATAGCCTGCATTTTTCCCATCAAATGTCAGTTCCTGGAAGGGGAGGAATTTTGCAGCCCCTGCCAGCTGCAGCGAGAGATGAGTGTTGTGCAGGCTGGAGCTGCTGCAGGGCAGCCGGTGCCAGTCTGCTTGTGGTGTTCCACCTTCTCACTGGCTCCTGCAGGTCCACTTTCTGCCCTGGTGTCCACTACATTTTGCTCCACTGGGAAAACAGACACCCATTTTAAACAGCACTGTCGCACCGAAAGGTGACTGCTGTTTGCAGGGATGCCTTCAGGCTGTGTTTGCATCTCACACTGTTTTTCCTGTTTTTTTTTTTTTTTTCATGGCTGTCAGGCTTTAGTCTGTTCTCCCTCCTGCTTCTTCCTCTGGCTGCAACAGAGCTGTGTGCAGCCGGTGAGTGGAGGGGGTCCTTGAACACCCTGCTCCTCTGAGCTGGCAGGGTCAGTAATCGGCATCATCTGCAGATGTTGGGTGATGGGGAGGAAGGTTTCTCCCTTCCATCATGCTGCGGGTGCAATGTGGCAGGACTTCCTTGTGTGGGGAGTAGCGGCTGTTTGCCCTACACAGCACTTCTCTCTGGGTGTCCTCAGCACACCGACATTTTTCAGAGTTGTAAATCCTCCTCCTGCCAGTTGCAATGGGAGACCGGTTTGACATTTCCAAAGCCAAGCAAATCACAATTTCATCTTCAATATGCTCTTGTCCATATAACCTAAGCAGGCATAGAAATGATTGAAAAAAATAAAAATGTTATAGTGTGGGATGGAAGTAGGTATAAACTATGTTAAAATAGCGTCCATGAGCTTAGAGCAGCCATTTAAAAATGCACTTTGAACTGAAACTACATGAAATAAAGTGCACATCTCCACAGATTGCTGCTGAATTTACCTTACAAAGATGGATTACAGAGAGAATCATTTTCTCATAATCATTTATTAATACAGTAACCATGGTTGTCATTTTATATAAATAGTTACTGCAGTTATTTCTCCCTTTAAATGTTAATAGAAGTCATAGAAACATCAGCGGATTCCTATGCTGTGCTGCAGCCTGGCTTAAGGGTCTGGCTGCCCCACATGCTGTTCACATGTCTGCTGCTCCTGAGGCTTTGTGTCTCATGGAGGCGTCGCATGAAGTCCACTTTGTGCAGGGCAGGCTTTCAGGGCATCCACTCCCCATTTCTCTGCCTCTTTGTTTTTAACCTCTTTCTCTGCACTTCTAAATCCTCTACTGAAGTGTACGTGGGGGGAAGGTACCACTGACATCATTTTTGCTGCTTTTTAAAAATAAAACTAAATCATAAGAGTGGTCACAAATCCTGCACCCATCATCAGTCCTTCTAGTCCCGAGTCTCCAGGTGGCTGCTTTCCCCATGGGCTGGGCTGTGGGAATTGCTGTGGCTTCTTGTCTGCTCACTGAGAAGGATGCAGCCCTGGGACAGTGTGGCCAAGCAGTGCTTTGGGCCATGGCAGAGGGGGATGCACCCTGCATGTGCAAAGCTGGCAAAGTTTGAGCAAAGACAGGGCTTCTCAGAGCCCTCAGAGGTGCACAAGCAGTCCTGCTCCACTCAGTGGCACTATTTACACAAGCGTTTGCTCAGATACTTATGCTGCTGGATTCACAAGAGGTGTGAGGGCTCCACCACTCCTTAGCTGACCAATGGTTAGAAGCATGGGATGGGCGTTAATGGCACGCCTCTCCTGACATAAACTAAGAGATACATAATAAAATTTCTATGTGGCTACTGTAGAATTAAAATCACTGTAGGGGAAAATGAGCTGTAATCTCATGGGAAATCTGTTCTGTTCAGTGCAGCCCCATTTTCAGTGATGCCTGTAACCAGTTTAGTGGTACAGTTCTGCGTCCGTGGACTTAGGGCCTGGGTGCACAACAATGTTGCAGGGTGGTACCTTGTGGGCATATATGCAAGGCTGTAGCTTGTGCATCAGGCATGACCTCCAGGTGTCCTAATGAGTGAGAGAAATGTTCTTACAGTAGAGAGAAGCTCCATCATTTCTCAGCAAAAGACCGGAGGTGGCTGTTTGATGATAAAAGTGGCGATTGTTTTGCTGTTGAGCATTTTAGGAAGAGCAGCGCTGAGAGGCCTGTGACGCAACCACCTCTGTCTTGGTCCTTCCATTTCGCAGAAATGTTGCAAAATGCAGCAGTGGCTGTATAGGCGTGGATACCACCGTGGGGTTGAGGGACCACCCCTGCCCTTTTCAGGATGCAGGGGAGAGCCCTGCACGATGCAGGAGGACCTGCTGCCTGTTGCTGGGTGTTGCTGGTGCTGGGAAGCCCGCTTGCTGGAGCACGCCAGACAGGTCTGCAAAGACCCTGGCTGGGGCAGAGCAGTGCAGCTGGGGCTGACGTGGCAAGGGCTCACTGCTGGGAGCTGTGGTGATGCAGCCTGGGTCAGCAAAGCGTGACAGGACCAGGAGCAGTGGTCTCCTGGCTGGTGTGGAAGTGGGGACGAAGGAGTAAGCGAACCCTGAACAGCGTGAGAGGCCTTTGCTTGCAGCAGCTTCCTGCAGCCTGCCACGCAAAGAGGCACCTTGTGCTCCAGAGGCTGGAGCATCAGCCTTTGCCCCTGTGCCTGCAGCTGGCTGCCGTTTGGCTGGATTGTGCCATGGGCTCCAGCTGTTCCCGGTGCCTGTACAAGAGCAAAGTGCAGGTTGAAGGCAAGCAGGGTGTAGTCAGGCTGGCCACATATTTGAAATGGAAGAACACATGGGGATGGACTAAGTAACTCCAGTAATCCTGCTCCAGCCCGTGGCTGTCACAAGCTATGACCTTCCCAGCTGCCCCCTGCCGGCCCTACCTCTGGGTTTGCGGATGCACCGGGCAGTATTCAGCCAGGGGCCTGTTCCCCAGGGAAACAAGCACACGTACTGCAGGGCATGCACACCAGTCAGTTAGCAGCTGGTGCTGTACCTGAAGGATGGAGCCCGGAAATGTCACTTAACCGGTCTTTTGCTCATTTGCCCAAATACAGGGCAGTGTGGGAATGAGAGCCAGCGCTGAGCTGACAGGTGGCAGGGAATTCTGATTACTTGGTCTCTTCATGTTTTTATAGCCATTCTGACTGTAAAATCAGTAAAATACCTGTAAAAATACAGTGCTAAGATGGGAGTGTTTAGCAAAAATTCCCCATTTCTTTTCAAGCCTGGATGCAAGACAATATGCTGCAGTAGGCAGATGCTGATCTCTGTGTCTCCAAGAAGAGTAGAGCTGGTCCAAGTATATCTAACAGGTCAAGCTTTGAAATGAAGAAGCAATAAGCCACTGAAATGGTACTATCACCGAAACATGATTGATCAATTGAATTCTATCAGAGACAGTGGGCAGTGAGATTAACTCAGGCCTGATGGGTTCAATGAGTTAAAGCATGATGTTCATTTCAGCTTCATTTCACCAGTCTTTGCTTGTGAAATTGGTCAATCAATAGAGGTTGAAGATCATATATATATATATTGGTGACCATCTTATAGGGAATATAATCTAGCGTAGTCAGCTCCTGACTCCGGCTGCCTTCAGTGGGTAATGGAGACAGAGCAGAGACTCTATCAGTGCCATCGAAATGGCCTGATATCTTCTCCAAATGAAAAGTATTTTTGGATCTCTGATGATTTATCTTTTCTTCCCCTCTTTCTCACTTTGATCTACGACAAAAACCATACCCATCTTTGTGAAATATAGTGATTTCTCTTGAAAATATTTGTGCGATGATCAGCTATATACACTTCAAAATAAAAAGTTTCTTTTTAGTGATACTGTCCCTTGAAAAAATAAATAACAATGCTTAGAAAACTCAAATGGTGTAAATGCAAAGATCTCTCACAGTATATATAATTCTGAAACTACTGGTTTAAAAGGAATACCAGGAGGTTACTTGCTGCCAAATGCACACAGTCCTGAGAAGGTGGAGTGAAAATTCAGTTTACATTTTAAACAAAGCCTCCCAAATGGTAATTAAACAAAGTCTTTATCTACTCTGGACTAATTTACAGGCATGCTACAAGGAAACAAATCACCTTTTTACCTCCTGGTAATATTTCATTTGCTTCATCATGTTTTAAATGTGGTGAATAACATCCTTCCTAATTAGCCTGCATTTCCCTATAAGGTGAAGTAATTAGGTATGATACCAGGTAATGAAGTTGGACAGTACAAATTAGAGACAGAAACCACGTCCTTTATGAATATGGGATGTTCATTGCACTAGCTATTGACTTCCTTGATTAACCCTGTAAAATCAAGTTGTTTAAAAAGAAAACAACCCAAAAACCTGAAAGCAGAAGATTCTATTTTCTTTGCACCAGGCAAGTGTACCACTAAGATGTGCACTTCATGGTACATCATTATTATTAATAACACTGAAGATATTATTCCAGCTGAAGTTGTGCATGTCACCAATTTCTCAGTCACTGTCACCTGGCTTAGATCCTTTTCTGAAGCTACACTTGTTTAGACCAATGGAGAATCTATCCCATGCTATTTCACAGTGCTGCTTTATAATGCAGTAATTAAATTGTGCTGTTTTCCTTTTCTGAATGAAAAAGACAAGATAGAATAAATCTTTTTTATTATTCCAGTGTTGTTTTTTTAATTGATGTCTTCATATTTTTCCTTTTTTTTTTTTTCCCTTTTTTTTTTTTTCTTTTTTTTTTTTTTCCTCTTCTTTTATGCTGGACTGTAGGGCTTTAAAAATGCTCTAGAGTTTTGTAAAGATAGGGCCTAGGGACATTCGTTCTCCTTATTTTGACCCATGGTTTAGACATGTATAAGCAAAATACCGTTTTAAAATAAGTGATTTCCATGGTGAGTATAGCTAAAAATCTGTTATAGGCATGTTTAGCAATTCTGTATCTCTCCTGTGGTTTCAGAAGACATGTCAAGGAAAAGTAATTAACCATAAAATTATGCTAAAAAATTGAGTCACAGTTTATCAGGTTCTTTAAACTGATCTTGCCATTTGCTGGTCCCCAGAAAATAACTACCTCTTAAATAACGAAGACCCAGTATTTCTGGATGAAATCCACACAATTTAGGCAGCCTTTTGTCAGCAAGTCTGATCATGGCACCTCTTCCCAGGGGTGGATCTGTTCTGTGCTTAACTCTTCCTAAGCTATTCAGACTTCGGGTAAGCATAGGAAGGGGCTTCTGGCTTTGTGTTGGGAGGGAAGTGCATCACATCCAAGTTCGTTCAGAAAGTTGTGGTCCTATGGCACACTCTTGACCCATCTATATGATGTGTTAGAGGTAAAGGTTGAAACATTGGTTTGGGAAGAATGTCTTTTTCTGTTAAGGAGACTACTATATTTGTGTTCTTCATTAGCACTTTTGGAAGGATGCCATTGGACAGGGAGCTAATTGTTTTGCAGAGTAGATATGTACACTTGTAGTGCTACTGTCAACAAAGCAGAACTCTCCTAGGTGGATCCACTGATTATACGAAAAATGTTTTACCTCTCCCTGGAGCCTATTTATAACTCAAACTGTTTCAAATGTACCTATGGTATTTTAATTATCAAAGATGTTCTAATGTATTCAAACAATACATAATGCTAATGGTAATTATTTCACACTTATATAATGTCTAATAGCCAAAGGTATCCTAAAGACCTTCATGAACTTTTATATGTCATGCGCAGCATATAGAAAGTCCTTTACCTGTGAAGTGAAATCCAGTCGCTACCTGCAATTAGTTAGAGTTTAGGAAACATAGTGAAAAAGAACAAACTCTTCCCTTTGCTGATGGGATACAGCGAGAGAGCAGTAAAGAGGGTGAGTGAAGGGCCGTTGCCAAGCTCCTCTGACAAAAATGCATAATCTTCAGCACAGAGACCCGCTCTCCTCAGAGTTTCAGCCCTGACTCATTTCTGCCCAGGTGTCTCCCTGGAAAACACAATTGTTTTGAAGTGAAGGAGCAAACACATTGCTCCTTCACTTCAGCAACAGCAGGCTGTGTTGGGAAGAATGCCTCAAAGACTAATCCTTTCTCAGGCCCTTGGGATGGCATGTGGAGACCTTAACACACACAGGTGTTCTGACAGTGTAGTGGGGGCAGCCCTCTGTGGCTTGCTCTTTACACTGCACTCCCAGCAGCATATCAGACCCTGATCTTGAATTTCAAAACCTTATGAAGCTCTACCACTACCTTGTCATTTTTTCATCCCTTTCCAGTGGGCCAGTGTCAGTGAGGCACATCATTCATGGGCTTGCATGCAGTTTTCTCTGGTATGTTGTTACGTAATCTTTCTGGATTTCAGCAAAAGCTTTGATACTGTTTCTCACAGTATCTTTCTGGACAAAAAGACCAGAATGCAGTTATATAAAAGCATAATATGGTGGGTGAACAATTGGCTGATGGGTTAAGCTTAAGGGGTTATCATAAGTGTGGTTACATCAGGCTGGCAGCCAGTTTCAGATGGGGTTCTGACCATTTTAGGGTCAGTTGTCTTTAATATTTTCATAAATACATAAATGACTTAGATACAGGACTTGAAGGTACAGTAAGTAAGTTTGCAGGTGACACTAAACTGGGAGGAACTGTTGACGCCCTTGAGGGTAGAGAGGCCTTGCAGAGAGATCTTGACAAATTAGAGGACTGGGCAAGCAATCACCAACAACATAAAGTTTAACAAGTACCAGATTCTGCACCTGGGATGGGGCAGCCCTAAATGTATGTAGACTGGGGGACAAGAGACAGGAAAGCAGCCCTACAGAAAGGGATCTTTGGGTTCTGACTGTTGAACACGAGTCCGCAGTGAGCCCTGTCAGCCAAAAGGGCCTATGGTTGCTGGGGTGCATCAGGCACAGCACTGCCAGCTGCTCAGTGGAAGTGATTGTCCCACTCTGTTCTGCATTAGTGTGGTCTCACCACAAGTACTGTGTGCAGTTTTGTGTGCCACAATACAAGAACGACATAAAACTGTTAGAGAGTGTTCAAAGTAGGGCAGTGAAGATGGAGAAGAGTCTAGAGGGGAAGACATATGAGGAGCAGCTGAAGTTGCTTGGATTTTTCAGCCTGGAGGTGACAGAGGGGAGGCCTCATGGCAGCCTGCAGCTTCCTCGTGAGGGGAGCGAAGGGACAGGCGCTGAACTCTGCTCTCTGGGGACAGCGACAGGACCCGAGGGGACGGCATGGAGCTGAGACAGGGGAGGGTCAGGCTGCGGGTTAGGGGAAGGTTCTTCACTGAGAGGGTGGTCGGGCACTGGAACAGCCTCCCCTGGGAAGTGGTCACGGCACTGAACTTTGTGGAGTTCAAGAAGTGTTTGGACAATGCTCTGAGACATAGAGCCTATTTTTTGGGTGGTCCTCTGGGGAGACAGGAGATGAGTCCAATGATTGTTGTGGGTCCCTTCCAACTCAGGATATTTGGATTCTAGGATTCTGGGATATTAAATTCCCAGATTGTCCCGTATCTAGGATCATTTTGCTCTCTTTCTTCACCCACTTTGAACCAAAACTGTAAAAACCTTTAACTTTGATGCCAACTTTAGAATACCATTATTTTAACCTGAAATTTGAAGCCAGCACTTTTGTGTTCAGAGGTAGTGTTCCCCCCAGCCTTTTGCTACCATGCAGCTAGCAACCACAATTTTAATTTCATAAGCAATGGTTGACTAAACCCAGCACTATGTCAATTAGATACTATTTGATTTAGAATACTAAAGGAAAAAACAAAAACAAAAACAAACAAACAAAAACAAATTTAAAGATAGACTGCTCTCTTATATCTGCTTATATTTTTCATACCTTTTTACACATTTTGACTTTTTATTCAGAAGACAGGTTCAGATTTTTTCTGCATGTAATAAACCGATCCTGGCACTTTATACAAGCCAGCATTGCCTATTCATGTTGTAAGTTGCCTGACTTCATCTAAGCAGGTAAATACAACATTGTTGTTGCCTGAACAACCAAACTAAAATGTGGGAGGATGTTTCTATAATAACATGCTTACATCAAATGCCTGCTGAGTGTAAGAAAATTTACAGAGATTAACCTAGGTTTTAAAAAGTAGTTCCATCTGTTGGTCCCATAGTTTCAGAGACCTGTCTTAAAGAAGCATTGTTTTCTGAATCTGGTGCACAATGTTTTCTGCAAAATCCATCCAAATCAATAGTCCTTTTTGAAAAAATCTTGTCCACTGGACATTGGCCATGTTACCGATCGCCAGCACACATTGGGAGACAAAACTGGTGTCTGCAGCAATGAGGTCTCTTAGCACAGATGTCCTTTAATACTTGCCTTCAAAAATTTTGATGCAGAATCCACCTGAGAAGCTTTGAGCGCTGGTTCTGCAGACAAATCTGGGCAGTAAGAACTTATTTTTTAAATCTTTCCTTCCTCTGTGTAGTGTGGTGTTGCCATCTGGAGAGGAAATCTGATGTTTACTGTTATTCTTGGAGTTCCACCTCCTGGAGTCCTGGGAATACTGCAGACCTCAGCTTTCAGAACATAAAAGATATATTTCTAGCATTGACAGGTGAAGGAAAAGTAGAAAATCACTGTGAATATGCAAACAAAGCAAACTGAAGCAAGCCCCATATTGCAAGAGTTTTTTCAGACCAAACATTTTTCTAACTTGTCTCATGGCTTTTGAGATATGGGCAGTCACTTCCAACCTGCTGAAAGGAGGGGGAGAGATAGAGAAAAAATGTGCCTTGAAACCCAGGCTTTCTTCATGCTATTGATGAAATACAAAAAAAATACAGAAATATAAAGTAGTATTGTCAGCTGGGAAGAGTGCATCAGATCAGGCCTCGCTCAGGCTGTTGTGGTGGCAACTCTGCATCCCAGTGACATCACATTTTAGTATGGTGCTATTACTGTCTGTGTTTGGGAAGTTGACTGGCCAGTTACTGCAAGCTGAACGTGGTTATGGATTAAGGGTCCCTGTTTCTTGGCATAAGTACACTGTAGCTCAGACCTTCACATAGGACAGAGCTCAGGAAGACTTACAGGCATCACAGGAAAGGGATATAGAGAGTGACTATGCAAAGCAGATCTGTTGGAGATGATCCAAGCTGACTGTGGCTCTAGCATCATATGTTGTAGGTATGTCCTCTGGCATCTAAACCATTACTGGTTCACAAATACTGTCGTAAAAGTGCTGTGAGAAAAGATCTGACCACAAGCCTTTGTCTTGCCTTCAAATTATATGTGAAATCACTGATGTCAAATTTCATTGAGGGTTGGCTATAGTGAAGAACTGATCAGTACATCTTCTAGCAATGTGTGTCTTGCTTGTATCCTCCTCTCAAAGATTCTTCATTGTGTCAATATACTGTACCCACATCAATTTAATGGGTTAAATGGACACTCCTCTGTAGGTCTCATCATTGCAATGTCTATTTATTCTTCTGTCTTCTTTGTCCTCTTTGAAAGGTATTCAGGAATCTCCAGTACCAAATGGCCATTCTCTCCCGGGTAGAGACTTTCTTCGGAAACAGATGCGAGGAGACCTTTTCACCCAGCAGCAGTTAGAAGTGTTGGATCGAGTCTTCGAGAGGCAACATTATTCTGACATTTTCACAACAACTGAGCCCATCAAACCAGAGCAGGTACTGTTCCAAACATTCAATGTTTTTCTAGATATGCTTTCTGATGAGAGTCCTCCTTGGTGGAAATCAACAAACAATTATTTCTCAGAGTTGCAGTAGAAAAACATGGAGAAACAGGTGTTGTATCAAGCTCTTCAGCCAAGACTATTAAAAAATGACAGAAAACACTTGTTATGTAAACATGAGCAAGTGTTTGGGTATGAAATTACACCCAATCTGGGCCAGTTACATCAAATGAGGGCATAAAGAGCTTCACAGCTTCTGATACTTTTGTTGGATCAAACCCAGGCTATGCAGATAATAAGGAATAGGCTTGCAAAACTCTATGCCTAATTTTGGTTCCGAGTTAGCTTGACTGTACACACAAATTCGATTTTTGTATCCAGAAATGGCTTTTTAAGCATGTAGTTAGCCATTTGCTGAGAGAAGTACACAATTAATATGTGAAGGTAAATTTATTGCACCTACAGATTAGCAGTGCATTTCAGAAAGGCTTGGCACTAATTTTGGGGCGAAGTTCCATTTTAGCAGACACAATACAGAAGCACATGCAAAAATTGATTAGCTGTTTCTATCTATGTGCTTTTGGTTTGTAGACCTCAGCCTTAAATTTAGCTGCAGTCATGGGATGTAGAAATGAAAGTATTGCTGTCAGCTTCAATTTGGATCTAGTCAGCTACTTTTTCTATACTTAGTGTTGTAATTAGTCATTGTTAATCTCTGTTGTTAATATTAAGTCTGATTTTTAGCAAGGTGCATGAATGCCTTAAATTGTAAACAAACAGTGATTTCCATTGTAGGAATATAAACATTTGAAGGCCACTGGAGATTATCAGGAACACAGTAGTTTACTACCATCATGGCTTCAGTATTAAGGAGTATGTACTGGTCCAATGTTTTTGGAAAAAATAATTCCTTTTGCTGAAAGTCAATGGTAGAGCAGAAATTCCCTGTGCCCTTAAGCTCCTATGTGTCATTTCTTACTTCATTCATAGTCATTCATTTTTCACCAGTTTTGAAGGTTCTGTGGTTTACATGGTTTATCTTTTTGAATGAGGAAGATGCTGAAATCAATTTGAATTAAAAAAAAAAAAAAGACAAAAAAAAACCACCACCACCAGCAACAAACAGAAATCAAAAACAAACAAACAAAAAAAACCACATGACTTGTTAGGAAAGCCAAGTGTCTCTTGAAGGTGAAATGGCCTTTGCATACCACTAGATGGTGGTTATCCCATCCCTAACACCAGTGATAATGGAGAGGACAGGCACTGAGCCAACTCCTACAGTAAGCCTGTTCAATATTGGTCACTTAAAAGCTGCATGGTGTTACATTTATCCTTATTTAACTTCTATATGTGAAAAAAAAAATCATGTGAAAGAGAGTGGTGATGGAAGAAGATCCTTTTTTAGCCTTCTGTAATCTAAAGTTTCTGAATTATCCAGAACTGTAGCTTATGGGCCAGAGTCCAGCAATGAGCAGAAATAGATAATGTCTTATTGGTTTAACAGAAGGAATAGAAGAATTAAACGAGGATATTGCTAAAGTTTCCTGATTGTCACATTCGTGATTTTCAGCTGTTGGTGGAGCAAGGATCTCCCTGGATCCATGTAAGAAGCTGTAACTAGAATGTCTGTGCAGAGCATTGAGAGTGGAGATATGCCCATTAATTTGTTAAAAAGGGTACTTCACTGTCTGAGAAGTCAAACAGATGCTGAGAAATGATATTTCTAAGAAAAAAAATATTATGATATGTGAAATGGGCTTAGCAGAACTGCCTTGAATTGATGAGGTCTTTTCCAGCCTAAATGATACTGTGATTCCATGATTTTTTTTTCTAGTTTAACTACAAATGGAGTTTTCTAGTTGTTTGCTTTAATATAGGTTGGATCATTCTCATTTGCTTTTGGAAGGCTGGGCCATGGGTAAGAGCTGACATTTGTTTGGGATGTGTTTTTCTTTTTGGTGGCATACAACATTTATTTTCAGCATGAACACATGTAATTTATATGAATGCCTGATTCACAAGGATGTGATGCGATCACTGCTTTAGTAAGCAGTCATGTTTTACCTCTTTTGTAATAAAGCAAACATGTCATGAAACAAGAAAAGTGGAGAAGCTGTCCAGATCAATTAGTGATGCTAAAGAAATCAATTAGAAAGAAAATATTGAATCATATTGAAACATTGGGTTGAAATGGACCTTCTAGGTCCTTTCAGTTCCTTTAAGATTATCTAGTTCCAGCCCCATGACCATGGGCGTAGAGACCTTTCACAAGATCAGGTTGAAAAAATTAATCATGTGACTAGGAAAAACAGAATTGTAATTAACACTGCTAATTATTGTAGTAGACTAAGATATGCATCCAGAATCTGGCAGTCGAGAACGTGGCTGAACTCTGAAGGCAGTGCGTTAGGAGCTCAGGCAGCAATGGATATAGGGAGTTCTTACCCATTTCTGTAGATGAAAATAATGAAAAGATGCTCCTCCCCATATAGACAAGATGTGTAATAGGAGCTGGTGATCCATTACTTGTATGCTATATTAGAAATATAGTCCAGGAGGAGCAAGAAGAATATTGCTAATTTTATTTAGTCACAAAAAACTTCTTAATGTCCCTGTGCTAGTCAGCTGAGGAGGACTCCAGGTGTTTTACCAGAAGACTCATGGCTCGTGAGACAAGGAAGTACCCTGTTTGTCCCTGTTTTGCTGCTCCTCCCTAATTCTTCTTTGCTTGTAATCTGGGCACAGTCACTTGGTCAGGGTGAGTAGTGGCATGGGGTGGACAAGGTTGCTTCTGCATTGCTAAGCATTTGAAGCCTGAGCATGTTCTGTCCTCAGCTGAAGATTGGGTCCTGAATTTCTCCTGATGCCTTTGCTGGATGTTTTGGAAAAAACTTGTCTTGTCTGTTGGAAAGAGTACATTGCCACTCATGTGGGTAGATGTTTTCATGGCCTAAGTCTGAGTCTTTGCTCACCATTACCAAACCCTTTACATG
This sequence comes from Netta rufina, assembly GCF_964035555.1. Taxonomy (NCBI): domain Eukaryota; kingdom Metazoa; phylum Chordata; class Aves; order Anseriformes; family Anatidae; genus Netta; species Netta rufina. The sequence continues at coordinate 78,533,202 of NC_140126.1, read as the reverse complement.
AGTGATTCCAGTCTCTTTCCTTTACTCCTCCATCTTTAATGTCTTTGTTCCTCAGTTCAGCTACATAAAATGGAGACCTGCAAGTTGACTCTCAGCTGAAAACAAGTTGTGCACTCACTTGACAGGCATTATCCGAGTTTTCATATCTACTGTAAAACATGACTGCTATAGAGAAGACCATGGGGAATGAATACTTGTCTCTGAGTAAGGGCTAATACCATGCTGAGAGAGAAGACAACCACTGGACAATGACAGGAAAATAAGATGTTAGACAGTACCTTACTCAGAAACAGTATCTGTTGTATGCATTGGGTGAGGCAGGGGTCCCACGATTTGTTCATGTAATTAAAGTTTGTGTCAGACTGTATGCATCAAGGGGCAGAAGTAAGGCGTTACGTGCCTTGTTTTGAAACCTAATGTCCTGGTGATTCAGTTGTATGTGTGCATTCTGCAACACTGGTATGTAATACCTGTATGTGCATTGCCAGAACATTTAATGGCAGGTGAATGCTATTCTGGTGACATCAAGAAGTTGTAAGATGGGAAGTCTGAGACTGAGGGCTGGATGTGCAAACTCAGTCCTTTTGTGTCTATGTATTTCTGGGGAGTAATGAGGGGATAGAGACAGCAATCTAGAAGCACTATGGCTTTGCTTTGCCCTAACAGAACTCTGCCATGCACGTTAGTTCATGTATAAAATGAATGCCTTTCCATTACATTTATCCTCTTTTGTACTCATCTCATTTTCTGTGAACAGCCCATGATCGATTTGCACTGTCTGCAAATGTTGACAAGAAAACCACTTTCACGTATTTCTGGGAACTGATTTTGAGCTGTACATAGGTGTGTGTTTGCAGCACCACCATTGTACTGTCATTCTGCTCATGAGTGATAACCACCACAAGCACCATATAGGTCATTCATCAGCTGGGACAAAGGCTATGGCTTCAATGTCACATAATCATCAGGTCTCAGAGAAGGAGAACATTCACAGCATCTACTACCTGGACTGGTTACTCTTCCTGTGCTTTTCATGACTTTTGGTGTTTGCGGGGATGGGTCCTGATGCTCCCTGGTGTGTTGACTATGAAGTGCTGTCCTGATGGCTAACAGATAAGTCTGTTTGCATTACTAGTGTATCTTCAAGACTTCCTGTGGAGCAGAGCTTTATGGACACAAGGACTGGCTTTTGCCTGCCTGTCCTGGTAACTGTGCTACACCTGTGTTGGGCCCTGGTACTCCAGTCTGTCCCTTGTCATAGGAAAAAAAAAAAACAACAGTTAGTGGTTGTTGCATTTTATTTAGAGCTTGCACTCATCTCGTGTTCATCCTGCGCATAGAGTTGCTGCACTGTATAGCATACATTTCTGTGCCTAGTCCATGAGGACCGTTCAGGTTAAGGAAACTGAAAGTGCAGGTTACACTAATCAAACACAGGTCTGTTTAGGCACATGCCTGACTGTCCACCACCAGCTGTTCCTGTCTGAGAAGCTGAGGATGCTCTCCACCCTTCACTTGAGAAGCCATCCTGGGCTGACTTGGGCTGTGACATCATCTGCAGTCTCTGTGTGCTCCCCAGAGGGCTGTACAGCAAACATCCACATGCCCAGCACTGGCAGGGGGCCTGGTGATGCCAGACAGTGCTCAGAGCAGGGCTGTCACCCCCTGCATTGCCCTGCAGTGGAGTTGTTCCTGCTTTATCGTTGTGTGTTGTCATGCTGGAGCCCTAGGAGAAACATGGAGGACTCAATGTCCTGTGACCCTGCCACCCTTGAGGTTCTCCTTCAAGAGTCTGTCACCCACTGGGAGGGAGACCTTGCCAGGTCCAGGCACAAAAGTTTCTACAACACATGTGTGAACAGTTGACTCAAATATATTCGCCAATGAAAGCATTGCTAAAAGGTGTTTGTGGAGAATCAAGACCTGGGAGAAAGCTGCTGGCCTCACCTGAGGCATGAGGGGTTAAAGAGGGTGCAGGAAAGTCGTGTCAAGGTGGGCAAGAGGCAAGCGCAAGACTCACAGACTGATGTGGTTTTGGTAGGCATGAGAGCTGGATTAACACCTCTGCAGAGGAGAACTGTGGTGTGTTACAGCAGCATGTAGAGTATATACAGCAGAATCAGTTCAACAAGAACAGCAGTTCATTAATTTCCTCAGAATAAAGAGTCTTTGCTGAGTTTCTGTCCACAACAGAAATGGATTCTCTTGTGTTTTCAGCTTCACACACAGGTCCAATCGAATACTCATTGAAGCCAAGAGGAATATTTCTATTGACTTCAATAGACTTTAGATCAGGACCATAATGAGGCATAACATGATGTGACCAGATTCAGCACTATGTAGGTCACTGACTTAAAAGAGAGCTACTTGCTGCTAATAGCAGATAATTCCCTGGCCTTTCCTGATGCTTTCATGTTACTTTTAACCAGAACTGAACTGAATATCCCTTCCTTTATTATTTCCTGGATAAAGCGTGGATATTCTGGGTTTAGGTAGGAACAAACTCAGGAATCTGACAAACATACAATAATATATGCAATCATGAGATGCAGTCTGGATCTGGAGATAAGTACAGGCAGATGAAATTTGGATATTTAATACACCTGAAAAAAAATACTAGAAAGTTGGACAAAGTAAAAACAAACAAACAAACAAAGCAAGTGCACAGTAAGATACCAATTGCCCTCTGTTGCAGAAGTGTTTTAATAAAGTAACTCTCCAAACTGACCAAAAGAGGGGTGTAAATCCTTTTGAAAACCTTCAGGTGTTACGTTTTAAAAGCAAGTGTGAGCCATCTTCCAAAGAGGAAATTAGACTTTCTGTTAAAGGAGCTGTGTTGGCTCAGGTGTCCACTGCGGTACCACTGCTGAGGAGGGAGGAGATGTACAGTCCTTCTTACAATATTCGGTTTTGATCTCCATCAATAATAGGGGAGGTCCAAAACAAAGACAGGAAGGAGGACTTTTTGTAGACCTACATTAGTTTTTATTGTGTCTCACTTACTCTAAAAGTGCAGGCAGTAGAGAATCAGAAGGAAGGAATGAACCGTAGGACCATATATTTGCTCCTGGTCTCTGAAATATGAATAGTATGTTTTTTCCTATGACACTATCTCTGGGTGGACAGTGGCTGCTGAGGATCTCCCTAAATTACTCTGAGGGTTGTAAAGAGAAAAGTAGAGCTATCATTTATTTATATCTTCCCAAAACTTCATGCTGCCCTGTAACAGTGAAAATTATGGAACTAATTCATGGCTATATCTTCATGTTCAGAATCAAATCTTTTCCTGATCTGCCACCTGCAGCAAGGGTTTGACTATGTAAATGCAGTCACCTGGGAAGAGCATGCAGGCAAGTCCTCTGTGTGTGGCTGAGATGCCCCCTGTGCTTCTTACCCCTTGAGCCCCCCATCTCTGCTGGTGGCTGCAGTGGTGCTGCCATGTGGTGCCAGGGCACTGTGGGGGTGCAGGTGTCCACCTCCTCAGCACCTTTCTCTGAGCCCCGGGTCCCTCCTGCCTGTGGGGAGTGGTGGATGAGGGCAGGTGGTACAAGAGGAAATGTGGAGCAAATTGCAGGTTGGAAAAGCAGGTCTGTGATTTTTACAGCTACACCTCTATCAGCCAAAACAACTTCTGATGCAGGCCATGGCTTTATTGGTGGGAGGGGAAAAAAATAGAAAAAAAAAAAAAAGAAACACAAAAAAACAAACCTCTAAAATCCAGCCTAAGAAAGCATGTCAGGAGAGGAAAAACCTTCCCATATTTACTCTCAGTAGACTATTAAGCAACACCAGGCTATTAATTTGGCTTTTGAGTCTTCACTGAAGCCCATAAAAGTGCACAGTTGTCAAATGGAGTTCATTTTAATTTCCTTTCAATCACAGTAAATTATTCAGGTGATAAATCAGCTGGAGCAGCCTCCTGGCTGTAATAGAAACCCTAATTCCTGGCTAATTATCCAGCCCATTGCTGCCAGCAGATCAATACTACTACCAAATGGAAAGGGCGATGGGTTCACAGCAGGAAGGGTGGCGGAGGGACAGCAGCTGGGAGTACTGGTGCACCCGTGACCCCCTGTGCAGTTCAGAGGCTGTGGGAGGTTAAGCTGTGCAGAGGTTTCTCTCTTCGCCCCACCTTTCTTAAGGGAACACATCCCCTCGTGGTCAATAATTTACGCTAGGGCCTGCGATACTCTGTGTTGCAGAGGCAGCTGCAGCCCACAGCATGCTGTGCTGTGCAGGACTGGGGCTCGGATCCCTGCTTGCAGGTGCGGGTGTAGGGGATAGTGCCTGCTGGGGTCTGGAGTGGATTTCAGCTCTGTCCTCCATGCTGTACTCTTGCCACTTGGTAAGGTACTGTGCTGGCCTTTAGTTCTGCTGTTCCTCAGGCTTGGGACTTAGCTGTTGGTCTTCAATAAAAGCCACGCAAAGGCTTTTTGGTTGTGTAGGAACAGGCCCCCTGGATCCCAGGGGGCATGCCTTGTGTGCTGCAGAGAAGTACTCACCCCTGGTACTTCCCGTCCGTGCTGGCTGCTGTGTAAAACACAGGCAGAGATGGGGAAAGAACCCCCTTTGAGGGAGTCAGGTGCTACTTGGAAGGAGAGCTCTGGCTGAAAATAATTTTGCTTGTTAATAACACCTTTTAATAATGGCAAAATTTAAGGAGGTTAAAAAACAGGCTGCAGAGAACCAGTGCTTAGCCATAACCTAGGGCATTTGTCTGGGAAGGAGAAATAGTTCCCTGGAGATGATAGCTGTTCTTACTGGACCTCCCTGCATGAAGTGGTTTTTCAAGAGGCTGCCCCTTGCCCCTTTGAGCCCTGAGATGCTGCTGCTACCTGTGCCGTGCAGTGCATGGAGAACCATCATCTCCTGGTGAAACACCAAGGCTGTACTACAGAACTGTCAGGTAAAACTCTTCCGTCCTCCAGGGTCCTTGAGGGAGCTCAGAGCTGTGAATTGCCCTTGGCTTCTGGAATCTGAGCCTTCAGCACATGATACGTTGTGTTGGGTTCCTATTCCTGTTCACTGTCATTGTGGTTATTGCTTATTCACATTGCTGTGATACTGGGGGCACCAAACAGGCACAACAGGGCTAAGTACTTGGTGCTGGGGAAGAGCAACTTCCCTGAAGATCTTGCTGTCTTGCTGAGATGGAGAAGGCAGGTAATGTCTGGGAAGAGGAAAGCAGTATTACCTATATATTTGAAAGACTAAAGGACTCCTAGTGCCTGTTACTTATCTGGAGAAGCCCCAGGGTTATCCTGGGTTTATCCTTACACTGCTTCCCTCCAACACTGCTGCATTAAGTTTGCTGCAGGTCATGCCTCTGTTTGCATGTTTTTGCTTTCGGACCACCTCTATGTCTGTCAGGGCAAAGTGTGGGTCTGTCTTCTACCCAAAGCAGCCCTTGATGTCTCCTTTCCTTGCCACAGCAGACAGAGGGCATCCTGAAAGAGAGGGGTAGAGAAGTCCTTTGGGCATTGCAATGCCTTTCTGGGCTCTACCACCCCATTTTTTCCTCTTGACTGTTACCAGTTTTGAACATACATGAAAATAAAAATTCAGGAGTTAAATAAAAAGCCAGCCTTGCTGAGTAGGAGCTCTCCCTTTTCCCTGCCTTTTTTCTCTTTGGTCTGTATGGGTGCAGCCACGAGATATTTTTTCCCCTCAGACGTGTGCCCCTCATTATGCAAAGGCTGGCATGGAGGGGATTTCATCAGGAGATGTATTGCCGGTCCCCCAGTTTCCACTCAGCACTTTGGCACTCTGCATATCTGAAGTACAGCACCTCTCTCCCTGTGTCCCATCACAGGAGTGATGTCCCAGTCTTGATGACAACAGTGATCTTGAAGTGGTTTAGGTAGAAGATCTCTTCCTCCAGGTTTCAGCTATGCTGACCTGTTTCCCAAATGTGCTCAAGTTGCATGGTGGGACTGTAGTGAAACTGTGGGGAGAATGGCGTAGGCAGGGCACAGCCCAGCTCAGAGGCACTGCATCTTGCAAAGACAGCAACTGGTCTCTTCTGGGAAACTCGTCAGTGCTTTCATAAATTTTGTATAGAAGTGGGAAATTTTAAAGAAGCTGTTTCCTCTTGTTATCTTGCCACATTTCTTTTGTAAGTTTAGAGCTGTCTTTTAGTGATTTTTCTCTCTTTGATGTGGTGGTTTTACCGTGCTGGGCAGCTAAACCCCACAACCGCTCTCTCACTCCCCCTCCTTTAGATGAGGAGGGGGAGAAGTAAAGCAAAGAACAACTCACGGGTTGAGATAAGGATAATTTAATTAAAGGGAAATAATTATAATAATTAAATAAAGACTACTATGAACTAAACAATTTAACTAAGGGGAAATAAAAAGGGAAAGGGGAAAAGGGAGGGGAAAAGGAAAAATAAAAAGAAGGGAGGAAAACAAACAAACAAAATAAATGAAAGCGATATGGAAGTGCAGAGGAAAGAAATTACTCTCTACTTCCCACAAATGAGCGATGATTGACCACGTCCTTGAAGCAGGGCCTCAACGCACGCAGCCGGTGTTCGAGAGGAGGACCGACGTTTCCCAACGAGAGCCCACCCCTCCCCTCTTCTTCCTGTTTCCACCTTTTATTGCTGAGTGTGACACCACATGGTATGGAATATCCCTTTGATTGGTTTAGGTCAGCTGCCCTAGTGATGTTTCTCTCCTCACTTTTTGCCCACCCCCTAGGAGGGTTAGAGAAAGGCCCAATGCTGTGCCACTGCTGCTCAGCAGTAGACACAACACTGGTGTGATAACACTGCTGTTCCAGCTACAAGTACAGAGTACGGCACTGTATGGGCTGCTGCCGGGAAAGTTAACATTCCAGCCAGACCCAGTACATTTGATCATCATATAGTTTGCTGATCAATAGCATCTTTTTTTTTTTTTTTTTCAATATAGAAAGAGAAATAAAGTTTATCACTTTAGTGTGTTTAAAATAATAATAATAAAAAATTAAATCTTTGTCTTAAGCAGAGTCTTTCTTCCAAGGTTTTGTGTTGTTAGGAGACAGTTAATTGAAAGTCTGTGTGTACAAAAAAGGGCATAGAGAGTAGCTAGGCAAACAGTGGACATTGTCCATGTTGAGCAGTGATGTACTGGCCACACATTACATTTTTAATATCACATCAAAGCATAATATATATGAATGAGATGAGTAGAATCGTAATTGCTCATGTAGTCTTTGTCCCTTTGAAAAATAACAGATGGAGTCATCCATGTGGTTTACAGTATGGATATTTGTTGTGTTCTGTATGTGTAGGAAAACCACATCAGGAACTGTCTTGAAGCTGATTTTCTCTGTGGAAAAAGACAACTTCTTGTAATGGCCCCCATCAGCCACATCAAAACTGACCTACTTCCTTCTCTCCATGTTAGCCCTGTAAGAGAGGGAAAGGAATCTATAAGCAAACACACTTTCCTGTTGATTTATTTAATGTGGTGCCTGCTCACATTGCATTCGGACGGAAGGGGTTTGCACCAGCATTTGAAGAATGGGAACAAGACTTATTTTCTTGGTTTCCAGTGAATGTCTGGGTCCCACAAGCTTCGAATAGACCCCAATAAAACTTCCACCCATTGGTTTGGAAGTCACTGCTGGTCCGAGCTCATTTGTGGGCTTTTCGTAAATCTGTTACTTAAGTCAGCAAACAGGTTTCTCAAGATGTTCCACGTGAAGTGTGTGAAGAGCTGAATATCTTGATGTGTTAAAGGATTTGAAAGGAGCCAACCTCTTCCTAGCAGTGCAGTGTGGCAATGCAAGAGACAGTGGGCATGAAATGATGCAGGAGAGCTCAGGGTATAAGGAAGTTTTCATCCTGGGGATGCTCTAGGAGTGGAAGAGGCTGCCCTGTGAAGTTGTGCCATCTCCACCCATGGCAATTTTCAAGATGACACTGGATAAATCCCTGACCCAATGGCTGGCCCTGCTTTAAGAGACTTTTAATTTCTCAACAATGCTTTCAGAAGTTCCTTCCAACCTGAATTATCCTATGACACTGATGTCCAGCTACTTGCTCTTCACTCCAGCTTTTATGCTGTGACTTGGAGAAATGTTTGTACAATTACAATGGAGAATGTGAAAAGCATACATGTAGTTATAGGCATGAGAGTAGCACCTGATTCACACAGCACAGAAGGTGAGATGAAGAGCTGGCTGGGGTGGAAGGCCCCTCTCTGTTGAATACAATGTTCTCAGAGCAGATGCTGGCTTTTCAGAAGAATGCAGTGGTTTTGGGTTGCCATTTGTTGAGTAAGGAATTGAATGAAACATGCAACACAGTGGTTGTATGATGACATAAAGGAATTGTAGAGATGAGCTACTTCTAGACAAAAAAAAAAAAGAAAAAGCTAATTTCAAAATTCCTCTCTGCTCATATCAATAGTGGCTGCTTAAAAATTGTGTGGCAGCAGAATTTGCTGAACTGAAAAAATAATTACTCTGAAATTAGGAAGGCTCTTGCGTGAAGAGAGCAATGTAACATGTAGGGCATGGTTTCAGTCCTTCTCCTCTCCTTGAAAATATAATTGAATAATGGCAACCACAGAGAGACAGGGGTTCTCTTGGTCATTTTCCATGTTGCAGATGTCCCTCCAAGTTGATTTCTGAGGTAGTCCAGACAAGTCATGTGTTGAGTGATATCCAAAAGGCTAAGCTAGAAAAGGTTGCCAGGTTGTGAGGCTTTACACTGATGGGAGTTTTTTTTGAAGCTATAGATCTCATGTCTGTGTTTTCATTGAGGCAAACATTTTTTCACTGGTTCTTGTGGTTGTGGAGAAGCGTTTGAAAACATGACCCCCAGATATACTTCTGTCATTAAAATGGGACAGCTGTCAGGTGTGTCATATAAACAGTGAGGTTCCCTTCTGATTTTCTGAACCTGTTTTCTTGTTGGGATGTTTTGATGCCTGTGCAGCACCTGGACATTTTCAGCATAGCTGCAAAAATGATTTTAGCAGGAAAATGATGATTATTAAAAAGCAGTGTATCTAGTTAACCTGTCAAGAAGACATTTTGACAAAAACTAGAATATTTCATTCAAACCTGTCATTTTTGATGACTTTTCCATGCAGAAGATCTCTCACTGGGGTCTTTCACAAGAGTGAGGAGGTGCAAGGCCTCAAGTGTATGTACCATGCTTTATCATCTGCCTACCTTTTTCTGTTTTGCTTTGTTTTTCACATCTGTGTGCCGACTTTCTAGGCTGCTTTTATACAGCAGAATAAACAGTTTCCCTGCCCCAGGAAGGCAGGGTGAACTGAGATATTTAAATGCGGGGGTCGGTGTCTCAGAGGTAGGTAGGTGATCCTGCCTACCCTGGTCCCTGTAAGGACAGACTGCCAGTGTCCTGTCTCTGAAACTCCACACATTTGCTGCCTGTCAGGTTTAGTTGTCAGTGGGTTTCAGCCAATTAGCGAAGGGAAAACAAATATCTCAAGATTTACCCTCTGACATGCATTTGGTTAAATGCCTGTTAAGTGTTAGTGAGTGTAATGTGAAAGAAAGCACCACATCGCTCCCCAAATTTTTTCCATACAAAGTGTTTTCATTCATGTGAACCTTTCAGAGAGTGTATCTGAGGACGAGGGAGTATTTCTTTGCTTGTGGTTCTCCAAAGCCCTCTTTTACTAGCTTCTCTGTGCCCTATCTTATTGCTGCACAGAGACCTTGGGTTAAGGACTCAAAGCCCGCTGTCTGTGCAAGGGCTGTTTTTCCACTTCGTTCAGTTCCCACTGCCTATCTAAGCTCCCCTGAAGACACAGTTAACAAGTGATCAGTAAATCTTTGAGAACAAGGTTTGTCCTTATATTTTTGGCTTTCCCACATGAAAACTGTCTTGCAGTGTTGTGGCCCTCCCCATTCCAGCCTTGGGTACAGTGAAGACATGAAAGAAGGAAGCTTTGGAAGAATGTTTGCTTGTTTGCTTTATGGGGCCAATTTCACACTGGCAATTTGATTGGGACTTTAGCTTTGTAGGAATAGTTGCTTCCAACAAAATGTAAAATAGAGGACTTCAATCTACCATGGGTTCACCTGGCTCTCAGGAACACAAATATGAAAAATAAATTGAAGTCTTTTAGAACATACTAATACTAATGTTTTTGTCTAGCTTTCAAAGTGGCCTGAAATCAAGAGTTTGTGGTTTGAAAGGATTTGTTCATCTTTGACTTTGCAGCATGACATAAAATACTGCAAATTCTGCGTCTTTCTCCATTGTTCTTCATGTGGGTACAGATTAAGTGTACCTGAAGTGGTAAACATTGCCCAGATCCTTTTGCCGTGTGTTACTGTTTTGAAATAAGTGTATTGCATACAATATGAAGCATAGAAAAGCTGAATGAGCTGCTGCTCAGAGTCCCAGTAGAAGTCATACAAAAGAGACTTGGGGCAGAGAAGTCACAAAGCAAAAACATATGAATCTCACACTTGACCTGGTGGTATTTCCAACTTTATTAGGTTGTCTGCTACTCATGTGGTCTGTTAGGACCCTTATTTTTGTATACTATTGATCATATAGAAAGAAGGATGTGGCAGGAAGGGAGTCAGCTGTAACCTGTGGACTCTTTTGGGTGTTTAGTTGTTACCTTCACGATACTCATTCTCTTCATCTGTATAACAGACAGTTATAAAAGGAGTACTGGTGACTGTCTCAGACAGCATTTGTTAAATACCTTGAGATAGTTCATCTGAAACCGTTATGAACATACAAATGTTGTTCTTAGAAATGTGCACATGACATCTCAAGGGTCAGGAGCAGTTGGTACCGCAGATTAAAGATATGTAGCAACATAGATGTAAACCTCATGCACATTCCTAGTGTGCCTCGTATTTCTGCTTCATATTTTTTCAGTAGGGAAATATGAATGGCTCTACTGCAGGTTGCATTTTCTTCTGTGCTTAGATGCCTCAGTGGAAGCAGCAGAGCCACCATAACAGGAGGATTGTACATCTTCCCTCTCCCTATGGCTGAAATTCTTACTGTTGTTGATGAAAGTGTCTAGTTCCTTTCAGAATAATGAAAAACAATGTGTTTTAGTAATATCTTATGACAATGAATGGCATAAAGTGATTTTGTGCTGGTTTTAAAGAAATACAAAAACTATTGTTCCATCAGCATTGAATATGTTATGTGTTATTTTAATTGGGTGATCCTTTTTGGCACTATGTGTAGAAGGATAGAATCTGCTGAAAAGAAAATAGTGAGGTGGTCATTTCATTTGTGCTGGGGTTGAGACAATTCATGAAGAGAAAAGCATAGGGAAAGAGCAAGATATGAAAAAAAAAACCTACATGAACCCACAGCAAAAGCTGGACAGGAGGAAATGAGGGACTCCCTCCAAGGGAGGAGGAAGAGGACAGGGGAGCTGCTGTTTTGAGGCAAAGACACTCATATAGTTGATGATGGTGCCGGCGTCAGGAGGATGAGCATGCAATGCTGGTGCTAAGAACAGCTGGTGAGAGGTTCCTGAAAGCGTGTTAGGCAATTTTTGTACTCCTCAGGAAATGAAACTGTGTTTTAGTTTGTTTTAGTTGTTGAGCAGTACTTACACTCGAGGGCTTTTCAGCTTCTCACACTGAGGAGGCTGGGGTGTGCAAGAAGCTGGGAAAGGACACAGCCAGGAGAGCTGACCCCAAGTGGCCAAGGTCCCACACCATGTGGCTTCATGCTGAACAATAAATATTGGAGGAGTTGGCTGGGGGTGCCACCCCTTGTGCTCTAGCTGGGCATTGGCCAGGAGGTGCTGAGTAATTGCATTGTGTATCACTTGTTTTGTGTATTCTTTTATCATTATTAATATTATTGTTATTTTCACTTTCTTTTCTGTCCTATCGAACTGTCCTTATCTAAACCCACGAGTTTTACTTTTTTTTTTTTTTTTTTTTTTTTTTTCTGATTCTCTCACCATCCCACTGTGGGAGTGAGCACATGGCTGCATGGTGCTTCCCTGCCTGCTGAGTTAAACCACAACAGGAAGCTCTGGCATTTATATGGTGAGAAAGAACCCATGCAGAGACTGTGAAAGGACACTTGATGAACAAGTAGCCTGGACAGGGTTAATGAAGGAGAGTGTGCAATAGAGGAGATAGGTGTTTCTGAAGAAACTGAAGAATGTTTATACTGGGAGACATAGACAAATGAGCAGTTGAGGATGGATGTGTGGAGATGCAAATCACAGCAAAAGCAGAGATCAGCTGTCACCATTGTTGTCCTGTCATTGTTCATTTGAACACTTGTTACTTGCCTGGTGAATCTGAAAATTAGAAATCGCTATAGCTCACTGAGATGTATGTGTATTTTTTTTTTTTTTTTTTTGGGAGGCCTTATCATGATTTTCTGTGGAAACTTCTCCTTACAAACCAGTAGGAAGAGACTGCTGGCTTTCTCTGCCCCAGGCAGGTGACTGGTGCTTTTAATGAATCTACGAAAGGCTTTGTTAAAAAATGTCTCGAAGCATGTGCAGGCCTTTGCTTTCTTCCCACCAAGCCTTCCAGAAGAGGTTCAAAGATGCTGAGGGCAAGAGACAGCCAGGCAGCAGACTTAGTTTCCTCTTCTTGCCTGATATGAGGTGGTGGTGTTGCTGTGGGCATCTCGCTAGGAGTCAGGGATGCTTTTCACCACAGGTTATAGAGAGAGCCAGGTCTGACAGTGCGGCCTGCAGTGACTGTGGCCCCAGCCTTCCTTTTTGGCTGGTTTTGTGCTGCATCCACAGCCATCCTTTCCAATGCTGAAAGGCCTTTGCATGCTGTCCAACTGGCCTGGTTGTCCCCCTCCTCGCCCAGGGATGGGGGACTGGCACATCCCACAAACCACACGGTGACCCTGGAGAGGAGTCTCCTTCCCCGAGGTCAGCTGCTCCTTGGCCGCAGCTCCACAGGCTTCTGCATGGCTGGGAATAAAAGCAGCCCAGCTGAGCACTCCCACTGGAGGCAGTGGAAGAGCATCCCATGTGGCTCTGCTCGTTAAATCCAGGCAGACATGTCTAGTTATGCACTTCTCATTTTGGTTGGAAATAACTGCTTCCTACTGTAGTTAATTTTGCTCTAGGTAATCTCTGAGGCTGGAGACAGGTCACAATTCAAATTTGAAATGAAGTCAGTCAGCCTTGCATATGCATGCCTAGGCACAATTCACTCTATTCAGACCTTGGTTTTACTCAATTTGCTAGTTCTGCTTAGAAAAATAACAAAACAACAACAAAAGAACATTTTCTGCCACAAGTGCTGGTTGTTTTCTGTGCTGCCGTTTCATGGGGTTTTGTTGTTCACCATGGGCAGCCTCTGTGGAGGGTGTGTGCGTGTGTGTGCGCGCGAGTGTGATTTACTGGTCTGTGGAATGCCACGTCTTTAAAATTGCAGTGCCCATTTCCTGCTGAAATAATTTCTACAAAGAGAGGCTCCTATTACAGCAAGAGGAGCATGGACGTCATGATTTATTATTATTTATAGTCCCAGGGCCTTGTTTATGCACGATGGGTTGGGTGCTCAGGATAGGAATGCCATTATGCAAATGACATTGAATGTCCTTACTGAGCCTAAATAATTTTTGTATTGGACGATTAAACCTCATCTGTTATTGATATGGGCTGCAGTCGGGCTATTAAAGAGTCCCAACAGTACTTACTCCCAGTAATGGGAAAATTGAGAGGAAGAGACTAAACAATTGCCTCAAGTGTGCTGTGATTGTCTGGTAGGAGTGGAACATAACGAACCCCCTGAATGGAAATCGTGTTTACTACTTAGGGATAAATAAAAAGGGAGAACATGCAATAAATTACGCTTTGTGATTTGAATCAGCGCACAAGAGAATTTGCGTACTTTCAATTTATTTATTTGATTTTTTTTGAGGGGGGGTAAATACCATGAGTGGCCAGGAATAATCCCTGCACCGTGCTCGGCTCCGGCTGGGGGAGGGTCAGGAGACCCAGCCTCTGCGGGAACACAGGAGCCACAATGTCCTTGCGCCTTTCTTTTTGACACAGCTGTGTGTTCACATTTTGATCAGTGTTGATAGCTTATGAATTCCAAAATTGACAAAATTTACAGAAAAATGAGGATAATCCATCTTCCTTAGCAGCCTGTCAGGAGCTGGCTATACTTCATAATCTTCAATTACAGATGCTATTTTCAGACATTTACATGCAGATATTAGAAGAAAATGAAAATGAGAAACAAAGAGCGAATGGAAATGCAGTTATTTATATGTATAAAAGAAAACCAGGTAAATTCTAGGCATTTAGATTGGATTTGGGGATCCCTTTGGAAAATCTGAGAATGGGCTCGTCTGCTTATGGATCTCACTGTGGAAAAGTAAAATGTAGCGTAGAGTGTCCCACATGCAGATAATCTGAAGATTTAGGTCAAAAGCCAGTCAGCTATTCTGAAGTATGAGGGCAATTGTGTTCATGGCAGGGTGTACTAATTCCCCTTGTTTTCAGAAGAATCTCTGGGGATTTACACAATCCTAATTGGATTTGGGTTAAAATGAAGCACTGCTGTTATTATTATTATTATTTTTAACATTTTTTTTTTCTTTTGTGAAAGGGAGTTTTAGAAATATTCTGTTTACACAGAGGGAAAAAAGGCTTTATCACTGAAATCAAATTTTCATGCCGTTTAAGAGAGTAAGAGCCAAATGCTACCAAAAACCAAACCAAACCAAACCAAAACAACAAAAAAAGAGAAATTAGAGTACAGCTCCAATTAGCTGTGTAAATGGGTTTTATTCCAAACCAGAATTAGTTTCAGTGATAGCAGTGAGTAGAGCAGGAAATGTGATGTAAATTATAAAATGGAGGGGTGGCTGGTGGGGTGGCAGCGACAAGGCTTTGATATATGGCTTTTCAGATGCCTTTCCAGTCCAAATCCGAGGCGGTTGAGGAGGAGGGCTTCGGAATGAATTTCCCATTCCCATAAAATTTAAGACCGAATAGCACCAGTGCCCGTGCAGCTGCATGTGGCACCGAGTTTCTGAAAGCCTGGGGAGATTAATTAAAGCTGCTTTGGATTAAGCTCTCCGAACCATATCTAATGTTACGAATTTCTTCTCTTTGTGAGGCTGGTGTGGGGGTTTCAGTAGAAAGCCTGCCTGGTGTCTGCTAGTTCTGCCTTTCTTTATTAATTTTGAAAGTATTACGACAGGATGACTTGGATCTGTTAAGTATGAGCTCTTGCTTGCTGCTGCCACGACAGATTAGCAGAGCTGTGACCTGGGCTGAGTGACCAAGTGGACAGCACTACACCTTTAAGGAGACCTCAGATCAGCATCTGCCCTGAACAGTAAAAGCTGTGTTGATCAGTGAAGGCCCCCTGTGACATGCCTGTCTCACTGCCAGCTGGTCTGCTCGGGAGAGGCAGGCTGCAAGCGCGGTCAGCACCGAAGCAGTGCCAAGCCCTGAAGCCCCCAGGCTGGTGCAGTGCTCTGGCAGCCCAAGCCACCGTTGTGTTGCGTCAGGCAGGGGTTTTCTTTAGGTGCTGCATGCCAAGCAACACTGTTGGTCTGAAGGCAGCCATGCGAGTAGCAGGAAGGCACAAGACACGTTGCTTTATGCCTGCTTGTTTTTTTTGCAGGTGTGATTTGGAGAACGGAGCAGATGCAAAAGCAACATGTGCAAGTCCCACAGGATGCCAGCTGGCTCCTTTGGATAGTCACTTTCCCTGTGTAGCAGGCACCTCTTTTCTGTCTTTTCCTGAGTGGTCTCATGAGGGGGGTGCAGGGTCTGTGCCACTGGAAGGGGGGAAGAGGGAGCAGAGGGGAATGTGTTTGCTTAGCACTGCCCGGATTGCAGCACTGCTGCAGGGCTAACCCCAGACCCTTGCACAGAAGAATCCCCCCCTTACCTCTGCAAGTTTCCCATGCTGGATCCCAGCACTGGGCTGTTTTAGGGAATGCCCTTTTTCCCCACTACATGCCCTCCTTTGTCTGTTCTGGATATATTGTGAAGAGACAGCAGCTCTATCTGTAGGGTCTGTTGACCTTCTGGTGATTTATACACAGGCATCTTTGTCAGAAAAAGTGTAGTGTGAAGCCAGTGATGGGTTATCTCACCACTTTACTGTGGTGTCACGGGAGATGCCAGTGTGCCTTCTGCCATGCTGTGTATGTTACAGAATCACAGAATCACGGAACTGAAGGGGTTGGAAGGGACCTCCAGAGATCATCGGGTCCAACCTCCCTGCCAAAGCAGGTTCCCTAGATCAGGCTGCCCAGGTAGGCATCCAGACGGGCCTTGAGTATCTCCAGAGAAGGAGACTCCACAACCTCCCTGAAATAGTTTGCGAACAGTACCAATGTACTCCTGCACCTCTTTTCCCAACATATGCTCATCGCCTTCACCACCTCTCACAAATATCTTTCATGCCACAGCTTGTCTTCTGGTAGTGCAACAAGGTGTGAAAGATAGGGCTGGGTACAAGGCTCCTGTGAGCTGCTGCGGTTCAGGATGCTCTGTCAGCTCTTGGTGACTGAGGTTGTCCCTCTAAATGTGTAGCTGAGAAACTGAAGGCAGCAGAATTGGCATGGACACAGCAGGTAGTTTCATGTGTTTTCTACAGAAGGTTGTAATACATGCATAAAAGTTGATTGTTTCCTTCTCATCCTCATGTGTTCACATCCCCATGGGCTGGTGATGGGTCTTTGCATGCAGGGTGTGGAGGGAGCTCTTCCCCCTGTAGGTACTTGCTGTGAGAATTGGTTCAGTACCTACTGCACGCCATGAAGAGAGACAGACACCCAGCTCGCACTCCAGTTATTTCTCCTGGCCCCAGTGACTTCTGAAAAGTGCCCACTGGCACAATTATTCCTATAAATGTGGGACTCTGCCTCAATTTCCCCTTCCATAAAGCGGATGGGATGGTACTTAGAGAGAGATTGTAAATGACACCTACCAAGTGCCCTGGTGCCACAGAGTCTGCCCAACACCACGTAAAGGAAGGCACCAGCCTGTGACTGCCCACACATCTCAGTGCTGCTGGCAATGCCAGTGCACAGATGTGGGCGAGGGGCGCCACGGAGGAAATACCTGGAAATAAAGCCTCTGAAATTAAGGTGGATGTGAAACTTCTGCCGGAGTAGAAACTTTCCCATCTTCACACAATGAAGGTTGGCAGGAAAAGCACCGTGTGGACGCTCCTGCGTGAGGCATAGGGTGAACTGCTGCCCTAGCACACAAAGTGGCCACCCCTCTCCTCACTACCCCGGCTTCTCCCCTGTCCAGTTCCTTTGCCCAGCACCGGGTCCTCCTGAGCCAAAAGGGATGGGGCAGGGCGAGCATGAGACCCTGTCTGGCCTCTCCTTTCAGTTTGTCCTCAGTCTCTCCCCTTTTATATATTCCTCGTTTCACATGTCTGTGTTTTCTCTCCTCCATGCTATGGCAGTGGTGCTCCATGCTGATGAGACAGTACGTGGTACAACCGCAGGCAGTCATTTTTCAGGTAATTTCTAGGGTACTGAACACCCGACTCTTGCTTTTTCACCTACCAAGCAGGTCGGGCTTCCTGCTGCAGAGGGAGAGGCCTCATGGTCACACCTGGGCCGCTTGTCACTGCCAGCAGTGCTGGCTTACATGTAGAAGTGGAGAAGCCAAATTCTGAGCCCCCTGTGCTGCAGGGTTCATCCCCTGGCTGCCTGCTGTCCCGCAGGTCTGCACCCACCTGTTTCAAGGGATGGGGACCTCTCTTCAAAGTGCTGAGCACAGGGCTCGTTACAGCATCTCACAGCTTGGCAACAAGAGGCACCTTCTGCAGCGGCACGCTTCCTTCTCTTTCCAAAGCTGCCTGCCCTCCTCCTGACTAGTGCTGCTGCATTAGCCTGGTGCTGGCCTTGGCTGCCCCCTGAGTGCCTTGTGGTAGGTGCTTTGACCACAGAGGTGTTTAATGGGCTCACCTTGGCCTGGACAATGTGGCTGCGAGTCAGTTGTGGTGGGTCTGGAGCAGCAATGGGCTTGTGTCTGTTTGGTGTGGTGTCTGGTAGCCCCAGATCAGCTGCTCATCTGCAGCTCTTTGGCCTGGCTGCAGGTGTGTGGGCAACAGCTGGTGGCTCCGAGGAGGGATGCTGGCATGGTTTTGCCGTGGGAAAAGTGCAAAAACAGGAAAATCCCTGAAAATCCCGGTATTCTTACCTCCATAGCAGGCAGGTGCAGGCTGGCCTCCATCTCCTCCCGTGGTGCACACACCATCAGGTTCCTGCTCCCTGTGCAGGGTGACACAGAGCACAGGTATGCCATTGTCCTTGCTCCCAGCAGAGTGTGCTATACCCTTCTAGCTATCTGCTTCTGCTACTGAAAACGGGTAAATCCCTCCCAGCTTGAAAAGCCCAGCTGTCGTTTAGTTGATGTGGTGTTTTCAGATCACTACAGTTAAAATGTGAGACCTGTTCCTGTTACAGTGTCCTCCTAGGTCAGTTACTAGGACTTCAAAGCTGAAGAAAGCTGCAATGTTTTGACATTTCGCAGAATGCTCTGCACTCTCATGGCAGGGATTTTTCATGTGGGGTCCTGGGCTGTTCTCAGTTGGGTTTGAGCAAGGAGTAGCAGCCCCTATAGCACCTTTTGACTGTAGGGGGCTGTGTGTGACCCAGCATGTGGCACTGCAGTGTGCTTTCTCTGAGCTGAGCCCAAACTATCAGCTTCCCCTTCAGCAGTGTGAAACCACATTCACACTCTGCTTCGTGGCAGATCAAAGAAATGTAGGAAGCTCTGAAGAGATTGCCAGGTCTGAACGTAGTGCATTTACAACTTCTTAGAGCATCAGGAGTAAAACAACTTCTTAGAGCATCAGGAGCAAAACAAGGAGTCCTTTCCCTAGGGATGGGTGTGTGCTTTTCTCCAGACTGCAGAAATACCATCCCCAATGTAAGAGAGCAGGACAGCTTTCTCCCTGCTATGCTTCCTGCACATCCCACGCTGCGAGGACAGCACCAGCTGCCTGCGATGTCTCTGCAGAACTTCAGCCATGCTTTGTTCATCCAGTCTCTTTTCAGGTCAGGGCTTCAGGAAGCTAAAAAGTTCAGCTATGCTGCTAAGTATGCACATCCCCAAGTGGGGTTGCAGACACAGGACTCTGGAGCCGTGTGGGAAGGCTGGCAGCTCCACACAGAGCAAGTACTGCAGCGAGGGACAGGGCCTGTGGGCAGCCTGGCAGACTAAACAGGGTCTGTGATGATTTTTTTTGGGTAGGATGTGAGACTAGACCAAAGAACTTTGGTTGCACTGGTGACAGCACAGAGGAGTGCTGGTCCTCCCAAAGGTCTTCCCAAAGGGCAGGGATTGCCAAAGTGCAGAAGTAGAGCTGAAGCAGAGGTGCAGGCAGTGCATATCTCTGAGGCAACAGTGTTAGAAGAAAGAGACTGGGCTTATGAAGGCAAGGAAAACATGGGGGTGAGGGGAGTTTTGGAGGAGGAATAAGCTGAAAAGGCTGAGGAATAGGAGAAATCTAACGCAAAGGGAAGAATGGAGATGATGATGAGTCTTTGATGAGAAGTTCTTGATGAGAGTTTTTGATCCAGAGGACCCTGCAGTGCTGATCCATGAGCAGGGTGAAGAGAGAGGGTGGCCAGCAGCTATTCACTTTGGCAAAACACATTTGACACACTCATCTGGAAGAGGTTCGTATGGGAGATCTTTCAAGGTGATAGGGGTGCTTGTGCTTCACACAGGTTGCATCCTTGAATGAAGCATGCTTTGATCAATATAAACCTACTACTAATAGGTTATCAAGTTAAATTATGTTCAGCTTAAGTAAGAACTGAGCAACGGAGACACAAACAGGTATATTTGACCCAAAGTACTCAGCTCGTAGCAAATCTCAAATTGTATGCATTCTAAGAAACTTTCAAGGTGAAAAATGTATTCACACAAGACATGTTTTTTTTTCCTCAAAGTAAATACAAACAAAACAAAACAAAAAGTTAACATTTTGATTTGTTTGCTCAAAAAAATCACTGAGGGCTTAAGTAATCACTCATAACTTCAGCTCTGCACAGCTACATCTGCATTAATACAGTGGGAATCAGCCTTGGAGTTGTTACTAATTTTGTCTGCTTCTGTTGCCTGTTCTCCACTTGAAGTCATAATCATCTGATTATTGTGTATGTGATTACAATTTCTCAAATAAGGGATTAAAATTTAAAGTGGAAATAGCAATAGGGAAGGGAAAACTTTGAAAGTTCCCATTTTTGTGAATGATACCACTAATAAAAAATTAAGGAAAAAGGCAAATGGGCAAATGAAGATGAGCTTTCTGCCATGTATATGGCAGAAAACTGGATGTGTGAGTTGACCTCACCTGCTTTAGATTGTCATAGCTACATGGACTTTGACAGAGCTATAGGACAGAAGGATTCTGACTTCTGAGGACCTGTGCTCATTTACTGTAGCTTCAGCTAATGAGGTTAAAGAATTACCATGAGATGAGAGAGCACCCTTACAACAGTCAGTTTATTTATTTTTAAATAATTTGGATTTTGAAACAGTTGGCTACAAATTAAGCAAGTGCTTTTATTTAAGTGCAAACTATTTCTTATGAAATTATAAGGAAATGAAGTATGCCTAAGTGAAACTGGAAACTGGACCCCTCTATTCCCACCTGTTCATTAGTGTGTGTCTCTTCAAATGCCACCAATGAACTAAGGAGAGTTCAGGTTAACTGACTTGAACAGTTCTCTCTAACAAGCAAATAACTTACACTCGACAGTTACGGTCCCCATTTTGGTCTACAAAACTTCTTTTTTAAAGAAAGCTTTGTGACATATTTGTGAGTTTGGATTTCAGTTTATAAAGAAAGCTCATTTTGGTGTTCTCCAAGAACACCAGTGATAAGAACAGACCCGTTTATTATTTTGACTGCTTAACACTGCTGTTTACGCTACCCACGTACTGCCTTAAAAGTAGCCAGTCTGACTGAACAAAAGATTTCAGAGTTCTGCATTGCATTTTGCCATACAGGCAAAAGCTGTTGAATAGTGAATTTATTATTGGTAAAATGTCTTTTGTTTCTTTTTCCAGGCAACTGAATACTCAGCCATGGCATCATTAGCTGGTGGATTGGATGACATGAAGGCCAATATAACCAGCCCTACTTCTGCAGATTTAGGAGCAAGCGTTCCTGGACCTCAGTCATATCCTATCGTAACAGGTAATTAGTTTGTTATACACTGATAAATGATGTGAAGAAGTACACATGTACATTGTAGGGTGATGCTCTTAATGAAGGAGTTGTCTCAGACGTGTAGTTATTCACTCAAAAGTCTCCTTGTAACCATGTGATTTTACAGCAGCTCTGTTGATAGTCATTGTGTGGATTGTATAAATCATTAGTATTCCTTGGAGCCAACAGATGAAGTAGGATGGAATACGCCTCTCCACCCCAAACCTGCTCTTGTAAAAAAAACTAACACTTAACAGAAAATCAGATGCTTGCCTGTGCTTTTGGGATTTGTGGCCTGTTTTTCATAAAGGCAGCTGGCATTTTAGTCTGGATGAGATTTTTACGGCATTCAAGCTAACTTGAATTTTGGATGCTTTTGTTTTCTACAAAATTCATGTTTTAGACTTATGGACCTGTAATTTTGCACTAAGATGGAACATTTAAGTGGAAAGCAATTGTTTGTTCTAGGATTGTCTGCATTTAAGCGAGACCTTATTAAGAAGGCATAGGGTAAGAGTTAAGGAACAGCTGGAATTTGATAATGCCATGGTCCTCTGTTTATTTGGGACTGTCCACATCATGTGGAAGGAGACTGCTCAAATTATAAGAAATACATGAAGCTGTGTCCCAAAAGAATTGTGGGAGTCACAAAAAAAAAAAAAAAAGAAAAAAGAAAAAAAAAAAAGACATAACAAATCCAGCAACAAACCAACCAGGATTAAAAAAGTTCAGGGACCGTTTCCTATGTATGTTACTCCTGTGTATTACTTTTGTCCTTAAGTCTAACTTGTAGAGATTTTATCACTGAATTTTCTGTGTTTTGCCAGGGATTGGATTTACATGTTTATTTTGTTGCTAAAATTGAAAATGATACTGTTTTTCTTATATTATTTTTAATTTTTATTATTATTATATTATTTATTACCTTATCTTGAAAGCACTGCAATCTCATCTAGTAGGTGAGAAGCAAGAAATTATTAAATTGCATTATTGTGGAGTGAGACTTAGGAAGGAAAGGAAATGATAGAAAACTTGAATGCTTTCTTGCTTCTGTCTTCCTCTAAGAAACTGCCTGTCCAAGATCTGTACCTAGCCAAAACCAGGTTCACCCAAAAGCTGTTTTAATATTCCAGCAACACTTCTTTCTTTTATGCTGGTTTAAGCACTTCGCATGCTTATTGCATTCCCCCTGCTGTCCCATCTGTGTGAAATCATGCAGGAAATCATATAATGAAACTGAACTGGCTGGAAAATAGCCAAGACCCTCCCCCTTTCAAGCCTCCCCTCCCCCCCGAGAAAAAACACCCTCTACAGAGTTACTTTTCAGCCAGGTAGTGTCCCTGGCACAGTACTTCGTGGTGTAATACTAGAATACTAGCACAATGTGTCTGGGGAGGGAAGAGGTGGGCAAGTCAATGAGAGAGTCAGCAAGGGGAGCAATAGGGATAATTACCCAATGGCAGTGACTGCTTGCTGGAACTGCTGGTGAAGCTTTTGTTGTGGGCCCAGTTACTGAGGGCCTGAGAAGAGCAGATCGTAGCTTGTGCAAGTGAGTTGCACAAGCCTCAGGTCTCTGGAAGTAGGCAGGATGGACCCAGGAGTTCAAGCAAGATTTCACTTGTTTTATAAAGCCAGCTACTACTATGGCAGGGCCCTGGGAGTTGATGAGAGTATACTTCCTTATTCTTTCAAGGTATTAAAAACAAAAACAAACAAACAAACAAAAAAGGAATATTCCAGGCAGCACTGACGTTGTTCAGTTGTTCTTTCCAGCATTTGAAAAAAAAAAAGTCTAGCAAGAGATGAATAAACTGAGTTCCAAGCATAGTTGAAAATAAAGAATTATGGATAAGAACGAGCTTGGGAAACCTTTAACAGAGAACAGGCATGAATATGCCTTTCACCAGGATCTGATCTATACTATGTATACTAATCTAATACAAATCTTATTCTCAAACCAGCCTTGTTTCATAGGGTTTCTAAAAACATCTCATTTACATGTGGCTCCCAATGATATTGATTAGCCAGGAATGGAGAAGACTGCATGGTAACTCTCAAGGAATCAAGTAATTTTAGGTGCCTTGACAATAGTGTAAGGTGACATTTAGCAATGGAAAAAGTACTTATTACAGTCTTTTGAGCAACGTGCATTAAAACTCTGAGTTTCTGCATATACCGAAATGGCAAAAGAACTTGTTTTGATTTAAAGTATAAAAAGGCCTTGCCAAGCTCACACATATCCTATAGATAATTATTACTTATTTTTTAACTTTGTTTTGCAAGAGGCTGACATGGACAGAAGCACTAAGAGTCGTCAGATTTGGTCAGTGTGTTGTTATGGGTGCTGGTCATGCTGGTCCCTTCCAGAAGCAAGGCTGACTATAGATTTCACCTGTAAAGATGACCTTGGGGCGCATGTATGTTCCATGGCCTCTTAGATAACAGAGCTTACTTCTGTTGCCACTGGGACGTTTCTGCTGTTCCTACAGCTGCTAACACCAGCTCGTTCAGAGGCAGCTTACAACAAGACTTGTGTTTCAGACTGTGCTCCTGTGTAGACACTTCAATTCATTGTACAAAACATCCATCCACAGTTCAAAGAGCACGGGAGCAGCCATTGCATCCTTATCTTACTTATTGGGCATGACTGACAATTTTCTTGTACTGCTACTTTCTTAGCATTTGGTGAGCTGACTATAGAAATGGTGCTGCAAAGCTTGTTACATACTTCTCTTGCGCTCTCCTTGTGACTTTATACCCGTGAACAAAAGTTCTAAATGTTAAATTTATTTGTTCTCATTGACCATGTGGAGCAGGCTTTATGAGTAGAAAGCCTAGAAAAAACCTGCAGTTGGTCTTAAATGTGACAAGTTGCGAGCTATAACAGAACACATTTTACAAGACAGTAGGTATTTATATCTTTAATTTGCTATTGCTGTAGTGTTTTCTAACACCTACATTCATAAAACTTAGATTTATACAAGTGTATGAAAACCCTTTAAAAACCTACGCTTTTTGATATATTTTCTTGAAAAGATTGTCCAAGTGCTATCCTCCCTTTTTCTTTCATAACCTACACCATAGCAGCTTCATGCTGCTCACATTTTGGAAGCACTGAGAAGCCCAAGGCATGCCCTGAGCCCTGTAGCGCTGGACACATACCATACAGCTGAGTCCTGCTCTCTGCCCTGGGGCTTCTGTAATGATCTGAGAGGACGTGCAGATCTCAGGGGTAGGAAGATTTAAGTAACAAGCCATACTTTGTGCCTGTAACATACAAGCCATGTAAATTAAAGTGTACTTGATGATACGGTTCTCATCATAGCTCTGGACAGACTACTGCATTTTCTCCCAAGAATTAACACACTTTTTTAGTCATGTTTCTTTTTCTATTTTTTTTGTTAGGTGGGGCAGGGGATTCAGGAGTCAAGACACATTTATTGATCCTCTTTTTGCTTGTAACCAAAACCTGCGTATTGCTATGGGCCTTGCATTTGTAGTAGATGCCACTGAAAATTAGAAGGAGATGAACAATGGTACACACTGCACAATAATTGTTTCTAGTGCAGGGTTCAACAAACACTTCCTAACAGGGCATGATGTAGTCTGCCTTCTGGGAGCTTTTTTGTTGTCTGTGCTCTGACAAAAGCTATGGTTTAATGTTTCTGAGTTGGGATCATGGATCAGTGGGGGTAGAATCACAGAATCACAGAATTTCTAGGTTGGAAGAGACCTCAAGATCATCGAGTCCAACCTCTGACCTAACACTAAAAGTCCTCCGCTAAACCATATCCCTAAGCTCTACATCTAAACGTCTTTTAAAGACCTCCAGGGATGGTGACTCCACCACTTCCCTGGGCAGCCTGTTCCAATGTCTAACAACCCTTTTGGTAAAGAAGTTCTTCCTAACAGCCAATCTAAAACTCCCCTGGTGCAACTTTAGCCCATTCCCCCTCGTCCTGTCACCAGGCACGTGCGAGAACAGACCAACCCCCACCTCGCTACAGCCTCCTTTATGGTACCTTTAGAGAGCAATAAGGTTGCCCCTGAGCCTCCTTTTCTCCAGGCTGAACAAGCCCAGCTCCCTCAGCCGCTCCTCATAAGACTTGTTCTCCAGACCCCTCACCAGCTTCATTACCCTTCTCTGGACTTGCTTGAGCACCTCCATGTCCTTCTTGCAGCGAGGGGCTCAAAACTGAACACAGTACTCGAGGTGCGGCCTCACCAGAGCTGAGTACAGGGGGACGATCACTTCCCTAGCCCTGCTGGCCACACTGCTTCTTATACAAGCCAGGATGCGGTTGGCCTTCTTGGCCACCTGAGCACACTGCTGGCTCATATTCAGCCGACTATCCACCATCACTCCCAGGTCCTTCTCCGCCAGGCAGCTTTCCTACCATTCCTCTCCCAGTCTGTAGCTCTGCTTGGGGTTGTTGTGCCCCAGGTGCAGGACCCGGCATTTGGCCTTGTTGAACTTCATACACTTGGCCTCAGCCCATCGGTCCAGCCTATCCAGATCCTCCTGCAGAGCTTTCCTACCCCCGAGAAGATCAACACACGCACCTAACTTGGTGTCATCTGCAAACTTACTGAGGGTGCACTCGATCCCCTCATCCAGATCATCGATGAAGATATTAAAGAGGACCGGCCCCAGCACCGAGCCCTGGGGAACAGCACTAGTGACCGGCCTCCAACTGGACTTGGCTCCATTCACCACGACTCTTTGGGCCCAGCTACCCGGCCAATTTTTAACCCAATGAAATGTACACCAGTCCAAGCCAAGAGCAGCCAGTTTCTTGAGGAGAATGCTGTGGGAAACGGTGTCAAAAGCCTTGCTGAAGTCAAGGTAGACCACATCCACAGCCTACCCCTCATCCACCAAGTGCGTCACTTTGTCAGAGAAGGAGATCAGGTTTGTCAAGCAGGACCTGCCTTTCATAAACCCATGCTGACCGGGCCTGATCGCCTGCTTGCCCTGCAGGTGAGAAATAAGAGAACTGAAGAACTGCTAGCTTTGTGTCAGCCCTGCTTTAGTGATCAGGAACTAACTCATGGGGGAAATTCTGCTAGAACCATGTCCTGGGTCTCAAGCCCTTGTGTTGCAGGAAAGTACCTGAGCCTCACAGATTTCTGATAGTGTTTCTCCTGTAAACTGCTGCCTCTTGGAGGAGGAATGGCTGTCATGAATCCTGTTTTAATTTTTATTTTTTTTTTAATTTATATTTATTTTTATTATTTATTTATTTATTTTTCTTCTTTTCCCTTGAAATTCAAAATGTCGGGTTGTTTTTAATTTCTTAACTCTTTTTTCTTGAGGGCTTTCCAACTTCCTTGTTCCAGATAGGCTGTCTTGTGATGTGTGCAGACTGAGAGGAGGAGACTGAAAGCTGTGTGGGACAACCTGTTTCAGTCTTGCTAGCTAACACAATTTTCAGTTGTCAAATTGGGTGGTTAAAGCTCCACAAAATGTTTACAGTCTGTGTTTGGTGGTGATAATGGCTTGACAGGTTTACCTCATTTCTCTGCTGACATTCCAGATTATAAAAAACATTTGTAATGGCTTAATTGTTATGAGACCAAGGGCTGCGTAAAATAGAATCACAAGTGGATTGTAATATTAAGATCTGTTAATGGAAAATATTATTTTTATCAGGAAATCTTCTAATCAGTGTAAAGCAGAGCCATAAATGTGTGAATGTGTGACTTCATAACATTTCAACACAGAGTTGGTGGGAACAGGGTTTAAAAGACTTATTTTGGGGATTGAAGATCATTAAATATGACATACAGGCATTAGTGGGATGGGTTTTATTATGGCTAAGAATACTTAGTCCTTTTACAGGCTGGTATCTGCAGTTCAGGCTTAATCAGTTTCATTAGAAAGTTTGGAGACTCTGGGCTGCCATTTGTGAAGAGAGTTTATTCTGTTAGTCTTCAGGCTGTAAAATAGATCATAAGGAATTTCATGCAAATGAATTGGAGAATAGAGGTCTTAAGTGAATTATAATCATAGTCTTTCATTTTTTCTTAGTGCTAGAACACAGTTTGGATTGCAAGGTAATATTGAGGGTTGAGATACGGAAGATCCTCTGCATGTAATATTAAGATTCCTATTTCCTGGCAAGCTGGTAGAGCAAAAGATAAAGGGTATTTCTCGAAGATGAAAAGATTGCTTAAACACTAGCATTCATGCTAGCACTTGCTGCTAGAATATGTGTAAGGAAAATTTAGTGACAGTTCTCTGTACTGCTTCATCCACCAGCTCTGTTATGTTACAGACCACCAGCCAAACCTCTGTTTAGAGAGCCACTCAATTTCTTTCCATCGTTTTTATGCCACATTAAATATTAAGTTAAAAAAAAAAAAATTGTTCCCTTACTGCTTGCTGCCATGGTTCATAAATGCTCTCTCCATTTGCAAGCCAATGACATGTGCCCAGCTCATTACTGCTGTAGTCAGCAGTCTCCAAGCAGCCTGTGATTGTTACTAATTACCCACAGATGCATTTTCCCTGCTCTGGTTGCTGATTTCAGCATGGTCAGTATCACTTTGAGAGGACAAAGTCGTTCTAAACTGACACCTTTGCTTGACTTTCCAATACAGTGTAGAGGGCAGATTGACAAATCCACAGTCAGCCCTGACTGCAGTTGGCTGGAGAGTCAGTTTGCATTAGCAGAGTCCCGAAGTGACTGCGACCAGCCTCACTGAAGAGCAGAGAAGTGCATTTCATTTTAGTGGAATCTGACGTGAACTCTGTGTTGCTCTGTGAAAAGAAGAAGCACAGAGCAAAACATTCGAAGTGGGCTTTATTTTTGTTCCTCCAGCAGATGTTCAAGTGAGGGAGCTTCATCTGCTCCCATGCCATGCCAGGACAGCTCTGGCACAGCTTACCTCTCTTAGCTTGTCTGCTTCTCCACATCACTACGACTCCATGAATTTGTGCTGTTAGATCTGCTGATGAGTAGGTTGCAGTGCATTTTGCAGCTTACACACCTGTGCATGGGAAAACGGAGACTGCAGAATGCAGACAAGTGATTCTTTCTTCTCCACGCTTGGCTTTGTAACTACACTACCAAATGAGTGTTACCTTGTATGCTCTTTCTTGGGATCAGCCATGAAGATGATATTGCCACAGAGCCGACTGCATCATCTTTCCTGCGCATTTTATGTGCCTGTCAAAAAGGCGAGAAGAAACAGAGCAAAAGTAGAAGCAGAGTCCATTTGTCGTCTGGAGGCTTGGGGAAGGAGAGAAATTCTGAATGGCAATCACATTAGATCATCTGCTCTGGTTTGCACTGGGGGACTCAGGCAACCAAACATAATTGATTCCAGGCTTCAGGCTGGATTGAATGTTGAGCAAGTGGGACAAATATATCTGTTGGAACAGACTCTGCCACTCCTGGAAAAATCAGCTTGACTTTTTCTTTAGCGTAGATGCATCCAATAACTTAGATGTGGTATATTATGCCTGGTAGTTATTTCTCCATAGGTGGCACAGGCCTGTGGGTAATGCAGATAACAGGGATGCATTTAACCTTTTATATTACTACATATTTTGTCAAATTTTTGTCACTGGGAAACAAGAGTGCTAACATGGGATAAATGCATGTCAAAAGTGTTTTTCTGCTACTGTTCTGCAGCAATATACAGCCCTTAGCTGGTGCCTGATAGCATGTTTTTTCATTAGTAGTGCTCAGTTTTACAGAAGTCTGTTGCCTGACTCTTCTGCCTGCTATGTTTATCCCATCATGCTATGTCTACAATTTATGAGCCACAGTTTCACAAGGTTTTGTAAAATGGCAGTTATTGTCAATTCTGAAGCTAGGCGCTAGATGGTGATGAAGCAGTTGGACCGAAAAGGATGCCAAAAATGGATCACCACCTGAGCTGTTCAATATTTGCAACCAAAGTGGATTCTGATACCTTAAGCAGCAATGTAAAAAAAGAACAGCTGCTTTAAAATCCCAGGCTGATCTCTTGCCAGGGTTAAACACTGATAATATTTATCATTTAGCAAAATGCAGCCTGAAGAAGCTTTTTGTTTATTTAAAAAGAAAACCCTGTAGGACACAGGATTCATTTGAACAACACTGGATACAAGCCTTGGTATGGAAGGAGCCTGGAGATACATTTCTCTCTTCACAACCTAGAGTTTATGAACTGACTTTGGACCAGATGTTTATTTTTTTGTGTGGCTCAATTTTGGAGGTCTTATTACACACTAGATCATGATAATCATAATCAAAGTGTGCTCTGAGCTGTGGTCTCCAGCTGACACCTGATTAGGGAGAGTCAAGCACTTTTTGAGCTGCTGCTGAGTAAGGGGACAGGACCAGAGTGCACCTAACAGGAAAGCAATAGCAGGAGCAGCTTCAGATGCAACAGTTTGTGCAGAATTATGCAGTTTAGACATGAGTAAATGGCCATAAGTTGTGCCAGAGGAGGCTTAGGTTGGATATTGGAAAAAAATTCTTTACTGAAAGGGTTGTGAAGTATTGGAATAGGCTGCCCAGCTGTGTCACTGTCTCTGGAGGCAATCAAGACGTGTAGATGGCATAGTTTAATGGTGGGCTTGGCAGTTCTAGGTTAAAGGTTGGACCAGATGTGCTTAGAGGTCTTTTCCAACCCAAATGATCCAATGATTCTGTGCTTAGAAATAATGATGGTGTGCCAGCTGGCAGAACTGGGAGAGTGGTCAGACACTGGCACAGGTTGCTCAGAGTGGCAATAGGATCTCCATCCTTGGATATGTTCAAATGCTGTTTGGATATGGTCATGGACAACCTGCTTTAGGTGACCCTGCTCTGAGCAGGGGAGTTGTACTGCATGAATTCCAGAGCAGATTTCTAACCTCAGCTACTCTGTATTTCTGTGATAGGCATTGTGCTTCTGTGTTTGCTGGGTAGCAAGTTCTGTTCCTTGTCTCTATGATGGGATCATGCCCAGTGCCCCTGGAGATGGGACACCTGCATAACTTCTGAGTATCTGTTTGTTCTTCTGAGCTATGCTTGAAAGTGGAGTAGATGGCTGAGGGAGGTTTTGATTCATGTATTTTTCTCTGTCTGTTACATGCATTTATAGGACCATTCTTTAGATACCATAAAACATGGAAGAAATGGTGGGTGTTTTGTTTTTACATGATGTTTGTTATTGATGTTTTTGCTTTAAAAAAAAAAAAATCCTTGTAATGCATCCCTGTTTCTCCACCCAGCCAGCAAGGATACCAGTTTTAAAAGCCTTTCTCTGGAATTCTTACCCTGAGTTAATCTCTCAGATGAAAACTGTAGGGGCTGTGTCCCTCTGGGAATGGCTGGGGGACAGTTTCAGGAGAAATGGGAACACAGAAGTTTCTAAGCGGTTTAAAATCCAGCCTATTTAGTTTTATTGGCTTTTGAATTAGGTATTTTAGACATGCAACAGAGAAATCAAGTGTTTTGTCTTAGTAGGAAGCTGCAAGAGTGTTGTCTTATATGGTGTGTACATCAAGGTAGAGTATTTTATCATTGCAGAGAGGTAACGTGGGAAATGTGGGCTGAACTCTTTGAAGTTCTGCTTGAATCCCAAATATACAGTCTTCTTTTGCCATGTCTTGGCTGGGTTCTGAATACTCATCCCACACTGAAATCAAACTACTGACTCTTTGCAAACTGCCTTCTGTTTTCAGCTTGGTGAGAATAAAGAGAAGTTTGACTAATAGATGGTGCTCTTTCTTCAGCACTGATGAAGTCTCTGGAATTGGTGCTTAAAGGAGCCAAGAAAGGGCTGTTTCTCTTTTGGCTCAAGCCCTCATTTGATCTGCATTTTATAACTCATTTTTGATGATAATCTGAGAAAAAAAAAAATACTTTTCGTGTCCAGTGGAATCTGTAATGTGAAACAAAAGCAAAAGTAAAAGATTCCCATACATGACTGAGGAATACATAGTGACATCAGACTTTTCACTCATTCTTGCACACTTGACACTCACAGTGGAGACAACTAGTAGTTTTGAGATGCAAAAAATGTGGTACAGGGTCAACATTTCACTAATGTGGAGTGTGAAAGTGGGTAATGCGCTGTGAAATCTGCAGCTGGTGATTCCTTTGGGGAAAAGAGAACATTTATTTTAGTTCATATTTTACTGTATTTGAGGTGGGGGTGAAAAAGAAACAACAAATATTGTATATAGGTGATTCTACAGTTGTGGGTTGCTTATCATTCTGAATTTAGTTCTAAACCCAGGTCTTGCTGACCACAATGGAAGAACCTGATTTCACGAGGAAATGGTATTTTACCCTTAAATTAATTTCCCACCTTGCACTTTAAGAACGACATAGCAGCAAAGTCATCTCACAGAATTCTCATCCTTTGGAGGTCAGTTGCTGGTCATCAGTGTAGCAGGATATAAATGAAGAGGAGAAAGCACTTGAAGGTGACTTGTCCCACAAACCTCTTGGATCTAAAGCTAGGGGTCATTGTCAGAAGGTAACTGCTTCTTTCGGTTGACTATATAGGAAAGCACTTAGCTTAAACTAGAGCTACGTGAAGTGGGAGGGATCTACCCTGTGGAGAGGAAGAAGGGTCTCAGGAATAAGGTTTTGGAGGGAATCCTTATCCAGCTGATATTTGCTGAAATATTGGTAACAGTTTTGAAGCAGTGTTTTCATTAGCTGAATGAAAGGATTTCAATTATATTGACTGTAAATTAAAAAAAGATTTGCAGTTTCTAAATGGCAAGTATTTTAAAAGTTTAAACTTCCTATTCCAATTCTCTAACAGCAATGTAACATTTTCACAATTTGTTCTTCCTTTTTTTTTTTTTTCCTTTTCATTCCTAAAATCAAGACAGATGTGACAAAAGTAAAGAAAAGGGTTGATTTTGTGGAAATTGCCTTTTCTGCTGGAAACTGCTTTGTTAATTTTTGTTGTTGTTGTTGGGCAACAGTAATAATAGCTAAATGTCTTCTTCTGAGGCCATTATGTTTTGTTCATATAATCAATTTCTACATGGATATATTGATTGGTGTTTAACCATTATCACCAAATTATACTTCAATTTCTGTGATACTGTTTTTGAAGTACAAATTGGTGTTGGTAGATCACTGGTTTCTAGCACAACATAATGCTAGATTTACAACTTAGTCTCTACATTTAGTAGATAAAAGTGCAGATGCATTTTCCAATAATCTATTCATCACTCCTGATAGGGCCTGTCATGCTGAAGACTTGAAAAAAGGCCACATAAACTCTTGTGGAAAGGCAGCCAATCTGAAAAACAAAAGTGTCATTTTTAATGACAGGTCAGAGTCTAACTGAAGCACTGTTAATTTTTTTCAATTTTTATCTTGCCATTAAAAAGGAACAAGTGCATCTCAAAAAGCAAACGAGGCCACTTGTACCCCACTAAGACCTTGGCTATTAACTGGCTCTTTTGATGATGTGCAGCCTGATTCTGCTGGGAGTTTTGCTGTGGATTTAAATGTTGAATTTAACTGTGGTAGACATGTTTTGGTGCAAAGCATGTATAATAACAATTTGCATTTACATAGCATCTTTTGCTTAAGGATTTTGCAATCTCTAATTAATTAAATCTGTTTCCCCCTGCCCCCAATACCACTGTGGTATAGATAATAAATACAATTTTAAATGGAACAGCCATAGCAGAAAGATTAAGACAACAGGGTTTTGGTGCCTCTGTGCTGGCTCCTGATTGCAGCGTGGCTGGGGCTTGTTCTGCAAACATGTTGAGCAGCTTCAGCTCTTTTTTGCTCCAGTCTGAAATGGTCTGGAAAAACAACAACAGGGCATTAAACCAACTCCATGCAAGCGGGTGGAAACTATCATCCTGGCTTTACCAGCAGCGTCTCACATTGGTCTTTTAGTCCTGGATACACTCACCCACAGTTCTGCCACTGTCTG
This sequence comes from Netta rufina, assembly GCF_964035555.1. Taxonomy (NCBI): domain Eukaryota; kingdom Metazoa; phylum Chordata; class Aves; order Anseriformes; family Anatidae; genus Netta; species Netta rufina. Next base: position 78,500,148 of record NC_140126.1, on the reverse strand, counting down.
CAGCCAGCTGTGGAGGAGCAGTGAAGGTTTCAGGTGCTCAGAGATGCCAGGGTGGCTTGCTGTGTTAGTGCTTTAGGACATCAGTGGCCTATTCAATGCACAGTGCTTTTTTGCTGCCAGAGAATTGCTGTAAATGTTCAGATATCTTCAGATTGGAAATAAAAATAGAAATGAAAACACTCCAGATAGTAAAAATGCTTTTTAAACCGCCTTTTTTTTTTTTTTTTTTTTTTTTTTTTGTCCTACAACAATAGCAAAACATCTGAGGCTGCCTGTACAATACAACAAAATGGTATTTCCAGGTGGGTAGAGCGATGTGTTTTCCTCTATTTGTAGGCATGTTGCGCGAATAAAGTCTAATGGCAATCTGAGTCAGGTTACAGATAACATTTCTATGGCAAAGTAATTGTTTTGATGATGGTACTTGAGGAGGCCTCCAAACTTGTTGCACCGTCAAAAATAGGTAGCTTTAGCTGGCCATGTATGAGTTACTTCTCACCTGTTACATTGCTCAGTTTGGAGATTCTGCTTAGTTACATATGGGGTAGTGATTTCTCTGACTGGCAGTTCTGGAAACCAGTATAGGAAGAGAGAATATTTTTGCTTTAATGGTAAAACAGAGGCATTTCAAGAGCTTTATGCACCAGCGAGTAATTAATGGATAGCATAACAGGAGAACACTTGCTGTTTGCTATCAGCTAATACTGTGCTATTAACATGTAGAAACCAGAACAAACTTTTTTTTTCTTTTTCTTTTTTTCTTTTTCTTTTCTTCCCAAACTCACAGAAGAAAAGCAGCAAAATATAGAGTACTCAAAATTAGACGAGCACAAGGACTAGCAACCAGTGCTATCTTCAGGTGCCAGACAGTGTAGGTGCTTCCTTAAGTAGCTCTGCTCTAAGGTGCCACCCGTGCCTTGCAGAGCTGGTGTTTCCTGAGGGCGGACAGCTTCAGGCATGTGCATGTCTCTTTGCTGCTGCCCAGTTTGGAGCTGACAAAAGTGACTGCCAGTGACATCAGGTGAGAGGGAGAGAGAATGCATCCAGATGTTTTAATGATGCTGCAGCACAGTCTGGGGGAAGGGGAGCATCTGTTGCAGAGCAGGAAGTAAAATCTTCATTTACTTTCCCTACTGTCTTCTTTAAATAGCTCACATGTAGTTAGCTCCCTTGTTAAATGCTGTGCTCTCTCATGTTATCTCTGAACAGAGATTTTATTGGCATATTTGGGGCTTTTTATTTTTTAATGGACCATTATTTCTTTATAACTATATAAGTGACCTCATCTTTGCTGAGCCTGTATACCACAGTGCAGGAGAGGATATGCAGGCAGGTGCTGTGGCCTCTTGCAGTGAAGATGTATAAAACTGCAGGAGGTGTATCAGGCCTTGAAGAGGTGTGTGAAGTGTGAGTGCTACCTCACAGACAGACATGCCCTTGTTCTTTGTATAAGAGTAAGCTTATGCTCAAGTATAACAGGGCTGAGTATGAACTGCCATGGGTTGGTTGGTGTGATTCACTGATTTTAATGGGAGAAGCTCGTAACATCTTAAAATATAAGTGGTCTTTTCTGTAAAATGGATAAAGTAGCTCTGTAGTTCTCCTTGGGCATGTTATGAAAGATGGCTTTGGTACTGAAGCAGCAGCAGTGAAGTGGTCACATCAGTGCCTTCAAGCATGAGGTAGACTCATCTGAAACTTCAGTTTGGTCTGACAGTGGCGGCTGAGGAGCAGGAGGTAGCCTTGCGAGCACTGGATGGGGACCCCTGTGCTGTGCCCCTGCTGCCCTTCACTGCCTGCACTGAGCTCATCAGTCCGTGTCTCATCCTCCTCAGATTGCTGCTCTTGGAAATTAACCCTTCGGTCTTTCTCCAGAAGAGCCACTCTCAGCAGCACCACTCCCTCCAGCCCTGCCAGCACATGGTGCACACAGGTGCTTTTCGTGCCAGCTGAAATGCACAAGGTGACATGCTTAGCCCCTTGAAGTAATGTGAAGTGAACTCACTGGTGTGTTATGCCACCTGAGGGTTTTTAAACAGTATGGCTACTTCCTCATTCTCCTCTGTAAGGTGTCAGGTACAGACACACATCTAACAGCCTAGTCTGTCCTGTGCTCTCCAAGGTCTGTCCAAGCTGTGCACCACCCTTCATTTCTGATGGCAGCTGTCTCCCTGGAGTTGAGGGATGCCACGGTAGGGATGGCTGTCAGATGTAGGGATGGCTTCTGTACAGATGTACTTCAACACAGCACAGCAAAAGCCTCTGGGGCACCTCCCTGTGTCAGGCATCCTGTCCCCTCTCTCTCTGGGAACAGAGTCAGTCCCTCAGTGCCTGTCTGTACCCTGATGGGCCCCTGTTGTCCATGGCTGTGTGCCATGGCGAGGCTGTAGGGGGCAAGCACCCAGCCCAGCCACAGTGAGGGGGATTCCAGGAGTTTCTCCTTGCCAGCATGTCTTGGAGGGCTGTCAGGCCAGGTCCCAGCTTGTAGCATCCTCCTTAGCTCTTTCCTTCCCCTGGGCAACCCCTCAGGGTAGCAAGGAGGCCTCGCTGCTTTGTTCAGCATCACGTGGTGGGTGGAGGACATGACAGCTCAGCCCCTCATCATCAAAAGGGCTTTCCTGAAGGGACTCCTTTCTTTGACCTTTGTAGTTATTCCCGTTCAATCTTTCTTCATGTTTTCTTTTAATTATTTTTCCCTTTCTTCTCTCCCCGTCTTTTTTCCCTAAAAGTCCACCACTCCTCTCAAGTATATTAAGGATGTGAGTGAAATTGATGGCTGGAACGTCTCAAGTCTTTATGATGATGAATGACTTTCACTGCCAAAGCTTTTATTGTCTGTGATTTGGGAAGAAGGGGAACTGATTTATCATGGCTGACTGTCATGCCATATAATACAGTTATAAATCCTGACCCACTGACTGGCACCATGAACCAGGGACCTCCTCTGGCCAGTCTCCCTTCCTCTTTTGCCTCCCTGCTCCTTCCTCCCACAGCTGCTTGCTCATCTTCCTCAGCTGAAGGGGGAAATTCAGACCTGGGGAGCTCCCACAGTAATGGTGATGGCCCTGAGCACGTTACCCAGACCCGAGTGGGCTGTGAGGTCCCCAGGCTCTGGGGCAATGGGGGATGCCCAAAGGCCCAGCCCAGGGCACCAGAGCAGCCCCAAGGTTTTGGCACCTGTGCTGGTGAGGCTGGTCTCGTCCTGACTGAATGTGGTAGAGAGGGGAACTGGTGATTGTGGCTGGGAAGCAAAGTCCCATCAGCTGCTTTAAACATGCAAAAAGCCCTCAGAAAGATGAGCTGATGCATTTTTTTAACTTAATTTTAATGATCCTGGTGTAATCCTCCTGGCAAAGACCGGGCATGTGCAGTTTTCGCACAAAATAAACCAGGCAGAAGTAACATGATGCTGCCTCTGCAGCACCACAAAGGAAAGTCCTGAGGCATCGCTGGCTGGTTGGCAGCCCAGAGGGGTACTTACTTTATAGAAATTTTCAGTTCTGTGAATTCCCAAAGCTGATTTTCAGGTCTGTGTACAAACCTGTTTACCTTTCCCTTCTAGGACTAGACAACTTGCTCACAACACTTCTTAGCTGGCCAGGAATATTTATTTGAAAAGCTTTCCTGCAAAACTGCAAATTTCTGGGGAATATTTCATGGTGAAAAAAATTCATTGTCGCAAAAGATTAATTTTGTTGTCCTCCACTCCTTTTTTGGACAGAAAATCACACTTGAATATTTTTGATCAACCAGTACTTTCAGCAGAATATTCAAATTTTTCCTGTGTTTCATGATTGTAGTAATAGTAATTCCATGTGCTTTTATGTCCTTTTGTCTAAAGTCATTGGAGGACACTTTACAAAAAGTAACTCATGCATTTATTTTTTCCTGAACTACCTGGTGCATCAGTTGATCTACACATCTGAATATCTTGTAGGAGATACTATCTATTGACAAGGCAGCTAGGAAAGGGAATGATGTTGGAAGTACAAACTTCATCTGACTTTCAAAGGGCACATGAAAATTGCAGTTGTGTCTTAAAGTGATTTCATCAAGCTGTTTCAGGTTCTTTGAACAAAAAGAAATAAAATACTCCAATTTTGGTAATTAAAATGTTTTGATGGAAATGTTGAGGTATCTGGTTTTCCATATTTTTTCTAAAGCTTCACTTTTTCCATCACACAGAATCCAGATAAAATGTCTGATTTCAGCTTTTCTTCTTATTCCAGGATAAAAATAGCATTATTGAAATATCCAGAATGTCATACTTTGAGTTGTCAGTTTGGACAGTACCTTAATTACGGCACTAAAACTTAGGGTGTAAATATCTTTTCTTTGAGGAGCAGAAAGCTGCTGATAATGTTAGAAGTGAGTGAAAATGTCTCCATCTCAGACAAACTGTAGATGCAGGCAATACATACTGATTCTTGTGAGATGGAATATTTTAGCATGGGTTTCACATCTCTGCAACAGATATGGGTGGACGCTGTTGTACTTTTTCCCTCTGTGTTTACCTAGCAAGATGGATAACCGACTGTCAACATACTCTCCCCTTCATGTTTCTGACTCTGCAGGTGGGCTGTGGAGTCATGTCTGGTGGTGACTGCGCATACAGGGTGCTCTCCTGTACCGAGGGGACTGTTTGCATGGGAGAAGGCTGAAGGTCTTCCCTGGCAGTAGCAGGGCATCTTGCTGTCAGGTACATCTGGCTGTAAAGTGCATGGTGCCTAACTGAAAATGCCCTGGCCTTGAGGAGCCCTGGCGATGTGGTGAGCTGGCACCCAGTCAGTTGTTGGGATCGATGTCAGTGAACAGTGTTGAGGGTCCAGTTTGGAGCTGGCAAGATCTGTGCCAGAGCAGTTTTGTACAGTTCCTGGGGGCTGCTCTCTGACTCCTTTGTCCTGCTCTCATTGCTCCCAAATACCCCAGGGTACGGGTGGCTTTCTGGGCTGCAAACACGCTTTGCTGGCTCATGGTGAGGTTTGTGTCCACCAATACTCCCAAGCCCTTCTCAGGGCTGCTGTCTATCTACTCATCACCCAGTCTGTAGTTGTCCTTGGGATTACCACAGCCCAGATGCAGGACCTTGCACGTGGCCTTGTTGAACCTCATGAGGTTCTCACAGGCCCACCTCTCAGGCCTGTCCTGGTCCCTCTGTATGTCACTGCTGTCATTTGCAAGGCGACTGGAAAATCTTTTGCCTGGTCAAGTCCTTCCTGGCTGCTGCCAAAGTGCTCTTCTGTGCCTAGCTGGGAGGCAAAGTGACCCTTCCTTGCCAGTGCCACCTGGCCCTGGCAGGTCATGGTTCAGACCCACGGCTCTCTGTTCCCAAAGCAAAGCTGACTGTGGTGCCACAAGCCTTGGCTAGCTGCCTGGGCTTGCTGGGCTGCTTGCACCCATATGGCTGCTGAACAGTGGTGCTATCCCTTGCACCACCTCCAGATGAGGAGGGCAAAAGTCAGCATGAAAGTCTTAGCTGGCTGATGCACTGGGGTTGCTTTGCAGTCCTGTACCAATGCAAGAAGCTGGACCTCATCCTTCAGACAGGACAAGCTCCCTTTGAACTTCAGAGTGGATATCTTGTGCAGTGAGGAAGCCCACCTTGAGGTCTTGTTCTGGTTTCCCTGTCTCCATCAGTTTTGCCTTCCTCCCACTTGTGGCTTCCTGCCTGTCCTGGCTTGCCAGGCTGTGGCACAGCCCCACCACATGGAGCCACATCTCCTTGGCCAGCCATGCAGGTGGTGCCTCCTGTGCCTGGGCTTTGCTGTCCTGGGTCACCTGCAGCAGCTCAGGGCAGGGAATTGGGGATCAAAGGGCTCCCAACATTGCCTCTCACTGTTCTGGCAGTGGGGATGGTCCTTTCCAGATGGCCTTTCTGCACAGGTGGTCAGCAAGCTAATGTCACAACTTGGTGTCCCCGGGGTGCTCCCCAGCCCAGGTCCTGTGTTACCACCATCTTCCGATGCTCCTCAGAAAGCAGCCAGGACCTTGCTGTAACCCATAACCTTGCTCCTCGAGAGCTCAGACAGTGGCAGGAAAAGCGCTGGAGGTGGCTGATGGTTGTGCTGGTTGGTATGGGCAGGGGTACACATGTGTACTGCCTATGGACAGCAGGTGTCTTTTGACCATAATAAAGATCTGCAAGGTTTGGAAAATGAAATCCTAAGGAATTATGGACTCATTTGGGAGCAGCCCCTCTGTCTTCAGTGCTGCTCCTCATATGAATAAAGGCTTTCGATCTGAGGAGTGAAGCGCAGAAAACAAGGTATGAAGGACAACCCAGTGTCTTCAGGGCTCTCATTGATATGTGTGTTCTTTCTGTTAACTGCTAAGTATTTGCTAAACAGGTGTGAAGCCACAGTGTGCTGTTGAGAATGTGCTTGGTTTTTCATTCCTTGAAAAATGCCATGCTGGAGGCCAGTGTGGTGGGCAGCTGAGCTGCACCACAACTGGTCTCTCACTCTCCTCAGAGGGACAGGGGGAGGAAGTACAATGAAGGACTCAAGGGTTGAGGTAAGGACAATGTTTTCAATAGCTAGCTCTGCGCTTGTTGGCAGGAATGGGGATCCCTTAGACCACAAAATTTACAAGCTGCCGACCCTCTCATGGTTGTCTTCCAGCTTTCTAGCAGTAAAGTGATTACTATAGAGGCAGTCTCACAGAGCCTGCTGTGCTGCTCTTATTAAAAGTATTGCTGTGCTGCAGAAAGGAAACAACAATAAAGGGAATGTGTAGCTTCTGCATGCATTAAGATCACTGATCAAACCACATGAGATCCCATTTCAGACATAATGTGCATTGGAGGGCAAAATTAGATTGAGAAGTAAATGGAGCCTAAAATTTCCATAGCTTTATTCGTCAGAAAGCTGTTTCATTGCGTGGTTTAATTCTCCTAGTTCTTTCATTCATTGCATGTAGCATGCTGGCTGGAGTACATTTTAGAAATAATGGGATGAAAGAAAAACCATCTTTAATTTGGCTGTGGCTGTGAGGTGTGTAAGGGTCGTTCAGACCTGGGATGGAAGGGGGTATGAAATGCTGAAGAACTTACACAACAGTAGAAAAATAGCCATGCTGACACTTCCTGTGCTTTAACAGGAGGCGGCGTTTTTTTTTAGGATTTTTGTTTGTTTCTTTTGGGTTTGGTTTCTCTTGCATTTACTGAATTTCTGAACTGTGTGAAGTTGGTTTTATTATTTCTCTTTTAAGTTTCATTTCAGTGCTGCTTGTAAAGCATACTGCACAATGAGCTACACTTCAAAAAAAAAAATAAAAAAATCCTAGGCTTTAAGATCTGCAATGGTGGCAAGTCCCCTGCCCCCCTTGTTTTTTGATTTGTTTTGTTTTGGTGAGATTTCTCTCCCCTTTTAACATATCAATTTGACAGGAGGAGACTAACTGGTCTCTTAAATAAGTAGACACGTTTCTTTTTTGCCTTTGAAGGTAACACTTGGTGTCATTTCCAAACTAACACAGATGGCCGAGCAGAGCACTTGATGTACAGTGAGTCCCTTTTGAAATAGTGAAAACTGTAGGTCTATATAACTGGCAGCAGTGATATGACCAGAGCTGCAATGGAAGCATGTTCATGTGTCTGTCCCATGTATAGATTTATGCATGCACACATGCTTCCAGACTGTATTTCCCTTGTCAGACTGCTTTACAAAGCTGTGAAAGCTAAGGTGGCTTGCCTCACACTGCTTCATGAATTCCTACATGTTAATTGTTTGCAATGTTTTTTTATTATATTGCATTACAAAACATGGAAATGCAAAAAGGGATCTGTGCCTGTTCCAGAATCTTTCCAGGGAAGTCTCTGTCCTTTTTTTTTGCTGTCATGACACAAATTCTTGTTTATCTCCTTAAAAAGAAGGTGTGGTTCATTCCTTGAAGTTGTTCGAATGTTTCCGTCAATTTTAGTGTCAGATATGCTGAGTGCCTGGCATGATGTTCTTTGCTTTGAGATATATATATATATTTTTTTTTCAACATGCTAAGGAGTTTGCTTAGGAAACTTAGTTGAAGGAATCAGCAAACTCTGCTCTGGTGCCACTAGCCTTATGAAATCAGTGTCCCATGTGTGTCCCCAGAGAAAAGCAGAGGCTCTGCTGTGCCCAGGCGCAGGTCTTTGTGCGGTGGTTACTGTCCTGGGTTATTTTCAGGTCTTCAGGGAGGTCACCCCATCTCTGGCTGAGCACACGCAGGGTCCAGCCTTGCTTGGCTGTGACCCTTCTCTGTGGGCCCCTTTGCCCTTGTTGTAGCCAGGTGTGCTGAGCCTTACTCACCAGTGATTGGACTCAGAGGAATGGATTTTCTTGTCCTGTGAAAATATTCACAACTCTGACTTTATCAGGTCTATTGTCAAATAAAAACTTTAGATCTGAGAAAAGTTTAATAACTGAAAGTAGTAAGTAAGATAAAAGCAGTCCAGAGCAGTCAGCACCTCTTGCTTTTATCTGATCCAATTTTTCTATCTGTCTCAGTACCTTATATTTTACATACCAAAGTCACTCCAATCCTGAAAATGGCATTTCATTTTATATGTATATTCCCAGAAACCTGTGGAGCTAAAATACCCAGAGCACTGGACTTTCTGCTCACATGAAGTCCAAGCTTCTGTGATGCAGGCTATTTTCTGGGGGTTTCTGACTGTTTATGAAAAGGGTTAATTAAGAAAGGTTTTGTCTGGCTCCAGTATAAAGGCAAACCAAAATGATGGCTGTGCTCTTCCACTTCCTCCTCGCTGTGCACCGGAGAATGGCCAGCACCTGCCTGCAGCACTGGCATGCCCTGGCTGTGCGTTGGGCATACCAAAATGTGCGTGTGTCCATAATTCTCATTTTCCCCATCTTTTTTCTTCCTCAAATGCATCCTAATGAGCCAAGCATTGCTAAACCCACTAAACCCACAGAAGGGGCACAAGCTCATAGTTCTGAATGGTGGAAGCACTGTTTAAAGCATGCTGTCCCCTCCAGCAAGGGGCAGTGACAAGAAGCAAGTGGCGCTGGCGGGCAAGGCAAGACCCCTGCACTAGCACCCAGCTCTGTGCAGTGGCCAGCTCCTTTGGAGCGACAGTGTTCTTTGGCAGCAGAGAGGTATGGACAAGCATCAAGCAAACAGGAATTGTGCAGTGAAGAGAGTCTGTGCTCTGCAGAGTCTTCACTTTCAGGGAGTCAATGACAGGTTAAATGGCAATGATAAGTTGTTGTACATGGCTAATCGCTGGCCACCTGTGATTTTAGGTGCCGTGGCTGTGGAGTCTTGCAGAGACATTGTCTGCCTCAGGGAATCCTTTTCTCATCTCCACACAGATGTCCCCTCCAATACCGTGTGTGTGTGTGTCTGTGTGCCCACACACACATCTATAGACTTCTAATCCTGCATGGACGTGTTATGTGAGGGGAAAGAGAGCCAGGTAGACTCTAGTTCGAGATGGATGACAGGGTGCAGCTTAGTGGTCATCCTTGCCTCAGGTCTGCAGACAAAGCTTTCTGATGCTAACAGCTCTAAAAAGTACTTAATAAGCTGGGCTGTCAGGTTGTTCCTGGGGCAGAGCAGCACAGTGACTAGGCTAGAAGAAAAAAAAGGACAGGAGTTTTATGCAAAAGCAGGCAAGAGAAATTGTTCAAAAAGACATTTTGCAGCTCCAAAATTGTTGCTTAGAAATTGCAGAGAAAAAAAAAAAAAAAAAGATTGGAGGTTTCTTCTGTACTTCTCCACTGTATTTTCTCTGTACAAGGAAGTGTTGATCTTCCTTCCTTTTTCTTTTCCCTGCCCTGCCTCTTTTTAAAAAGTGTAGTAGTGTCAATGGGAAGAGCAAGAGATACACCTGCTATGAAGGGCAGCTCTGGGCTCCTTTAGACATCTGTGGCTGCTTTGCAGGTGAGAAGAAAAATAAACCTACAACTGCAACCCCCATTTCAGTGCAGTGCGCTTAATTTGAATTTTATGGCCTTGATAGCAGATTACAGTGATGCTGTCACAAACCCTTGCATCCACAGTCACGGTGGACACTGTGCATTTCAATACCTCCTCCGCTAATCTTTCCCCCACTGCTCCCAATCCCTGGCTGCTAATTTCACGCAGGCACTTAAACATGATGGATAATTGTGTTCTGCTTATCAATGTTTAATTTAAGGGCTGTTCCATCTGACCTGGATGCCCTCTGCAAGAGCTATGCCTCATTATTGATTTCATGGTCACACCTGTGACATTACCTGCTTTGTAGGAAGTAGACTTTGACATTCCTGTGAGGTTTTGGCAGCCAGAGCTAATTGTCAGAAGAATAATCGAGTCAGCAAAATCATTACAGGTGATCTGTGTGTTACCACTGTTTTATCTGCCTCTAATTAGGTGTAGGAGAGGTAACTCATAGCAGTAAGCATGCTGCAATTGGTTTGATGTCCACAAATAGAGCTAGATGAGCACAGGGGGGAAGTTACTCATTTACAGCTGCACTTCAGTTTGTCTGGGTCCTGTGCTGGTGGCCTGTCCTTTCCTGGGGTAACCAAGGAAGATGTGACCACATCCAGACCACAGACATCATCCGGAAGCAAAGCCTTGACTGCATTCATGCTGGACAGTGTGGCTGGAGCAAAGTCTGTGAGGTGCTCGTGGGGGCTCTGGACTGAGCGAGCCTGGCAGGGCAGAGGGGTCGGTGCAAGGCAGGGGATGGGACAGGGGATGGGGAGCAAAGCCCAAGGGCTGGTGCTGCCTGACACCCCCAGCTCCAGCCCCCTCCAGATTTTGGGAGTCAGCTGTAAAGGTGACAGGTGCACCAAACAAATCCTTAAAATTCACTCGGGACAGCTGAGTTTTATAAATTCACTGTACCTGCAGGGAAGGACAGAAGAGGATTAATTCCTGCCTCCTCTGTTGTGGCTGTGGGCAGACTGGGAGATGGTCACAGTGGAGGTTTTGTGTCATTGTCATGCCGAGTGCTGTTTTTTATGGCATGTGGTAAAGCTGGGTAATTTTTTCAGGAGAAGCTCATCTCTAGTTGGGGTGCTTCTCTACCCCAGGTGGACTGTCCGTGTGACACGTGTCTCCAGCGGGGGGAGCAGGAGCTGGGGGTGGGACTTGATGGTCTTTAAGGGTTGCTTCCAACAGAAACCATTCTGCTTCTGTCATTCCACGATGCCTAGAGGTCCTTTTCCTGCTGAGAGGGTTGTGAGGTTGATCAAAATGCTTTCCTCCTGATAATGATTAGAACAACAGGGGCAGTATTATCAAAGTCATCACTTGGCCAAGGAAGAGCTTTTCATAGGGGGAACCAGATTTTTCAAAGAGAAGTCTCTTTTGTAGCAAGTTTGGCTGCTTCAGTCTTTGTCCTGTGACCTGTCTGCATGGGGCCCTGGGGAACTGCTTGATTCCATGGTGGAGCACCCCCAGCATGGGGCATGACGTGGGGTGCACATGGCCTTGGGTGGCTATTTCAGACCAGCCAGTGACTTTGTGAACACACCTGTGTCAAGAGCAAACACACACGGGGCATTCACAAACCGTGCAGCTGTTTTTTATAGTACTAGTGTCTATTATAGACTAATATAGACTATTCCGTGTCTGAACCTTTGTCTCTGGAGAGGTGAGATTATCCTGTTAACACAATGCACTGCCTAGTCCTTGCCCAAGTTCCTGAGCTGATGGCAATTTCAGGTCTGTTGTAGGCATGAAACAGTGAGTGGAAGCTACTACGCATGGCTAGCATTGCTTCAGTACAGCCCACAGGCACCTCAAAGAGGAAAATGCCCTCTATTGCAGAGGAGCTATTCTGAGGCATTGGCAAAACAGCTTCTGAACTACCCTCCCCACCACCTGAACCCCCTGCATTTTCTAACGTATCCTGTGCAGTAATTAATTACCTCTCCAGTGGATTCATTTCTTTCATACTGTTACTGGCAATCAGTTAGATAAAGGGAAAAAAAACATGTTGGTGCCCTGTGGTATTGAAAGTGAAGGGTTTTCACACTGTCAGGGTAATGAATTCTGCAAGGGTTTGAAGCACCTGAGCTTGAGGAAGTCCTCGTGTCATGTGTCTGGGAGTGACAACCCCCAGTGGTTAATTACTGCCATGGATGAGAGTTGAGCTGATAGCAAAATGAGATAATTTCATTAGTAGTTAAGTGTGAAGTTAATTGGACTCACGTTTACACACATTATTATACAAAGACACACTTGGAAATGCTCTTCACTGTTTTTTTTTTTTTTTTCTAAAAAAAAAAGATGAGTAAAATGAAGAATGCTTCTGAACCGTTCCCTTATTTTTTTCTCACTGTGGTTTGGAGACAAGACGCCTTTCCTGCTGCACGTTGCCGGACTCTAGTATTGTGTGCAGGAGCAGAACATTTGCCAATGTCTGAGTGCTGCTTACCATGCGTGCTTGGAGGGGGTGTTGCTTAGCTCTCCTGCTGCTGGTTGCAAAATAATTTCTTTTATGGAAGAAAATTACTTATTTGCACTTTTTCTGAGGAATGATAATTTGCTCTCAGTGCAAGCAAGCTGTCAGCTGCTGGTGAATGGAAGGACGGACATGCATTGCATATCTTCTGTGTACAGAGCCAAGCACTTTGACACGTAGCTGCGGCCTCTGGTCCCACAGTGCCAGTTGATATTATTATTATTAAGCATCATTATATTCTAGTTTCTGGAGTAATGCAGAATGAATTCCATCAGGAATATGCCTCAAACTCAAAATGATGAGCAACTTTTCATCCCTGTAGCAAGCTCAAGATGGTCACATACATACATACTTCTCTGTAAAAGAGGCACTTGCTCCACTGCCAGCCAGGGTGCGTGCACCCACCCCACCTCATGGCATACCATTGCTGCACAGCTTCGTGGCCCTCAGCCCCTCTCCAGATGGGTGTACGTTCATTTCTTGGTGGAAAGTCACAAGGCAATGCTGGTAAGCATGTGCTGCAGCCTGCCTGCTGGAATTTAGGCTGGTGTGCCCCTTGTTGTAAAGCACCTTGGTGGGAAAAGCATTTCAAATGTCACGTTGCTTAGAATGCTGCAGGGCTGCTAATCCTTCAGACTCAATCAAGAAATGGTTAACTCTTTCCCCCTTGGAGAGGTGGAAAAGACAAGGCTTGGAGACAGAAAGTGGCTTGACCGTAGCAGTACTGAAAACTGAAAATGGGCTCCTCACCCTCATCTCCGGGATGAAGGCTTCCTGAGTCGTCCTAATCTCAGGTTTCCTCTACTCTGCAGTTTTGTGTTTCCAAGAGGGCTCATTTGACTGTATGGTGCTGTGGCAAGGGTTGTTGAGTGCAGATAGTCCTGTATTCATATTTGTTGTCCATACATCACTTCTAAGGTTGCTATTGTTTTAAACCTATGCCCATAAACCTACTTCAAGTCAGTCTGGTTTAATTGCAGTCCTAGTGGATGGTGACACTTTGCTGTTGGGCTTGCAGACATAGGATATTGTATGACAGTGGTATACTGTGTGCCGCCAGTGGCATGCCACACTCGTGCAAAAGCATTCCATCTCCTCAGCATCATGCCTAGATGCTGTATGCTCCCCTGAGCTTCCAGAATATGTTGACTCAAAATGAAGATTCAAAGTCCTTCTAGGCTTGGCAGCCTGGACCTGGGGTATCCAAAGTGCTGCTGGAAGTCAAGGAATAATGTGTTACTCCTCTGGGGTGGTGCAAAGTGCCTGTGAAAAGGTAAGGATCATATGTGGATGAGACAGAACTTCCTTGGGACCTGGCCATGTTGAGGGAAAGGACATACTTCCCACCCTAGTAATGATGTTGCCAGCCTCACCACTTCCCACTCAAAGAACATATCTGAATCATGCCTTCATGGGACGGCTGAATGAGCAAGCCCCTGGAGTAGGACAGGTCAGACGCATGCTGGTGATGCACATCTTAAAGGTACTCCCTAGTGATTTGGGTAAGCTCAGTGAGGACACCTGAAGGATATGTCAGGGTCTCCTGCGGACTGAAGTGGCATGAGAGGCAGTGAGCCAGGGCCCCTGAATGTGGCACGCTCTCTTGAATGTTCATCCTCAAAGGTAACATGGATAGAGTCATTTCATGGCCCTCAGGACTATCTCCTTTGCCAGGAAGGTCAGAAACAGTTAGTTATCTGCAAAACGTGAACAGGTATTTGTCAGCTAATCGATTATCTACTTCAGGTGCCCATCCTGTTTGCAGTAGGAAGAAGTGAGCTGTGTGTGCTCCCTCTGTCTCTGACAGTGACATACTGTCAGCCCCACGTGCCGTGACACGAGGTTATCTCCCCACCCCCAGCGAGCGTGGTGAGCTGCAGGAACTGCTGGTGCTTTAAGTGCCAGTATTATAAACTCTGCAGGCTTCTACAGTCTGTTTTACATCCCTTTGTTAAGGGATTTCCTGAGATAGTGGAGATGGAGCCTAAGCATATGGAGTCCATTGTTTTGCTCTTTTCTTTCATTCTCACTCTCAATTTTAGGGAAAAATCAGTGCTGGTATCACCAGCCAGTGGAGTGCGAGTGGTTGCTTGCTGGATAACAGGCTGCCATTCCGTAGTTCTGCCTTTTATTTTTTTACATAAATCTGGCATAAAATTTGCAACACACGGTCACATGAGGATTACAGGTAATTGTTTCCTCGATAAACTTTTTCCTTGATAAACTTTTAATTGAGCTGTGGGCCAGCTGTGACTGCAGGGGTGGGAGACCCATTGTCATGCCTGGCATGCTGACGGCAGGCCAGCAGATACCCCTGCAAGTATGGGTAGCAATGGGGCTGCCAGCCTCTCCATGGGCAAACTCGGCAACGTATTTGGGCACCTGAAGCCTTAGATAGTGACCTCCCTGTGCTGGCAGCAATTATCGTTGGAAAATCCTGAGAGGCTCTGCTATAGCTGAGCTCCTCTTAAGGCTGGGGGTGGCAGCTGAGCTGCTCTGTCCTGCAGGATGTAAAGGCAGGAGGGAGGAAGCTCTGCCTCCAGGCCATCCTTGTCCTGCCTCCAAATTTAGCCATCTAATAACCTTTAGAAGAGACCAGGCCAAAGGAACTCAGGAATAAGTGTGTGCTGAAGTCTCTGTGGCCCACTACTAAAATGCAGACGTGCTTTACTCTTGTACAGTATGGACATCCTAGTATGGATGCTGCTTCTTGCCCTCATTTTGTACTAGGGTTGTTGAAGTTTCTCTGAAACTAATTATTTGAGCAGAATTGAAGCTTGCCTGTATTTGGGGAAAATCTCATGGAGGACAATGATGCTCTGTTCTCTTTTTTTTGGGTAAGCGTATCAGATGAATCAAGAGGACAAGACAGGGTTGCAGCACTTGCAGCTGTTCCCTTGGTCCTTGCCAGCTTTTCCTTGCAGAAAATGAGCACTGGGTCAGTGTGTGAGATGAGAAGAGAACCAAAATTTTGGATATGTGCTGCCAGAGAACTGGATACTTTTGGAAAACGAGTCTTCTGCTTTTTGTGGTGATAGAAAGGGGAGAGGAAGGGAAGAGCAGTGGTAGCCCTACTGGGACCCATGTTGGTGGGGTGGCAAGCAGGGGAGATCACTGTTAACCTCTCACTGCCTGCGAGTCGAGGGGGTGAAGTTGCCGTCCTTTGACCACATTTATGGAGACCATAGATACTTTCACATTCCCCAGACTGCAGAGATAACATAATGTTTAATTTTTACCTGTGTTTTCAATCTCTACAAGCTCTAAATGTGTTTTAAAAATGACTATTGTAAAATTAAATGCCTATGCTAAACAATTTGAACATGAAAATATGTACACTTATTTTTTTCAGGGATGTTAAAATCGAGAAACAACTCGTATTTCTCATCGATCTGAGATAACCACGTTTTAACGAAGGAACTGTCAGTCGGTGATTTTTGCTGAGCAGGCTGTTTTGAGCCTTCTTTGTGCTAATAGCATCTCTGATCTTGCTGGTTGTCACCTGTGTGGTCCCTTCCATGCACGAGTTTGAGGTGTGGGAGCACCAAGGTGACACGTGAGCCATGCAGGCAGGGGGAGAATGGATCCCCTGTCCTTCACCTGACTGGAGAGGAAGCTCAAAGCTGATGCACACCAGTACAGGACAGCAACTCCAGACCCTTCCATGGTGTCTCAGGGTAGATGCTACCATGTGTATGACCGTTCTTTGAAGGCAGTTGTCCTGGAATGAGTGATACAACCAAGGATGCCCTCAGCTTCGAGGAGGTGAACTTGAGGATTCCCTTTAGGATAAGAGGCTGGCTGTGCTGGATCCTTCCTGGGGTGATTCATGGGAACATCTCTTTCGCCTTGTGGGCTCCTGAACTAATTTTGGCACAACAAACTACAGCAAATTTCCTTGAAATCTCACTGCATCAGCTTCAGCCTGTGGAGCAGGATATCCTGGCACCTGCACCATGGGAGGCAGGGTCTGGACAGGGTCTGGACATTGCTTGTGTAGTGTCTGTGGTGCGGAATCCAGTGTGTACCTCTTGTCTTAGCTCAGCAGGCAGCTGAATGTCCTAGGTTGGTGTTCAGAGCTGTGTCTGGAGCTGTGCTTGAAGTGAGGGCACCTCAGCACAGTGATCGAGGGGCAGAATGGGCTGGGGACATCCCACTGCCTTTCTGTGGTGTGATTTCTGTGGAAGACCCGAGGAGATTTGAATAAGAAGGCACGTTTCTGTAGTCTAAGTAGAGAGTGCCCTGTCAGGCTGTGTATGTGAATCTGACTCCCCTTTTTCTGGAGCAACAGCCAGTTTTTTTTTGAACTGGCTTTAGGCCTCAATGTGTGTGTGTGTTTTTTTTTTTTTTTTTTCCTTTTCTTTCTTAAACTGCCTTAATAAGAGATGCAAATAATATCCTGCTTTGTATTTAGGTCTCTGCAAGCCATCAGACCATGTGGTGTGATTTCCTAGAGAGTTTTCTGGGAAAGTGTCATTAAAATCAGTGTTATTTCACATTTTGCTGTTTCTGATTTTACAAACCTGAACTTTGGATAAACTTGGGAATAAAGGGAGAGCAGCTGCAGTTGAAACTGGTGCCTTTTGCTCCCTGCAGTGTTCATCTCTTCCCCTTTCCATCTCTCTTTTTGTCAGAGTGTTATGGCAGCTTACAGAGGAAGGGAAATTGTGTCTTCTCCCTCCGCCAGGCTAAAAATCCCACTCTGGTACTTGCAGAGTAGTTATGACAAATGCATGGCTGTTTTCACAGTGTTTGGGGAGATGTAAAACCATGTCCACTGGTCGTGATGCTCACGTGGTGATTTGTTGGTTTGATTCCTCAGGTCGTGAGCTGGCAAGCACAACCCTCCCAGGATACCCTCCACATGTCCCCCCTGCCGGACAGGGCAGCTACTCAGCTCCGGCGCTGACAGGAATGGTGCCTGGTGAGTTTTCAAAAAAAAAATGGGGGGGAGGAGGGGGTGGGAGGCGGGGAAGACAGCATTTCAGAAAGAAAACGTGGCACTTTCTGGACGCTCTGCACTGAGGCAACCATGAGACAGAAATCACAGCACTGGAGAGGGAAGAGATGTAATGCAGCCCTAAGTGAAGGAGCAGACTTCCCAGTGCTAGAGACAATCCAGCCTTTAGACTGGCAAAGCACATTATCTGCATGGGGATGCTGAAAGTGCCTCCAGCCTTCCATGTGCGAAGCTTGGGGATAGCTTAATTTTGGACCATTCCAGGCTTTTCCCATTCAACAGAGGCACCTTTTTATCCCTCTGCCATGTCTTACATAAGAAGTTGCTAGTCCCTGGGAGCTAGACATGTCCTGAGCTTAACATTTCTCTGTGCCAAACTGTGGCAATCCCCAAATGACTTTTGGGGAACATAGTTTTCCTCAGGACAGTTGCTATTTATACATCTCTTTCTGTAATTACCTTCCCCTTTTTGAGCCTCATGGTGAGAAATGCCAGATGGCAGGTACCAGCAAATGGCTAGCTTGTGCAACCGGTGGGAGCTGAGCGTGTGCAGGCTCCTGGGTCTGGCAGAGTAAGGTCTGCATAAGCCTAACATAATCTACATAATCCTCTCTTACTGTTGGCTGTGGATCTGCATGCAATGCTCAATAGGATGGTGATATTGGGGTGCTGGCAGTGGGCAGCTGGTGGGTGTGTGGTGGTGGAAAGACTGAGTTGGGCTAACTCCTGCCAAAGCACTGGGGATCAGATACTGCTGGAAATCAGTGCGGTTATTTAGGCTTGAAAGAAACAAAGGGATTTGTCCCCAAGCTCTGCCGCCTTTGGTCTGGACATGACAGACACTGCTGTCTACAAGGGCAAGAAGTATCTTGAGGCTCAAATATATATGTTAAAAGTAATGAATCTGGTCCCTAAGTATTGTATAGCTTGAAAATTAATGATAAATTGGGGATTATCTTTCTTTCCCCTACTGCTTTCTAAGCCTTTAAGGTCATCTGAGTTAGACACTTTGGAGTCAGCAAGGTCAGACAATTATTGAAGAAAATCCCCCAAAGTGGAATTTCATATGTAATCACATGGCTCCAGGAGGTGGTGATTTAGAAAACAATACTGTTAATAAGAAAGTAGGAGTTGATGATAGTTATATGATGACCAGGCTTTTGGGATTAGTCTTTTTGTCCA
Source organism: Netta rufina (assembly GCF_964035555.1). NCBI lineage: Eukaryota > Metazoa > Chordata > Aves > Anseriformes > Anatidae > Netta > Netta rufina. Next base: position 78,481,609 of record NC_140126.1, on the reverse strand, counting down.
GAATTGATTATATTCTGTTAAATGTTTTCCAGCAGATCACTGAGAAATTAAGAAAAATAATCTAATCAGCCACGTTATTTTTGTGTTAGAGTTAGAAACTGGCTATGGATGCTAGATCAGAGGTTAAGTTGAAACAATTTTTACCCATAAAATGTGGTCTTGGAGAGACTACAGAGGATGAAAGACTGCAGGTGTTTTTTTTTTTTAATAAAAAGATAAAAAGTGAACATCTGAAAGAAAGTCTTGTTTGGAAAGTGTTAGGTTAGACTTCCTGTTTTACGCTATTTCTCAACGACACACAGCTATTAGAAAGCTTTTTCTGTCCTCAGCTTGGCTGCTCTTACTTCAGTGGCATTGCCAGCTGCTTAAATCACCTGAGGATTCAATTTTACATTAACTTTTTAGCATGACTGAAAACTGTAGTTACACTTCAGATCATTTGGAGTATGAGGATCAGTTAATCATGTGTGTGCCAGGCTGGTCATGAAGACAGAGGTACGAATTCTGTGCCTGAACCTGCTGTTGAACACAAAGTTTAGAGATGGCAACTTAGAGGCTTTTAGAAACCTTGTAGAAATCTGTCATCTTCCTCCAGACCGCCTTTGAATACAAACTTAATTTTCTCTTATGACAAGATCACCCATCTAGTTGACCAAAGGAAGCCAGTTGATGCAGTCTTTCTGGATTTCAGTAAAGCTTTCAATACTGTCCCTCACAGTATCTGTCTGAACAAAATGACCAGAATACAGTTAGATAAAAGCATAGTAAGATGGGTGAACAATTGGCTGACAGGTGAGACCCAGAGGGCTCTTATAAATGGGGCTACATCAGGCTGGTGATCTGTCACTAGCGGGGTTCCCCAGGGCTCCATTTTAGGACCAGTCCTCTTCAGTGTTTTCATTAACAATTTGGATGAAGGACTTGAAGGATTTTTGAGAAAGTTCACAGACGATTCCAAATTGGCTGGAGCTTTTGACTCTGTTGAGGTTGATGAGGCCTTGCAGAGAGATCTGGATAAATCAGAGAGCTGAGTGATCCCTAATAATATGAAGTTTAACAAGAGCAAGTGCCAGATTCTGCACCTGGGAAGGGGCAACCCTGGTTATATGTAAAGAGTGGGGAATGAGAGGCTGGAGAGCAACCCCACAGAAAGGGATCTGGGGCTTTTGGTTGACAGCAAGCTGAACATGAGCCAGCAGTGTGCCTTGGCGGCCAGGAGTGGCTGGGGTGCATCAAGCACAGCATTGCTAGGCAGCCAAGGGAGGGGATTGTCCCACTCTGCTCTGAGCTGGTGCAGCCTCACCTCAAGTACTGTGTGCAGTTTTGGGCACCGGAGTGTAAGGAAGAAAGACATAAAACTGTTAGACAGTGTCCAAATGAAGGCAATAAAGATGGAGAAGGGTCTAGCTGTGAAGACATAGGAGAAGCAGTTGAAGTCGCTTGGATTGTTCAGCCTGGAGGTGACAGAGGGGAGGCCTCGTGGCGGCCTGCAGCTCCCTCACAGGGAGCGGAGGGGCAGGCGCTGAGCTCTGCTCTCTGGGGACAGCGACAGAACCCGAGGGAATGGCATGGAGCTGGGACAGGGGAGGGTCAGGCTGGATATCAGGAAAATGTTCTTCACAGGGAGGGTGGTTGGGCACTGGAACAGGCTCCCCTAGGAAGTGGTGACAGCACTGAACTTCCTGGAGTTCAAGAAGCATTTGGACAACGCTCTCATACACATAACCCGACTTTTTGGGTGGTCCTTTGGGGAGCCAGGAGTTTGTCATAATGATCCTTGTGGGTCCCTTCCAACTCGGGATATTCTGTGACTTTGTGAATATCCAACCATGGGCCCTGGTCACTTCCCTATTTAAGGGGTATACATGTTCTTCCTTTTCTTTATTATTATTATTATTATTATTATTATTATTATTATTATTATTATTATTATTATTATTTTTGGTTGTGGGAGCTGGGGAATAAATACATCATCAGTTACCAGCTGTTCAGGAGCACCTGCCAGAGTGGGATGGCAAATCTGTGAGAATGATGGGCTTGGTGGAGCTCAGTATGAGGAAATGCAGTGAGGGGTCAGTGATATAGAGTCGTCTGAGCTGATTTTCCCAGGTAATAGATTTTATTTTTAACTACACATAGGCCTGTGTGACCCATTACATTGAATAACTGCACTGTTCCTCTCACTGGTTCCTTTAATAACAACCTTCTGCTCCAGCTAGTGTGAAGGTCAGCTCCAATTTCTTTAGGTTCGCCTTCTCATTTAAGTGAGAATTTGCTAACTAGCATCCAAAATACCTTCTCAATCCTTCTTTGCCTCTTGTCATTTGCAGGGTGAGTTTCAGAGTCTTGCTAGGGAAAGCACCACAGTCTCTGAGGGGCTGACCCAGAAGTAGCTGACAGATCAGGTCTGGTTCCAGAGGCACATCTGCAATTGTTCTGAAACAGCCAAATTGCCATGACCAAGCATGTATACGTTTGTTTTGCCTCTTTCACAGGGATTCATTTCATGACATGCCACCTCCTCTGCTAGAAATGCGCTTCCTTGATGAGATTTTTAATTGTTAGCCATTAATTTTTGTTCATTATTAAGTGATTGTGTGAGTTAGGTACTTAGAGATATGAGAGAAATATATATACAACAAGACATACAGGGTGTTTTGTTGCATGCTGCTGACATTGCTTGTGCTGCTGTGAATTAGCTGTTCCCCACTATACTTGGTATTTGTGTCATAGTTGCTGGGGGTTTATAGTATGTGTGAAGAGCGAGGGAAACCTTTGAGCCCCTTGGCATTTTCAAGCTGGAAACAGCAGCCATGTAGTTTCAGCTTCTTGCTCTCTTTGTATTGCTTTTCCAGGTTCCCCACTATTTGTCTGAACAGGAAAGGCTTCTTCCTCCCACCACTGGTTCCTGGCTCTCCAGCAGCCAAGACTGTCCTATGGGAGCATGTCCCCTCTGCGTTTCCATGCCTGGCACAAAACATTTGATCCACACTCTTAGATTTCCCTCCTTCCTTCTCTGCAAATACAGGGACTTACTTGTCACCACAGAATTCCCTTTTTGACATGTATGTGATTCATGAATGTTTAATGTGGCCAAGAGAATAAACTAATCACAGATTTTTCTCTAAAGAAACCAAAGAACCAGAGGTATAGCTTTGATTTCAGTCCAGAGCTTTAGAAACTGAGAGCTGGCATCTCTTGTGGGTCCTGTAAAGAGTGTTCCTCTGCAGGTTACTGGCCCTACATGCTTGTACTGCCTTCTGCCTTTTGGTGGCTGTTATCCCTGAAAAGGTGACTGGTGAGGAGCTTTTCAAGAGGTGCTGCAGTGATGGCACACCACAGTCCTCTGACAGCACAGGGCCTGGGCACTCAACAGATAAACAGGGTAGGACTTACAGGAGCACAGCCTGCCCCTGGGGTAGGGGCTGTGATGCTTCAGGTACTGCCCAGTCACTTTGATCCATGGCCTGCAAAACGCTGTCTTTCGCAGTGTTCTCGTGTCCCTTTGTATGCTTTTATCCAAGTCAAATGTTACTGTGTGGATGCTGCTGATGGACAGCAAAATGGGAAAATAACTAGTGGGATGGTCAAGCTTGGAGGCTGGTGGTTAGTGCCAAGCTCTAACTGTATGCGACACTGTAGCATATGTGCAGGGGTCTGTCCTCTTTAACACCTTTATCCATGAAGTAGAGGAGGTGGTGGAGCACACATGTGTAACATCTGAACATCACATGAAACCGAGGAGTGCAGATCAAAGGGTAGGGCTGTCCTGTAGAGGCATCTAGGCAGGCTGGAGGAGGAGACAGCAAGGGCAAACACAGCATCCTGCACCAGGAAAGGGAGCACATTGCAATGGGCTGGGGATTGGCTGGATGCTGGAAAGCATCCAGGGGCAGACAGGGAGCTAAGCATCTGCCTGCAGCATGCACTGGCAGCAAACAAAATGTGCATGGCCAAAAACATTCTGGACAGGAGATGGAGGGAAGAGATTATCCCTCTCACTCACAGTATCGCTACAAGAATGCTGCATTTTGCCTCCCTCCCTCTGCCCCCGGCACAGAAAAGGCCATATGTTTAAGTAGCAACAGGTGAGATGCAGACAAGACATGAGGGAAAGCTTCAAACTTTTGTCCCACAGGGAGGTCCAAATAGTTGGAGAGGTTACTTGGAGGGGCTGTGCAGTCTCCATCTTTGATGGTTTCCAAGGCCAGACTGGATAAAGCCCTTAGCATCCTGGTCAGGCCTCACTGCTGATCTTCCATGAGCAGCATCAAGAGACCTACTGAAGCCTGTGACTCAATGTTTTGATTACAGCACTGCTGAAATACACCTCAGAATCAGGAATTCCAATATTCCGATATCTTCTGTCTAATATTATGAGCAGAGAGTGAGTCAGTAAGCTGTTAACAGTAGGTCCCTCTCTGGAAATCAGTTATGCTTGCAGTCCACACCAGTGTGATAGCTCTGCTCTAGACCTGAGACACTGCTAAAAAACAAAACTGTAATTCACCGTCAGAGTCTGGAGGGAGCTATACAGGCAGCTTCCTTGTCACGGGACAGTGCCTAATGTTTGCACAAGGACCCAGGGAAATTGGTCTCCACCCATCTTCTCCCACCAACGACCACGGTGACCTGTTGCAGCCCAGAGGTGCCTGCCACAGGCCCCACTGGTGGCTCCCACTGCTGCTGGTGTGTCTGCGGCTGAAATGCAAAAAGATTATACTCAAGTAACCATACTTGTTCATGTAAGTATTTATTCTGGCTCTGGTGTTGGAAGTGCTCAGACAGCAGCCCCGTTACCCTCTGTTTTCTACCTTTTTCCTCATTTTTCCACTTACCTGTCTTTGGGATGGAGTCCTGAGCACCTCTCCCATGTCCTCCCTTCCCCAGGACTGTCATTCACATTGTCCTCTTGGGGCCCTGCGCACAGGGTGACAGGAAAGGGTAGACTGTCCGGAATAGTGATGCTGAAAATACAGTCATTAATGGGACTCTTGAAACCCAGATGTCCTTTCTCAACACCGGTAATTTGTTTTTAATGAAAAACCATGCAGTGACCCTGAACAAATGAATTTCCTTTATATGAAGTCTATGTGCAATTACCCAACTAAAGGGACCTGAAAACAGTGACATTCAAAAATGGGCTTCTAAAAGAAAAGCATAAAAAATAGCAAGGGTATCATTAACAATCTTTTATCTAAAGGAAGAGGCTAGCCGAAATGTGCAAAACAGAAAGAGATAATGTTGAGAAACAAAACACATGGTTTTTAAAATATTTTTTTTCCTTGTGATTAGAAGATACTAATGCAGACATAGATTGTGTAGCTTCTCCCTGTTTAGGCTGTTTCTCCCACCTAACCCTCTAAGGGGAAACACCCTCTCTCAACCCACTTGAAACATTACGTATGGTAACGTTTGTGCGAAGAACAGAAGCACAAGTGCTGTGTTGTGGCTGGGATCAAAAGGCAGGTATTACAAGATAACAGTTTCTACACAAAGCCTTTGGGGATAGTGTTCCCCTGCCATGCACTGTGAAGAGTTTAGTCACCAGAATTATCATATGTTTATGTTACTAGTTTTTGGCTCTGCCTGTGCCAGAGTTTTGTCATAGCATTTTGTAGCCTCCTGATGTGAAGCAGTAAATATTTGACAGGAAGGTAGCTGGGAGGTAAAACATTGAAAAACAGTGACTGACAAAGAAAATTACAGTATGTGGCATGATAGAGGGCATCAGTGGGAGAGCCTGAACTGTGTGTGCTCTTCTGATTCACAGCATAAAGCTGGAAATGGTTACTTAAACAGTAATGCTGTTGCCACCAGTGAAAGCAAAAGGAAAATCAGGGAGGAAATACTTTTTTTCTGAAAGGACCTCTTAACACTTCTTTGGTGAAGTGGAAAGTTGCAAGTTGTCTCCTTGAAGCCTGGAGATGATATCTGAATCCTTTTGCCATCTGCTTCACCTGTTTCATACTCTGATATTACAAGGATTTTTGCCTCTGTTCTGATTGTGATTACTTGCTTCTTGCCAGTATCATGACTTTTTGCAGCTCCACTGTATAATGGATTATACCATATTCATTTCTGTCAAAACCCCCTCTATTCCTCCCTGTGCTCTTCTGTCCCACCCAATGGGCCAGGGCTCCTCAGGGTCAGAGTGAGACTGTTCAGTGACGTGCTTGTCTCGCTCTATCTGGACAGGTGGCTTCAGGAGGGTGTGTAAATTCTGGGTTGCTTATTTCTGCTGCTTGTCTTTTGGGATTCAGGCAGAGAATTTGATCAGGTGGAAGAGATGCCATGAGAAATCGTGTTTTCTATCAGCAGGTAGAAGGATTGATGCTAGGACATGCACTTAGCATAACTACCTTGAAGGTAATCTGTAGCTGCCTGAAGATTTTGACCCAGAATGTTTTGACTCTTTAGGGATTTCACATTTCAGTTTGTGAATGCAGTTATATAGTGTGCATCCAGCTATCATCCAGAGTATCCCTAAAACACCTTCATGCCCCTAAATGCACACAAAAGCATATCACAGCATTCACCTTTACAGCCAGAAGACTGACTGCTAAAGTACAGAAAGTACTGATGTTGGAGATGTTGGAGTATGTAATTTCCATTTAAATGAATTACTGCTTTTTCCTAAGTCTAGGACTGCTTCATAGAGGTGCTTCCCCACTTTTCTGTAATGTCAGAAGGCAAGTCCTACAGAAATTCTATCGCATATGATGAAGCAAGTGATGTGCCATCACAAATATCTTGGGGCAATAGCAGGTTGCAAACCAAATGACAAATGATTTATAATCATTTATTAATAATTAATAATGAAGCAGTTAAATAGCTGATATGCATTTATCCAGTGCTTTTTGAATAAGGGGCTGCCAGGAACTTGGAAGACTAGAGAAATATTTTGTTATTTTAGGAATGTAATTACTGCACTTACAAAGAATATAGACAGAAATTATATTGTTTTCAATACAACATTGTCAGAAATTATTTCATTAAATTGATTTAGAAATTATGCTGGTGATGGAAAGAAGGTGAAACATTGGAAAAGAAAAACCAACAGCTTCTAGATCTGCTGTTCCCAAACATATTTTCTTCCCACAGAACAGATCCTGAACTGGGGTCAATTTTTCTTGACTCCCCTGACTTCCAAGGCACTCTGCTGCTTTACCCTGGCCAGGGACGTTGTCCCACGTGGCTTAGTAAGCCAGTCTAGGCTTCTGTGCTGGTTCCTTTGGCTCTAGCCGTAATTTCTGCCTCCTCCCTTTGAAGTGAAACATTATGCATAACTAAACATAAGTAAGCAAGGCAAAGTGTGTATAAACAAAAGGCTCCATATTTAGGAGTGAGGAGGAGGAGAAAAAACATATTGTGTTGCTCCACTCTTTGGAAATTTCTATGAATTTGTAATAACAAAATTACCATAATTTGCTCGTTAATGCCGCTAGATCAGTCAAGCATTGTTCCAAACATGCAGGGGCTGCTTCTCGTGCTAGGTCTGCCAGCGAGTTAAGCACGGTGAAAATTAGCATGCAAATAGCCCTAATTCGGCGGCTGAGCTGTCAGATCCAGATTCAGCGGCTTGTTTTGTTTGAAAACCCTGACAGGAGCGGCTCAGGCAATCCCACTCTCAAGTAGATCCAGCATAAGAGGTACCAAGGGGGCAGCTCCTGAGTGACAGTTTGGCTAGCTTCAGTCGAATAAATCAGCCGCGTCAACCGGTAGCAACGCCGGGGGGCCGGGGGACACAGAGGCGGGGGGCTGCAGCCAGACCTTGCCACAGAGACCACCCTGTCCCCACCTGAGGAGTTTGGGGCTCTGGCAGCTGACCCAGGAGCTGGCTTGAAATACTGCTCGTGGGACAAGGGACTGACCTCGTGGGATTTTTTGTCCAGATGCTGAGACCGAAGTCACTGTTTGGCTGCAAAAAGGGTTCCTGTTGGGGGACAATTTGTGTGGATGGATGAACGCCAGGGGTCTTGGTCATGTCTTCTCATTTTCTGCTCTGCCCAGGGCTCCTGGCTTGCTTATGGTAACTGAGTGTGTGTAGGGTAATTTTGGAGGTTGCTACACTGGGCAAATTGACAAGCACACTGTAGTTGGCAGGGCTTGGTTGCTCCACGTGGAGGGATGCCTCCTGCTTAAGTGCAGCCACCTGCTGCCTGGGCAAGCAGAGGAGGAGAAGTGGAAGGTGTTCAGTGCTTGGTCTTGATGACAGACCTGGCTGTATTTTCTAGACCCAATGAGCCACAGCATAACAGGCTTGTTCAAAAGAATTCTGACTTCTTGGTGATACTGAGCTAAATCCTGCATCTCCCAGGCAGGGCTAAACTGCAGGACGTGCACAGCTTTTATCTCTTGTCTCAGTGCAGCATATCCACAAGGAGACACTGACAGCAGTCTAAAAATAGAGGCTGTTTCCTGTTGATGGTTCATTCAGTGCTAGGAGCTTGACTCACTGCTCATCTTTAAGCAATGCTGGTGATTATAAAAGCAACAGCAAGAATTTAGAATGCCTTTTGTTGCTGTTTCTATTTTTATTTTTTATCATCAGTAAAAGTTTTTCTATCCTCTGCAAGCCAGTTGCTTTCAGGTCCCTTTGTGCTGGAAGCATTGTGAGCACAAGTCTCTGCCCCAGCCAGAATTTTAAAGATGAGGTGCCTGTAGATGAAACATGTTGAAAAGTTTGGCCTCGGTCATTAATTGCCCTGTAGAAGATGGCATCAGGGAACTGCCCAGTGCAGGACTGGTTGATAGAGCTTGCCTTCTGTGGGGTCTGCTCATTACCACTGAGACTAGGCATCAGGACATCACTGATGATCCCCCACATCCTTGCAGCTGTGGGGGCTGCAAGGTGCCTTCTCCTCTCAACAGGCAGGAACAGCTTTACATAAGGTTTCCCAACAAATCATTGACTGACTGGCTCTTAAAAGCAGCAATGACAGTGGCTTCCCAGGCAGTACATCCCCATGTTTACCTGCGTGCATTGGGAGCTCAATGTCCAGCAAGGACATTTCTTGCTACAGATTAGGCTTGTTGCTTCATGCTCTGTCATCCACGGGTGCCCTCCTGTTGGATATTATTATTATTATTATTATTATTATTATTATTATTATTATTATTACTGATTGTTGGTAGAAACAAAGCACAAGTAAAAAAGCAAAAGCAAATGTAATTAGGAAGCCATGAGGTCTACACTAGTTCTGGTTTTGGAAAGTTGTGGTTTGGATTAGTCAAGCAAAGCACTGAAAATCTGGTAAAATTACTTTTGTCCTGAGTGCAGTCATCGCTTGCTAGGTGTGAAAGCATGGCTGCCAGCTGGCCTGAATATGCTTGTGCTTGTGGGATTGAATTTTGCTTGTGATGAGGTTTCTCAGACTTAAGCATCACAGATGTGGGAGCACACAAAATCCTATACAATTTCTGAGTGTTCATCATTCTTAAGGTTGTGTGTCCTTGTGTTATATCAATACCCAGAGTTTTCAAAACCTTGAGATTACAAAAGCATTGTGGTTACAAAGAACGAATAGTATGCTCTACAAACCATATGGTGTGCCCAGAACCTGCCTCTGCAACCAGTGATGGTATGGGGGTGTTGGGAGCAACACTAATGATGTGTGGGGTGCTTGTGGAGCAGCAGACCAAGCCACCAAAATCAAACAGGCAGTTTTCTGACAAACTGTGTTTGACTATGAGAAAGCGCTTAGATCCCAAAAGAAAGCACTGGAAAGTATTTCCTGGCCCACTGTATCCACAAGCAGAAGGAGCTTGTGGTGTGGGTTGAGAACTGGCTGACTGGCCGAGCTCAGAGGGTGGTGATCAATGGTGCAGAGTCTGACTGGGGACCTGTGACTAGCGGTGTGCCCCAGGGGTCAGTGCTGGGTCTGGTCTTGTTCAACATCATTGACGATCTTGATGAGGAAATAGTGTCCACCTTCACCAAGTACACTGATGATACAAAGTTGGGAGGAGTGGCTGACATGCCAGAAGGCTGTGCTGCCATTCAGTGAGACCAGAACAGGCTGGAGAGCTGGGCAGGAAGAAACCAAATGAGGTTTAACAAGAGCAAGTGTAGAGTCCTGCACCTGGGAAGGAACAACCACATGTATCAGTACAGGCTGGGGGATGACCTGCTGGAGAGGAGCTCTGAGAAGGACCTGGGGATCCTGGTGGACGACAGGTTGGCCATGAGCCAGCAGTGTGCCCTCGTGGCCAACAGGGCCCATGGGATCATGACGTGCATTAAAAGGAGCGTGGCCAGCAGGGCAGGGGAAGTGATCCTCCCCCTCTACTCTGCCCTGGTCAGGCCTCTCCTGGAGTACTGTGTCCAGTTCTGGGCTCCCCGGTACAAAAAAGACAGGGATCTCCTGGGAAGAGTCCAGCGGAGGGCAACAAAGATGATACGGGGCCTGGAGCATCTTCCCTGTGAGGAAAGGCTGAGAGACCTGGGTCTGTTCAGCCTGGAGAAGAGAAGACTGAGAGGGGCTCTTACCAATGTTTACAAATATCTTAAGTGTGGGAAACAGTGGGATTTGGCCAACCTCTCTTCAGTGGTCTGTCTGTGGGGACAGAACAAGGGGTAATGGCCACAAAATGGATCACAGGAAATTCTGCATGAGTATACAAGAGAACTTCTTCATGGTGAGGGTGATGAGCATTGGAACAGGCTGCCCAGGGAGGTTGTGGAGTCTCTTTTTCTGGAGATATTCAAGGCCAGTCTGGACGCCTACCTGGGCAGTCTGCTCTAAGGAACCTGCTTTGGCAGGGGGGTTGAACCCGATGATCTCTGGAGGTCCCTTCCAATCCCTACAATTCCATGATCTTGTGGTATGTGCGATCCTGTGTGCCTGTTGTATATCCGCACAACATTGGTGGCACTGGGCCATGCGGGTTACCCATGCCATTGTGAACTAACCACCAGGTAGCACTGAAGAGAGAGCAAGTTTGTACAGCTGTCACATCCAAGCTTTACAGCTGAACTGCCAGCTGTTTGACTGTATGACTGGTGCCCTGTAGGATTCAGTTTCTTTTCCCCTGAAGCATTAGACCCTGGATAGCAAATCTGCAGCGTGCATTTAGCATCCTATGGAAGGATGTATACTATAAGTTGTACCTGGCTCTGGGGGCCAGCCTGAGAGGTTTGCCATCTGCTCAGCTTCATAGCTTTAGAAAACACTTGCTGAGTTAGTCTGCAGTGAACTTGCTGTCTCCTCTTTCCAGCATTTGTGTTGCCAATGGAACGCAAGTAGAGGCTGGAGAGAAGGATCTGGCACTGAGGCTCCATACCTTGTTAGCTTTGTCCTCTTTGCAGCTTGAGGAGGACCACAATAAATGTTTTGGGAGGGGTGCTAAGGGGTCTGCAGCAACCTCATAGTGTTATTTCTAGCTTCAGCATTTTTACGTCTTGCTGGTCTTGTTTTCCAAGACTGTAGGCCTGATTTTCTGTGATGGTTTCTGTAGAGAGTTTTCTTGGAGTTAGAACTGTCTGAACATAGAGCATCTGTCCTGTAGTAAACTCAAATAGTTGCAAACTGATGGTTAGATCACACACTGGTATATTTTGAGAATCAAATTAATTTTGAGAATTAATACACTGTCTTTCACTTGTGACAGCAGTAGACTTTGGATCAGTCTCTACTCTCACTGGAAATTAAGTTGGGAAGTTTAAAAGTGTTCCCCGTAATTATTACGTAAGAAGACCAAAAGCAGCACTCTGGTCCTGAATCAATGTCTGTTTCACAAGATGCTCTAAATCTTTGGAGTCTCAGGTATTAGTAACAAAGGTTACTTTGCCACACAGCACCTTTGCTGCAAAGTATTTAATCCCCAAGTGGGTGTGGATGTTGTACTTGCTGAATTAAGATATGTACATGGACTCAGTGATGTGATTAGTGACATACAGGTAGGAGAAGAACCACTTGCTTTGTCAACAGCTGTTCTCTGGGCCTGGTGTGAAGATGCTGCCCTGTCTTCTCTTCCTCATATGAACCTTTTTTTGGAGCAAAGGTGCCAGTTCAGCAAAGGACTGCTTAATATTCAATCTTGTGTGCTTCCTGAAGTGAGGAACAGGAGTGCCAGCACTTAGCAAGAAGCCTCTTTCCTTGGAAGTCAGGCCTGGGGGTTCAGGATGCACATGGCCTGCACACACCAGGCCACAGTGTCCTCAAGCATCAGGCTACCCCTGCTAGGTGGGGAATGAGGCTCCCACCAGTCCTCACTTCCTAATTGTGTGTCCTTATGCTCAGCGCAATTTGTTGCTGTCTCAGTTGGATCAGGCCAGAATAAGTGGGCTGCAGATATCACCCTGAAGTGGCTTTGATTGCAAAATGTGTGTTTGGTGATCCTGTGAAGGCACAAGCTGCTGCGCTTCCACAGACTGACCTGTGTTTGGCTGACATGTTTTTTTCCTGCATTAAAATAACTGCTATAACGTGGATGTGGTGTAAAACCAAAGCAGTGCTATGAAAATCAAGTGAGAAATTACCTGTCTTTTGTCACTCAAACATTAATTTGCATTGTGTTTGGTGTCAGAAGGAAAAACTGACATCCCTGCTGTAGCCACGTCTCTGAATTTCAGAGCTTGTGTGAGCTCCCCGTTATGACAGAAAGAACCAGGGAGGAAAAGCCTGCCCTGCTGACATTTTAAAGCCCTAGTCCAGGGATGGCCGATGCCTGAATTCCATCTGAAAAGCCAGTCTTTCTGGATGGAAGGATGAGATGCAAGGATTTTGAGGGGCTCAGCCAGAAGTGTTCATCCACACAGGGGGCTTAGAAGATATCTCAACTTTTCCATCTTTCAAAGGTGCTGCCACCTTGGCAGAAAGGACAGGACTCTGTAATCTGGTGTTGCCAGAGCTCCTGACCTGCTCCCAAGTGAGCAGTGGCCTGCCTCAGCGTGTTCTAGATGGTCACCAAGGGCACCAGTGGGATGGCTGTGAGCATGCTGGTGTGGGCAGCTGCTCCATGAGCTGCGAAGACACTTTTCTACCCTTTTTCACATCGGTATTTTCAGATTAATGAAGACTGCTTCACTGTCAACAACAAAGTACCCAAACCAATCAAGATACCCAAATCCTTAATTTCCAGACATTTGAACTCTAATTTCCACATTATGGATATATTGTTATGCCTCATAACCTTATAACTACTTCTGCTGTTAGTTAAATTACTTGTGTAATTCCTGGAAGTAACAACATACTATGCTACCATTCCAAAGGCTGAAATTACATATAAAGAAAGGCAAAGATCTGAAAAAAAAAAAGCATGGAGTGGACTATTTTCAACTGACCCAAAAGCAACGTTTCGATTACACAGTTTGAAGAATTTATATATATTTATATATATATATATTTATATATTTTCTTGACCTTTTTTTTCTAACAGTTTGGGCTGCAAACATATTTTAAGGTGTTTTGTGAGATGGAAATTTCCCTTCTCATCCAGCCTGTGCTACCAGCTGTTCAGTTTGCAACAGAGAAAATGAAATCATGCATGCTGCAGTGCACTCAAAGGCTGGAAATGCTAAGATCTTTAAAGGCCTGGATGCAAGCGCAGAGAGTGTGTATGACATCCTGACTGGAAATAAGGCACTCAATGCCAATTGTCCTTCTTGAATGATCCTAAAATGGAGCATCAGGAAGACGGAGGCCTCATTGACCAGAGTTCAAGAGAGCTGCAAGCAGCAAGGTAGTAAGCAGCCTGCATGGCACACGTAGTGGTACCACGTGGTTGGAACAATCTGCCAAGCTGCACAAGATGAGTATCACAGAGGGGAACTTCATTTTTAGCCCCACATCCTCATGAGCATGTCTTGATTTACTTGGATGTTCTGGCAGTTCAGCTTTTCATTCCTGAGTCCAGCTGGAATACCAAAAGGTCACGTACTGATGTCTGGTTAGAAAGGGCAGGCATCTCTGTAGAGGGCAGCCAAGGAAGGGAAGGGGCAACTTCCTCCTCATCATTAATTGCAATGCCATGTTCTGTGCAGATGAGTTGGACGGTTGTCCTCTTTGTAGAGGGAGATAATTCTCTCTTAATGCAGTTCCAATATGGTTGCTCTGTGGCACCACCTACCTTTGTTGTATTAAAGTTAAATATCTTTGTGTACAAAAGTTTAAAGTGCATAGCTAAAACCTATGTGCTTGCAGTAATTGCAGATGTAAATCTTTTTGTCATCCTGCAAAGACTAGGTGAGGTATTTCATAAATATGTCAGAGGCAGCATTAAAATTTTATGGCAGGCAGCACGGGTCGAGAATAGTACAGTGACTTCACAGCAAGGTACGTCCACCTTAACCCACAACTCATTAGTCATTGATGGGATTTCTGTGCCTTGTAGCATCTTGGAAATGAGGTAGTGTTACAAAAATCTGCATGTTTGATTTTTTAAATATGACAGCCCACTCAGGACTGTTACAAATAAAATTGTACATCTTTGACCAGGTTCTTGTTAATATAAAGATAAAGGAAGGGGACAATAGTGTGCAATCTGTAGGATAATAAAATTATATACATCCTTTATTTGAAGTTAATTGGCAGTCTTTGTGGGACAGGGAACTTTGGAGAGATGCTATTGAATATGACTATGTGCCTTCCAGCCACAACTGCAATAAACAGCTTTTTGGCTGAAGTGTGGAAAAAATTACCCAATGCACACAGAGATTTTGAAATCACTTGTGAAAATTTGGGCAATGGTTATACATATACTGTTAATAGAAATATTAACCAACGAATATGAGGCATTACAGGTATGAGCAGAATGCACTTTTGGTGAGTAAAAGTGTACTGGTGGAAGGACTCAAAGGTGATAATAGGTGGTCTATTGATCCCATGTATACTTATAGTGGATTTACCTGTGATCTGTTAAGTGTCTCTGGATGGGTTTCTTTAACCTGAGATGTGGCCAAGAAAAGCCTAAATGTGCAAAGTGTTTTCACATCTCTGTGCATGGACATCTGCACATAATCTGTCAGTGCCTGTCGGTACATGTGCTATTTTTCTTCTTGTGTGCTTCTGCTTCGTCAGTGCCTTCAGGAGTGCACACAGTGCCACATCACACATAAGAATACGGACTGGAGAAGTAGTCTGAAAATGAACCTAGCAAAAAGCATCTTTTATTCAGTTCAGCCCTGCATACCTAGCGAGGCATCTCTGTTGGCAGGCTCCCTGGCTGACCTCCTAGCTGCATGCTCTGAGGTCAGACAAGTGGCTATGGCTTTGACTGGGATAAGCCACCTCCAGCCACAGCTGTGGCTCATCATGACCAGAGCCTTGGCTGCAGGCAGAAGCCTTGGTTTTGGGGCTCTGGCATGGGAAAGCGAGGCAGACAGGGGGGTGACAGAAACTCTGATAAGTGGTTTCTGATGTCCCAGGCACTTGCCTGTTCCCTTTCCTGGCTGCAGGCTCCCCAGTTTCCCTGCTGTGTGAGTTATTGTGTGACAGTCAGTCTGTGAACTGAGCAAAACCTGTGTCCCTGCCTGAAGCTGGATTTTTCCACGTCCATCATTTAATTCATTTCATTTCATTTCATTTCATTTCATAGAACAGAACAGAACAGAAAAGAAAAGAAAAGAAAAGAAAAGAAAAGAAAAGAAAAGAAAAGAAAAGAAAAGAAAAGAAAAGAAAAGAAAAGAAAAGAAAAGAAAGGAAAAGAAATGAAAAGAAAAGAAAATAATAGTTCCAGTTGGAAGGAACATACAAAGATCGTTGAGTCCATCTTTCAGGCTGCCTTGGGGCTGGCCAAAGTTAAAACATGTCATTCAGAGCATTATCCAAATGCCTCTTGGACACTAACAGGCACGGGACATAGACCACCTCACAAGGAAACCTGTTCCAACATCAAACTACCCTCTTGGTAAAGATGTTTTTCCTAATACCTAGGAAAGGCATTTACCTAAACACACTCCTAGGCAGCGGGATTGCTGCCTCCTTGGTTTTCCTGAAACTGCAGAGAGAGAAATATACATGGTTTACTAGACATGTAGGGGAAGGCATCTCTAAGATGTGACAAATTTCTTATCTCCGAATTGGCAACCTGATGAGCACTCCACCTTTGCAGTGAGCATTGACCCTGGTCCATGTCCGCTGCCCTGTTGCCCTCACTCTCCCTGCAAAAGTGGGAGAGTGAAATGCAGCTGGTGGATGGTGCGATACAGCTCTAAGCCCTGCCGCCCACAGATAAAGAGATGTAGAGTGTGCCTGTGACTGCCTTACCCTGCCAGGCTCTGCTTCAGTGCTAGTGTAAATCTTTTCAGAGTAATGGAGCTGTGTTTAAAGAAGACTGGCAAAATGAATGAACGGGTATGTCAAAGTCTGCAGAAATATGTTTGCTGGGCCAACTAAGTCAGGTTTACCCACACCGAGATCAGGAATGGGCATGCTGGTTTGTTGTCTTATACAAGCAGAGCATGAGGTCTGCATTAAAACCTAAAACAAACATATGACAAACTGAAGCTGCTGTTTTCCTTTCAGACATCTCTCACTGGAACACAGTTACTGCCATTATATGTGGGACTAGCAATTCTTCTAGATGTATTTTCTAACAATCCAGTCTGAAGAAAATTTTCCAAGCCTGTCCTTCAATGATTGCCTTTCAAATTCTGTTTGCTTGTCCTGGGATTTTTGGCTGTTTATTAACTTGGGTATTTTCACTGAGATAAATTGGATAGAAAACGACAGACTTTTGGCATTATTAGTGCATTTGCCCACTTGTTTTCTTTCCAGGGTGAACACTGCATCTGAAATACATTTTGTTTTAGTTGTGTTTTGTTACTTGTTCCCTTATTTTATTTCATTTTCTGTTTGTGTGTGTACTCAAGCAGTTAGATTAGTGGCCAATCATCTGCAAAGCAGAAGGTAAAGTTATCATTGTCCTCCATTTGTGGAGCTTCTATGGACAAGGTAAACGTGAGAGAGCAGATTTACTGGTGGTCCATTTACTGGTGGTCAGCCATTGTTTTCTACACACCCTGATTAAATACATCTGATATTTACAGATCACAGCAGTATAAATCACTGATTCTTTTGTTTGCTAATGAATGTTAATATTTAAAGGAATTTCAAGGTTACAAAGCAAAACAAAGAGCAGCAATAAAAATTACTTTGGATCAAATGAAAAGATTTTTGATTCAAAGCCATATATATATATTTTTTTTTTTTTCTGTGAGATTTTTTGACTTTTAAAATATTATTGAACTCGATTTGAAAACTCGGAATCACTCTGAATTTAAAAGAAAAAGAAGAGATTGGTTTGGAAAATATCTGAATGAAAAGGAAAAGCACATAGGGCTAATTGTTGATGGAAGGAGTTTGTCAAATTGTTAGAAATTTGCATAAATATGATTAGAAACTACGCAAGTTTTACCTGAAAAGTGCTTCCTAGCTTCCCTGCATGTGGACAGAGCTTCTAGGGCAGTGAGTTTTGTAAGTAATGGAGGCTGCATGTTTCCAGACAGGGCTGCAAACCTGTTACTCTCTTACCCTGATCCACCTTGAGAACTTGTTGCAGGAAAGCTGATGTGCTTCCCTGAGGGCAAAACAGAGCTCTGTAGAGCCCAGATCTTTTCCATTATTTTCTAAAGTGTCTTGCACTTGTTTGTCAGTCTGACTTTATTTCACATGCTTCCCAGTGTGAACTAGATTCTAGACCAGGCTGAAGCTGATCCCTCAGATGGTGTTAGCTAGCACCATATTCTGTCCTTTGGTTAATATTTTAAACATCAAGTGCATATCACATGTGGCCCTATTGTACATATCACTTTTTGTAATAGATTTTAAAGTTGCATTATGAAAGCATCTATTTCATAATGTTCATAGGTAATAACAGGCTCCTTTGGTGTATTCTTGTTCCTAAGGGCAGTATTTAACCCTGCTCGCCATGCAGTCAAGCATATCTTAGTTACTAGGATAATGATTGTTATTGGAGTTCACCAAAGAAATTTATGATCCATGTGATTACTTCTGTAAAAAAAAAAAAAAAAGACAGAAAACAAATAAAACTCAAGATTATTTTTTTTTTTAAGTTACATTATGTTTCTTTGCCATGTGAAAAAAATAAAGACACTTGCAGCCCTTGCCTGAAGGTCAGGGTGGAATGGGAGAACAGTTAATCTACAGACGTCCAATTTCTAGGCAGGTACAGTAGCTCAGTTTTGAATTTACCCTGGACCACAACAAAGAATGAGCAGAGTGTTGTTGTTCTTGGTCAGAATTCTGTTTTGTGTCCCACAACATCCCATTCGTGTCCCTCATGAAGCTGTGTTTATTGAAAACTTTCCCCTGGCTTGTTTTATTAGTCTACCAAATAGAAGGGCTGTATAAGACACTGTCCTAAACCAGTAGCTTGGATGTCAAAAGGATGCAGCAGTTTTGGACTGGAATTAAAAATAGAGGCTTGGACAATCTGGTGAGAAGAGACCAGGGACAGCTGAAGGGGGGTTGTAATAACTCACAGTGGCTCCAGTTGATACTCATCAGGAAGTGTCCACATGCTGATTAAAAAGGGAGAGAAACACGCTCATTGCTGAAAGATGCATCTGAGGCAGATTATACAAAGATCCCTGAGCTGGTGAGTGACTGACTGACCAGGAAGGAGAAGTGTTGAGAAAAAAATATTGTGAAGAGTCCGATTCTGTAATTCAGTGGTTCACTTAGTTACAGCCGGGCTGCAAACATAGCAGACAGGCCAATTCTTACTCAATTGCCTGAATTTTTTCACTGATTTCTGCATGAAACAATTGATTACAGAGGAAGTCAAGCCTGGATCAGGTCTGTAGGTGGTATCCTGAAACCATAACACTGATATAAACATTTGTCTCCATGGTCTTGATGGATTCTTCCTGTTCCAAACATGTGCACAAAACTTACTATCTGAACTGAGAAAATGGAGTGAAAGGAGTGTTCAAACACGTCCACCTTCACCTTGCCAGCTCTAGTTAGCACTTCACTGGCTCCAGAGCTTCTGATTCTCAGGATCTTGTGTGACTCCGAGGCTTGTTTTCCTTGGGAATCACAGCTCTGTGATGAGCTTGGAAATGTTAAAACAAACTTGTTTGTTAAGTATTTGTAAAACTTTGTATTTCAGTGAAAGGATACCAGCAGCTGGGTCACAAAAATTCTTCATATTTGATTAGGTTGCTAGTTTCTACTGTTAAATGTTACACGATCTTAAGAATAAAATATTAAGGGACAAATTCACTACAGCTGTGCTATCTAGTGAGACAGCAGTGAGCCAGATCTTCTCCATGCTGCACAGTGATAGTGGCCAGACTTTGTGGCCCAGTGGCCCAGTGAAGCTGTGAATCTCCATCCTGGGAGATTTCCAAAACTTGGCTAGATGAATTGGCTGGATTCGAAGCTCTCTCTCCTTTGAGGGCAGGTTTGGAGCAGATAACCCCCACAGATCCCTTCTAACTTACACTCCTCTATGGTTACAGCATCCCATTGAAAAACAAACAAACACAAAGGATGGAAAATAATTTGCATTCCCCTCTCACCTACCAAGACCCAAAGCTAGCTGAGATTGACTGCAAATCTTCCCATCTTGACTTGAGCAAGGTTTAAGCATATAGTACCCACTGTATCTCTGTGAAGCTGGTGAGAACTGGAGCTTCTGCACCTGTCTGAAGGCTGGAGCTGGCTGAGTTGCACAGCCAGCCTCGGAAACATGGTTAATGCAACCTCTTGCAGGGGGAGACATCCCCTAAGCTTGTGCAGAGATATCTGTGAACTCCTTCTTAGTGCACATGCATGTTGCTCTCCTAGGGCCAGCCAACAACATCTGCTTTTCCTTCTGCTGTTCTGCCCATTCTTCTGCCTTTCAGTGGGCAAGGAAGGTTTGCAGCACCCTCAATCTTCCCTTGAGCTCCTAAGAGCAGTAGGGCACCTGATTTCAGGAGGAGCTCCCAGGAGCTGTCCTGGGAGCTGACCCTGGGTGCATGCTGTGCACCTGCATCAAGACCAGCCAGCACATGCCACAGCCTCACTGAGTTAGAGCAGGTAACATGTACCACGTTTGATATAACAGGGGGAGATATCAGCCACCCCCACCTCTTTCAGGTATGAATTTAGTGGGCTGACTGATTTCTGGGGTACCCCATTTCTCTGCTGAGTACAGAAAGGACCTGACAAAGAGCTCAGTCCAAACACCTAAAGTTTAGATAAGTTTTGTGAGTTGGGCTAAGTCCAGTACCTTGTGTACAGAGAGGTACATGCAGCCTCTCTGGTCCCCTGTACAGGCAGTTTTCTTAAGCCTTGGTATTTTTAAACACACCATGAAATCTTCTCTTTGTGTATTTTTTATTTTATTTTTTTGTGATTTTTAAATACAGGTTTTTAGTCCTGTGCATCACTTTGGAAACTTAGTGGAGCCTTTACCTTAAAACCAAACTGACAGGTAAAACTGAGTTGTTAATCCCCAGTGGAAACAGGGCAGAGAGGACAAAGCAGGCTTCACCACCACCACCAAGCTCTGCAGTTGCTCCTGGGGCTCAACCCACGGTGAGGGTGACTATGTCTCTGTCCTACCATCTCTGGATGGAGTTCTTCTCTTCAGGTTTGCTGCTGTGTCGTAGCACAGTTTCTGTGAATCACTCTTCCCTCTTAAACCTTTCAAAATGAGACCTCTACCTCTAGTGCAGCCTTTTTGGCTATAGCAGCAGTACTATCGTAACAGCCTGGGTTTGGGTCAGCAGGGATGGGGTGGTGCTGTCCAACATGAAGGAACAGATTGCCACCCCTGCTCTATGTGTGTGTGTATCCCAAGGTAGCTGCTCTGTTGTACTTTTTGAGTGGGGCTGGCCACTAAGCAGTGCTGTCAAGAAGTATATCTGATGGGCCTTGGAATATCTGGTGAAACTCATGAGGCATTCATGCAGCATTCATTCATCTAGTTTAGTTTCACTGTGGCTGTACCATTTGTCTGCCCACACATTGTGATGATAGCCGCAGGGCTTGAGACTTTCTCCCCCACTTCTCCTCTTTCCCCTCCCATCCTTATTCCTTTTCTCTCGTTTTCCTTTCCCTTTCTGTCCCCCTTACCTCCTCCCCCAATCTCTTTTTGCAAGGCTGATGGATATGCAGAGTATGTTAAGAAGCAAGCAATACTGTCACTGAACTGATGGTGTTCAGTGACTCTTCGAGCTCCTGGCTGGTCTGTACTGCAGGAGCTTGACACCCTGACCACTGAGGCATAAAAAACAGAGAATTGGAAGCCTCAGCCTGACAGGCACCAGAGCATCCCCCAGAGAGGGTCCAAGATATGTGTGTGTGTTTGTGTGAAGGGAAGAGGGTAGTGGAGATTTTGGGGGGAGGAGAGCAAAGCAAGAGAGGATGAGACAATGAAATGTCAGCCCATAGTCAAGCTGCAGCGCTGCTGAATGTTTAGAAAGCACAGCTGCCTACTTAGCAGTGTGCACAGTGTAAGTGTGTGAGGGAGCATGATGTTCCAGGTGAAAATGCCCAGGACTCACAGAGGGATGTGTTGTCCCGTCTCCTGATGGGCTCGGGTCATGCAAGGGCACAATGGCTTGGTGTGACATTTGTTCAGCCTGCACACAAAGCAGCTGGGCAGACTCTTCTCCACACCCAGGACTGCTTCTTGCGCAAAGGGTCTGCAGCTGGGAGCAGAGGCTGTCCTGTCCATTGTGCTCCTCTGTCCGTACACTGTGCAGCTCCCAGGAAGGACGGTGCAGAGACACGTGTGCAAGTTGTGTCAGCCAGGCAGCAGCGGCATGGTGGGCCATGCACACCTGCCCTGGTCTTGTGCTATGTCCAGCCTGAAAAACGTTGGGAAGCTTCAAGTGAATATTTTATTATTTTAATAGTCATGCTCCCGTGCAACTGAACCTCTGTCAAACCTCTGAAAATTAAAAAAAAATGAAACCCCTGGGGAAGCCAATGTGTCCACAGGAAAAAGTATTCACAGGATGAAGGGGTCTTTGTGCGGCACACACTTGGAAGGAGAAATTGGGCTTGAGCCTTCAAGGGCTGGAAAAGATGATATTATTCAGCCGTTAAGATAACAACCAGTTTGCCACCCATAGGCTTTGTAGGCTTCAGCAAACACCACTCGGACAGAGCCGAGTCAGAGACCTGGTGGAATGCGAGAAAAGCAGAGAAAACACCTGACTGAGAAGACAGTCTCAGGTGCAGCAGAGAGTCACAAGAAGTGACCAGAGTGGTTTTTTTTTTTTTTTTTTTTTTTTTTTTCCCCCCTGGCTTTTCCTGAATAAAAGTGGCTGCAGCAGTACTTGTGTCCCGCAGGAATAAGCTTGCTTTCTACTTTCTAGCTAGCAGAAGGCAGGGAAGGCAGTGGGGACATCTTTGCCAGTGCATCTGGGACCTCAGATGGTTCCTGCTTCTGTCTGTGCTGCTTTCTCTGTGCCTTGTTTTTTAGCCAACAAGGGTGAGTACTGAATGGAGGTAGTGGTCGGGTACTAAAGTTGTCTATGATCCAGAAGGACAAGGACTAGGGAGGATATGTAAATACATGTAAATGTGTTGCACCACATAGAAGGATTTGGAAACAAATCCTTTTCCAATAGGATTTTTCAATCCTATTTTCCATGGCTGCTAGAATGAATACTGTTTCTTAGAAGTAGTAATGAAAAGCTGTTCTGAACTTCTGTAGAAATGTAGTCAAAACACAATTGGCACTTAACAGAATGGGCATTTAATGTTCCCACCTGCAGCTGTACAAATCTTTATTTTCTGCTTGTGCTCCTGCAAACGTGCCTTGGCCAACCAGTGTGTAACAGCTGGAGGAGGCACATGTAAAGAAAAGAAAAATACTGGGCCAGAGGCATGGTCTGTCTGTCCTGTCTTCCTGGCCTGCAAAGCCAGTGTCTGCTGCTCCAAGCAAGGTGCAGGTCTACCCATGGAGATGTCAGATGACCTGTCTGTAGTTAGTACTCTACACATCTGTAAATAGAGGTAGGGAGAAACAATGATGCATAAGGCTCATAAATAAAATAAAATAAAATAAAATAAAATAAAATAAAATAAAATAAAATAAAATAAAATAAAATAAAATAAAATAAAATAAAATAAAATAAAATAAAATAAAATAAAATAAAATAAATCAGAACTGGTTTGTTCTGGGCTTAACTGCTTCAGTGCAGGGTGAAGCTGTGATCCCTGTGCAGGTTTGCCACTTATGCCAGCAGGTTGGTGGGATGTTGCTGCCAGGTGTTGGTGGTGTGGCTCTGCTGCTTGGCTGGTTAAAGGCAGTCCCCGAGTGCGATGTGGAAGCCGTGCCATAGCCAAGGACCAGAACAGCTGAAGGCTACAGACAGCATCTTCCTTCTTCGGCCTGGCAGCCTTCTCCACCACTTAGCAAAGGAAAATTTCTCCTGCTGTGCTGTTTTGTATGTATTTGTGTACTTGAGAGGGAGCAAGAAAGAAGGAAGAAAGATAGAAAGAGAGCAGGAGAAACTGTCATTTGTGTAACATGCCCTAACAAAACAATGGCAGTATTTGTATTTTTGTGGTGCTGTAGCTGGGTGCCCTGCCCAGGGTCAGAGCTACATGATGAGCACTGCCCTGATGAGCTTGCAGCTGAGGTATGAAACAGAAGAATACATGCAGGGAACAAACAGATGGGGAAAGCAGGAGCTCACAAGAAGATAAATAACAGTAACTCTTTGAGTATTTACTGTGCATTGGTCCAGAAGGTTTCAAAGCCACCTGAAACCAATGCCAGCATCCCTCTCCTTTGGTTAAAATGATCTATGGAAGCCTGGGACTAAAACCATGTTCTTCTGGAGAGCCTGGAATGATATTCAATACCTAGAAGATTAGCTGATTTGTCTTCTCCTCCCAGTAGAGAGCCTAGTTGACCAGCTCTGTCCCAGGATTGCATTTCTTGTCCTGCTGTAGGACCACAGTGGCAATGGCCAGCCCCTTAGATGTATCCCAGACTCTTCTCCATTCCTCCAAGCTGTCTTGCTCCTGCAGTACAGGCGGTGTGAGAAAATCCCACCACCTCATCAGGCATGATCTACAGTGCAAGAAGAACACATAAAAGATGACTGTTCCCATTCATTTAATAATTTGGCCATCCAGATTGCCCTTCTTCAAAGAGAGTGATCATCAGTGCTTTTATGAGAGTCTTCACTAGAGTATAGCACATACTGAATAGTTCCTTTCCCACATGAACAACTGCAGTCTTAAATCAAATGATCTTTCCTTTTGTCTTTTTTTTTCTTTTTCTTCTGTTTTCCTTTTATTTAGGGAGTGAGTTTTCTGGGAGCCCATACAGCCATCCACAATATTCAACGTACAATGATTCCTGGAGGTTTCCCAATCCTGGACTCCTTGGTAAGTTACTGCCCCTCCCTTCAGGGTGCGTTGCTAGCTGTGGCTCATTCATAAGCTGGAGGCAATTATCCACCACCAGGGGCGCAGAATGCATGTCCTGGTGCGGTCCTACATCCCAGTGCTCTTCCCTGGTGAGTGGCTGCAGATCTTTGTTGGGGCATGATAATGCTCTTAGTTGCTCTTGCCAGCAGGAAGCCCCATGCCAAAACCTCTTGTCTTCCTGTTTCTGCTCCATAAAATCATTTGACAAACACAAGGCATTGTTGGAAGACTGGATGCCCATTTCTGGAGGGCAAGGAATCCTATTTGTACAAAACTAGTGGTGTTTTATTGGGACACCTGCTTCAAGAAGTTGCTGTGTCTGTTACAGTCAGATGTGAGCCCCAGCACTCTCTGCAATGTTATTTTCTTGCTGCCTCGAGCCCTTTCCCTTTCTCCCAGCCCTCATGTTGTGCATGCTCTTCAATTGTTCTTTCACCAAATCCAGCTTTTCTTCTGCAAGGGACTGTCGTGCCAGTGCAATCTCACTGACGTCTGCATGGGCTTTCATAAATGGTGGGGGGTAGGAGCCCTGTGGCTCATGCAGGATCATGGCCCTCATGTGAAGCATAAACATAATCCATTTTACACCACTGTCAAAAGCTGGCCCACTTTGACCTTGTACACATGTAGCATGCAGTAATTAGAATTTTTCCCTGCATAATTTGCATGGATGAGGTAAGTAAAATACCAATTAATTGTCATCTCTCAACACAGGAATAGCATGCCTTAGAGATTTCCAGATTTATGGATGACAGGGCTGTTATATGTGACCTCCAGCGGAGAAATAATTTTGAATTTTTGTCTTTTTTTTTTTTTTTTTTCATCCAGTTTCTTTGTTTTAAGTAATTGAGTCCCCATGTAATTGAGCCACCCAGGCTGTATTCATCATAGTTCTTGTCCTTAAACAAATCCTTCGGGAGCAATAGACAGCCTCTGCCTCTCATGCCATGGTGCTGGTATACTACTGCTATTTGCTGTGCCACATTTAAGGGTTTGTTAGTGCTTCCATCATAAATCAGAGAACAGATCTTCAGCTAATATAGATGGGCATAGCTGTACAAAGCCAGGGGAGACCCTGTGCTTAAACCCGTAGTTACCATGGCCACAGCCAGGAGTGCCTGCAAGACTTTGGTTTGGCTGCATGAAGGAAGCCGCTTTAGCCAGTAGAAGAGTGCATGCAGTTATTTCCTAGTTCCTGGTTTTGCAACTCCTTTGGAAGCAAATGAGATGCTTTAACCTACTGCTGAAGGGAGGCCTTGGAAGCCAGGTCTTGCATGTGCATGGCTTCTTTTTTTTTTTTTAATTTTCCTGCAAACCTGTGAATAAACCAGCAGGATTTTCAGAATAAGTGAAAACCCAACTCAAAGTCCTCCTTTCTACATAACAAGAGTGGCTTTTGGCAAGGCTCCTGGGTTGCAGACTTGTGCCTGCAAATTACCTGCAAGTGCAGGAGAGGATTTGCTTCTTTTTCCTTGTTTTCTTTTTGGATGATAAACTTCTGGGGGCAAATTCTTTCTCTTCTTTGAATATGTGGGGGGACCACAGCTGAAATGAGTGTGTACTCCTCACCTTAAAGTGAATGGACTGTAAGGCTCACATCTCAAACCAGTGAGCGTTTATACAGTATTTATTCAGTAGCATGCTGTGAACATGTGTTTAAAGGGGGCAAGGGCAAAAAGATTTGAATGCTACCATTTTCCTTCGGAAACTACAGATTTATTGAACCTGAAATGTTGCACAGCGTAAATACAATAATAATTTTTTGTTATCAAGAGTTGTTAAATCTATACTTTTAGATTCCTTGTTTTTATCCTATATGAAGCATTTCATTTTGATATTTTCAAAATTGTGTGTTTCAGTAAGTACACTATCAATCACTGCTATATCATGTTATGAATGCACTGTGGCACACTGAATGGGAATGATGAGACTGAAAGCTTTTGATACATTGGAAAGAAAAATAAATGGGAATATTTGTTCTGCAGCAAGTCCTCAGGAAGAACTTACTGCTCCTTTAGCATGATCACAAAACCAGAAGTGCTGGAGTTTCCTTTGGAGGAGGAATTCCCTTGTCTGGCCAGTGATGGTTTAAAATACCTGCTCCACTTTGCTTCTGTCATCAGTGTAGGTGTTGCTGAGCCGGTTAAGATCTGACATAATTTGTAGCTCTCTGTGGTGCTCAGGTAGTATCTGTCTATGGTCACAGTGTAAGAACTAAGAACTGTAGCAGTGAGGTCTTGACTGAGCTGAACCTTTGAGATTCCTTTTTTTTTTTTTTTTTTTTTTTTTTTTTTTTTTTTTTTTGTGTCAGAAGAGCACCAAAAGCAAAATGGTGTTAAGTTTGAAAATGCATTTACTGGGAGTCTACTGGACCTAACTGGAGCATGCAGCTCTTGTCTGTGCCAACATTGTGCTGGATGGCAAGGCCGGTGAGCAGGTGCTTCAAGAGACACTGCAACGTCCAGATGCAGCCATACAACCTAAGAATGTCCATGGTTGGCCATTGTCTGTAGGTCTCCTGTATCATCCAGAGAGCCCAGTTATCCATACTGTTCTGTTGTCCTTGGGAGCCTAATCTGGCACTCCATTCATGTGCCAAGATGCCCACTAAACTCAGTGGTAATTCAGGGCAAGTAAGAATCTGTTGCAGAGCCTTAAATGCCTGCTCCAAGTCTCCTTGCACACTCAGAAGGCTCTGTGTTACAAATCTGAGCACCTGCAGTAGAGAGGAGGTTAATTTAAGCTATATCCAGGATGCTTCCACTCTTCTCAGTATACGTGAGTACATTTACTAATTCTCTCCTGAGAGCAAGCTCTGGCAGTATCAGCCTCAAAGCAGAAACCTTGACAAAATTAATCAGGACTGGTACATGGACTGACACAGTTTGTTTTACTAAGTCCCTCTCCCTTCACCAAGATGAAATTGTAATACTCTAAGCACTTAACAGCACCTATGTTCAATTAATTCCCTGTTCTGGCAAGGAAGAATTGCACTGCAGCAATCACACCAGGCTCAAATCTGTGAAAGAGGAATTTAAAAGAGAGATGCAGTGATTTGCAAGTGCCAGCAAGAAAGGATACTGGGGTTGAAAAACGGTTTGGGGGGAGGAATAAGGAGAATATGAATAAAGAATGTTAAGAATAGCATAAAGACTTGGGTCATTAGTCCCTGGTCTTGTGTGAATGTGGAGCAGCAGTGAGAGGAGTGAGACAGTTTCTCCACTGTGAGGTAGGACTGTGCTCTGGGGAGGCTTGCATGAGGTACAGAGCAGCTGTATGGCCCACCAGAGAACCAGCTGCTTGCTGTTGGTTCCATGCCTGCTCTGTGCTTGCTGCAAAAGGAGCACCAGGCAGCCCACCCACATCTGCTCCAGCTAGCACATGAACTGATACAAGAGGGTGACCACGCACCTTTCTTTCTGGGGCAATCTGAAACACTGTGGTCTTTAGCTCTTGTGGAGGGGGAGAGAACCAATCTACAGTCCCCCAGAGTGGTCAAGAGAAGCAGGGGCAAAAGAAGAAATCCCTTCACTGCTGCAGCTTTGTGGCCTCTTCCCACCCTTCTGTCCTGCCATCAACCCCAGTAGTACCAATACCTAGCTCTTCAGCATGGACACAGCAAGCATTTGCAGCATGTCTTGACACGACTCGTCCATCCCTGACTGCAGCAGCAATGATGGCAATCCCTGGGTTTCTATCAGGCTGTGCAGGGAGGATGGATAATGCAAGAGCTGGCTGCTGGTGTCGCATCCATCTCAGTGGCTGTAGCCAGGTGTCCTCATGGAAGCAATAGGAAGAGGTGGAGAAAAAGGTGTCTTGTTTGTTTTTTTTTTTTCTCCACCGTGCTGTTAATGACCTGAAGCTGCTATAATACAGGGATGTGCACAAAGGCGTGCACACAAACATGCCGGGAAGCAAGCATGCGTGCACTGAGGGCTCAGTCCGTCACTGTCTGCAAGGCCTGGCAGGCATGCCGGTGTAGAGTCTGCTCAACAAGCACACGCTAAAAGTGGATAACAGGAAGGCAGTCTAATGAAGAAAAACGATTCAATTTCATGCTGGCTTGTTGCAATAACTTCTTTACCGTTCTCTCTCATTGCTTTCGACTTGATGCTGCTCACGGCAGGTTTTGCTTGATGTGCTGCTCCTTCTCCTGCATGGATGTGGTTCATGCGCCTTGTCTGGGAGGGCTTCCTCTCGGGGTTGCCTACAAAGTCATGGTGCTGGCACAGCCTCCTGTGAGGGGAGGGCTTAAAGCTGGTCAATTAGGATTATGTTCGGTTCTTCTGTGGGTTCCTGTGAAAGGATTAGAGAACAAGTAGGCACCAGAAATGACTGTGTCAAGAAATAAATTGATGATAATATGAATTAGAAAGGAAAAATGACAAAAGGATGGACAAGTCTATTCTGGATGGTAGTATGGTGACAGGGAGAAAGAGTGATTGCTTTGTGATGTTTTCATTTTTCACTTTAAATACAAGCTTTTTATTTCACTGCTGAAATGTAAACTGGAGAAATGAAACCCAGAAGAAGTGTAAGGCCTCTGGAAAGCATCAAAGACATATTGCTGCCATCCTTTGCTCCAGTCCTCCTGGTGCCCTTGCTCTGTGAACACAGCAGTTTCACCTGGGTCTCCAAGAGCCTAGCAGGTTTTTTTACGCTGAGATGCTGTAGCAGCAGAGACAACTCAGATGGAACTATTGGGGAACAGAAACATGCCTAAGCTGTCTTTGCTTTAGGACAGAGTGGACATCTCAGTCGCCTGATCTCTTTTGTGCCACTTTTGCTGTATTGCTTGACAGGGTAAAGGTGTCCTTTCTCCTGTTGTCATTTTGAACATCCCTCCCCCCAAATCAGTTAGACAGCAGGCAAGTTTCAAAGTTTGGTGAATGGCTGAGTTTGCAGCATTGAGCTGCAAAGGGCGACGAAGACGCTGAAGGGCCTAGAGGGAAAGATGTACGAGGAGTGGCTGAGGGCACTGGACCTGTTCAGCCTGGAAAAGAGGAGGCTGAGGGGGGCCTTCATCACGACCTACAGCCTCCTTTTGAAGGGGAGTGGAGAGGAAGGCACCGCTCTGTGTGACCAGTGATAGGACCCAAGGGAACGGTGTCAAGCTGCGACAGAGGACATTCAGGCTGTACATCAGGAAGAGGCTCTTCACCAAGAGGCTTCTTCACTGGAACAGGCTACCCAGAGAAGTGATCACTGCACCAAGCCTGCTGGAGTTTAAGGAGCATTTGGACTGTGCTCTTAGTCATATGGTCTGAGTTTTTGGGTAGACCTGTGTGGTGCCAGGAGTTGGACTTGATGATCCTTATGTGTCCCTTCCAACTCGGGATGTTCTATGAGTCAGCGATCCTATGAGCTTAGTTTGCTCTATCAAAACGGCATCATTTACCCAGAGGCTTCCATTTTGCTGGGATGTGTACAGCAATCTTGGATGGCTGCGAGAATGGCATTTACTGTTCTCGTGAAGTTGTCCAATATTATCCTCTGTGAAATACAATTCCCAAGGCTGGGATTTGTTACTCTAGTGTCAGTTACCTAGAAGACAAGAGTCCAGGCATGGACAGCAGTTGTGGTGCCCTTGCAGGTAATGCAAGGCTGTCAGCACAACACTTACATAAATGTAAATAGAATGTGTACTCTCTGAAGTGATCTGCCCTTGCCTCTCTTGGTTACTGCTTAAAATACTTAAATTTAGTTAACAAATCTAGATGTGATGAGTGCCTACCTACAAGTTCTGCAAATATCTTTGCAAATGTTTACCTTGGCCAGTTACTTCACTGGCCAAGTTCAGAGTATTGAATTCCTCTGATGCATGGTTAACATGTGACTACCCTTCTGGACAACTGAAGCCACAGCCCTGAAACTTGGTTTACCTTCTTTAAACTCATCCCTTTGCAGCAGGTTTGCATGATATGTTGGATGGTTGAAGCACTGAGGACAATGCTCCTCACAGATGTGGCAGGCCCCTGTGTACAAACTCTGCTGCTGCAGCACTGACTGTTGCAGAAGCCATGCTCCCATGCCCAAATCCTGTAGTTTCTGATCCATCGGGGTTGCAACAGAAAAGTATCATGTGCTTTGGTAGGACTCTGATCATGAGAAAGAAGTTTCTTTTTCATGGCTGTGCTGAGGATGTGCTATGCAATGGTACATATTAGCTGAGCTCCATTTTTTTGATGTATTGGCTTGTACCAGCTTGGAAATTGGCAGCATCAGGCTGGTGATAAAGCCTGAGCTAACTTCCTGACAATGTGCTCAGGAGGAAAGCAGAAGAAACAGGTGAGCTTGCATGTTAGTGGAATCCTGTTGGATCCAGCAATAGCAGTGTTTTGGGAAGTGTTTAAGCTGGTAGGGCTGTCTTACTCTTCCTGGGAAGCAGCACTTATTTTGCTGGCCTTTCTCATTCCATACCAGAGCTGCAAAGAGGAAAGAGCTGAGTTTTGGAGCCTGAGCACCTCAGACAGGTCATGTTGGGCAGAAAGTGAAGAAAGCCCTGTGTGTTGCAATTATAGCACCATCCTGAGCTGATAGTTAACACTAAAGGTCCACGGGCTTCCTCTTAGAAGAGGTGATGTGATTCTAGCTCTGTTCTTGGGCTTTTGAACGAGTCATGCCTTTTTGAGGTAGACAGCAAAGCCAAAAGCACGCCTGACTTCAGACGGAGGCTATGGAAGAGGAGGGGAAGCCAAAAAATACTCCATTGCCCCAGTGCAGAGGCTTCTTGGCAGAGCGTGCAGAGGAGAGGAAGCAAGACAAAGACTCAAGGTGTGCAGTTGAATTCTCCTTCGTACTACCTCCACA
Source organism: Netta rufina (assembly GCF_964035555.1). Classification (NCBI taxonomy): domain Eukaryota; kingdom Metazoa; phylum Chordata; class Aves; order Anseriformes; family Anatidae; genus Netta; species Netta rufina. The sequence continues at coordinate 78,450,443 of NC_140126.1, read as the reverse complement.
ACCTCTGGTGGCCCCATGGTCCTCCATGCCCACTGCTCAGATGTTATCTCACATGGAGGGTGTTAATCTCAAATGCAAATGATGTGTTGTGGCTGTGGAGGTGGTATGGATGGAGCAGTGGCACGCTGGGCCTATATAAGGTCTTTGGCAGCCTGTGGACCTGCCAGAGCAGAATTTGTGAATCTGTGATGGGAAGCAAAGGACAGAAGATGCATCTTCGACATCACTTCCACTGTTGCTTTGCTGAATTGTCCACACACCCACCTGAGGACTAGTGTTGTCACCATCTCCTGGAAGTGTCAGCTCCTCCACGTTGCTGAAGCTGCAGAAGTTACTATGACTGTGAAAAGCCACATGCCTGGGCGTGGAGAGCCTCCTTGCGATGCCTGTGAGGCTGTTGCTCATGTCCCAGGCAGAGCACAGGCGGGTTGTTCGGGATCAACTCACAGCTTTCTGGATGGGGTAGGGTGCTCTTTGAACCTGATACTACAGCCCATCCTGCTCCAGAGCAGATCCCTGTGTTGGCTTTTTATTGCTCGTCCAAGCCTTTCTGGGGGGTTTTGGACACAAGAGTCCAGGTGTGAATCCTTCCACGGGGTTTCTTCCACACTGTGGCCTGCCTTACATTTCCTGAATGTGAAACTCTGCTGGTGACTTGGAGACTGAACTGACAGCACTAGGAAATATTTTTTGTTTTACTCTTCTTACACCACATCAGAGCTGGTTTCCTCTCCAGTGTACATGGAACTGATTTAATACTTTGTATTGTCTAGACAAATTTGTGTATGTCTAGATACAAGTGAAGTCTAACACTCTTCCTTATTTCAGCAGTCAATCCAGATTCAGTGATCACCCAGCCTACTGCTTAGCACTGCAGGGCAGAAAAGTCATCATCAATATTTTTCAGGCCTTGTCATGCTAGATGAGTGTATCAGCACTTATCAATCTGCATAGTTCACTCAGATGTGTAATACATGTACTGAATGAAAAAAATAAAATGTATCTTTATTTGATCAGCTTGTGAGTGAAGTGCCTGTTTCAGAAGCTGTCATATAGAGCACTTGATACTTCTTCAGATAAGATGTTATTCACTGTAGGTAGTTGTAACATAATTTCTGAGTTCAAACTCACTTTCACTGAATTCAATTTCACTACTAAGTGATATTTTCTGAGACAATTTCTCCCTTCAGCAAATTTGTTAGATGACAAAGGGCTTTCTCTGGCCAGACGGAGGCCAATGTAGTGTGGCCATCACAGAAGCAGATCCAGTAGCACAAATTTCACTGTTCGTTCTGTATCTTCAACATCATTGCCAGAGCTAAGCAAAAGCCAGGGGTTTATTCCTTGAAAGAAGTATCTTGAGAAACAGGGAAAATATTTTTGAGTCCAGTAAAATATGTTGAATACTTTGGGTTCAAACTCTGCATTCTTCTAAAAGGACAGAAAAATAAACACACACACACAAAAAAAAAACAAACAACAACACCAGAGAAGTCAGAGTCCTGTAATGTTTTAGTAGCTGGAACAGTTCAACCTTCTACTCTAACAAGTAATCCACTTTTTGCAATGTAAATGAAATTAATGTTTTAGGTGGAGTAAGGGAACCAGATATCTGGTTCTGCTAGCCAGCAGAAATGCAAAGCAGCTCCAGCAATGTTCTCATGCAGAATTTGTGACTGTGAATTTTATTTTAATCACCTGGCCTTTACTCCTCTGAGTCTGAACTCAAGCTGGAGAGCTATCTGCTGTCTGTGCTGGCACGGTGCAAGCTGGCACCATTCCACGTTTGTCTTCTTCACAGTGGTCTCTTCTCTTCCAGGCTCTCCATACTACTACAGCGCTGCAGCCCGTGGAGCCGCCCCACCTGCAGCGGCTGCTGCCTATGACCGCCACTGACCCTGGAGCCCGGAGCCCAAACACTTACAAAAATATACTGCCTGGGACAACTGCATTGAGTCACCTTGCCACAACCATGCAAGTCACCCTGCAAGGGAAGGAGAAAGTATCTAGTAGGAACAAGCTAATTGAAATTTTACTCTTTAGACTTGGTGAACTTAATATTGTTGTTTTCTTAATTCTGGAGGTGTTATCTGGGTCTCAAACAAAATGAAGAAACAGGAGGATATGGTTCTCCTGACACTTTATGTGGTCATAAAAATGCAGTAGTTTCATGTCTTTTGCAGCCGGCTGGCTACTGCTTTAATTGCCTGTGGGTGCCACGGCTGTATCTGGGGATAAGGAAGAGGCTTGAGCCTCCCTGCTTGGGGTGGCTTCCTCTTACTGCACACTGAAACAGGCTGTGAGACTCAACGCAATTTTTATTTTATTTTATTTTATTTTTAATTTTTGTTGCAAAGAAAGATCAGTCTGCTCAATTTTACACAAGCAGCACTGTAAATATTTGCTTGTTTGTATTACTATGAGTGACTTAGCATAAGCAGCAACATTGTACAAATATGAACTCAAAATACATCTGAAAATGTGTTTTGAAACTGGTGCACTGATTCAAAGAATTCAGTAAGCTTTAAGCAACTTTGAACCAGGTTAACACTCATTGTGGCTGTATTTCAGGCTGATATTACTTCTGTGTACAGCATCCTTTCTGACAGTGGTGTATGATCATGCTATATGCTGGTATCAAACCCATGGGCAACAGAAAGACATGGGCAATTTTGTGACAGTTTATTGCTTAAAATTCATTTAAATCATTTGTCATCATAACGAGCACTGAAACAAATTATCTGGTTTCAAGTTAAACAGCATCCAAGAAGGAATCATAGTTGACACCTTTTGTACATCTCAATAGGTTGTATGCTAAAATCCAATTATGAACACTTTGAGAGGAAGGGGTAAAATAATTTTTGTGAAATGTACATGCGTAACAGGGTATATTGTGCACAAGGGTAGCCACATGTGCGCCCTGAAGCTAACTGGTGAGGGGGGCACTCATTTTGGGGGGTCTGTACATTTGAGTGAAGGCATCTCTCAAGTCATTCTAATAACATGGAGGAGAGCAATTTCAAATTCAAGCCACTGCAGTCCAGACTGGTGTCATGGAGAATTTTGCCCTGTTAATTCTGTGTTTCTCCCCCTCCTGCTCAAAGTGGGAGCACTAATGGTGACATTTTGTTCAATGTTCACTGTTTCCTGGGGCTAATGAAGAAAGCAGCTTACAGTTGATCTGGTAAGCAACAACTCCGATCACTGCCGTTCCCAGGGAACTGAGAAAAATGCTGATTTCTTCCTGCACTGTCCCCCTGCACCAGTCCCAGGTGCAGCTAACTTTAGTCATGTATTGGTAGAACGTATGTGCCCAGCCCCTTCTGAAAGCAGTGGGAAAACTCCCTGGCCCTGCTGAGATGAAGATTTGACTGTAGCCTCTGGCAGTGTGAAGCTCCCAGAGGAGCTCCATGCTTATTTACACGGATCCGCACAGGCACTGCGAAGGGATCTTGCTGGTGTGTGCCTGTGTGTTTCCCAAAGTTGAAAAGGGGTTGTTGGTGTTGAACCTGAAATACAGTCCCATATACAATCAAGTAAAAACATTTGCTTCTAGTTTTACAAGTATTTCTTTGAAATGGCAACTACTGAGTTAATATTTCTCCCTTTCCTTACTTCCTCCCCCCTACGCTGCACCTCATCTCTTCTGCTGCACGTCTGGTATCTTGACCTTAATGGCCACTGATCCATTCAGAAAGAATCTCTGTGTGCTCTCCCAGTTTTGGTGGCATGTTTTATGTGTTCTCATGCTACAAAAATGCAGCCACCACATTCAAGTTTCCAGGTGAGATGTGTTCAGATCCTCAAAAGCCATGAATGGTACCATTGGTCCCATTGGCTTAAATGTTTCCATCTAATCCAGAATTAAGTTCTGTGAGCATGTGAAAAACTTTCCCATACAAAAAAACCTCCTTTTTATTTTTCAACAGTTAATAGCTGATACACACACACACACACACATACACACACATCTTCAAGAAAAATAAAAGCATGGGCAAATCATCTATATAGAAACCTTCTGAAGATTTGCTTTGTGTCACCCTTTCTAAGCCATCATGACATGCTGTGTTTTGCACCCTGGTGGTAAAGCTGCAAAGGGAGTTTCTGTTCTTGGATAGTGCTTGTGTGGGAGTCTTCACACTTGTTCTTGACTGAGGTGTGCACATTGTGTGCAGGGGCACATACTGAATGCACCTGCCTTTCCTGTAATCTTGGGAAGTGAAAAGGCTATCTGACAATAGCTGAAGAGAAAAGAAGTGAACATTTGACAGCATGACATGAAGGTGTGGGTTATGGTTCCAGAACAGAGGTGGGGATGAGATATAAGAGCTACAGACACCACCTGGTCAGTGATTAAGCTAGTCTTAAAGCTACTGTTTATGTCTTTCACGTGAGGGAAGAGCATTTTTTTTTTTTTCTTCTCACTAGTGGCATGGCTTGTATGACTTAAACTCATTTTAACATTCAGAAGACTAAACATGAGACTTCAGCAGGTGTTACTATGCTCAGGACAGAGACTCTTTTAGTTAGGGTAGGGACTTACAAGAGGCACAGTAGGTATATTTCATCCTAAGGATATATGCATGCCCGTGGATGAAATGACCTAGATGCTTAGGCTCAGACCTGGTTTGCCTTAATGCTTTCATCAAGATCCCCTAAGGATTGGCCCTTGTCCAGAGTCATTCTGCAGTGCATGCTGGTGGGCTCTATCCAGCGAGCCAGCGTGGGGGTGAAGGGCACACACGGTGCAGGTTCACAGGCCATGTACATGTCCCCTCCCCGCCTGTGTGCCCCTGGTTGCAGCTGCAGAGGTGAAACTACACCCACCCTTGCACACACACAGCTGAGATCTGTGTCTGGCCCACCTTCCCAAAACATTGCTGAGGCTCCCTGGCAAATGTGGCCCACCTCTGTCTGCTAGGATTGTTTCTCTGCAAGAAAGACAAATAGGATTTAGCCCAATAAGTATGCATACTGTACTTCTAGAAAAGACACTTCTTGTCAGTATTTTCTGTTTCTAGGAATATTATGCCTGATATTTACAAACTCCTTTCTTCAGGAGGTCTTGACTTTCTGTCCATAGTCTTCATCATTGGAAATCTTATTCCTTGGAGAATGTCTTTCACACTCATGACTAGCAGAAAATGGTCTTCCGAGGATGACGGAAAGTTGCCTTCTGCAGCTCTTTTCCTTTGTGACCCTGGCAAGACTGGAGGAATGCTGCCCGTCTCACTGGTGCACTGCATCCCCTCACTCACCCTACCAGTCCCCCAGGGATGTTTGGGTTTCATTCAGCGCCACAGACTGCTAGACCTTCCTGTGATGTAGCACTGCTTCACGGGGCTCAGCTTGGGTCAATGGGGAGCAGATCAACAACGCTCAAACCCAAGGCAGAGGTGTGTGCACCTGTGCTGTTTGCAGCACAAATGACCCAAGCACTGCTGGGGATGTATGTCATCTCTAGCAGACGTATGCTCTGTAAAAAGACTGGCTGAAGAGACTGTTACAAAACTCTCAGTGTGTAGGCTCTTTTTTTAATGTGCTGGCTGCAGTGGAGGCTGCTGAGTGAAGTGGAACCTGTAAGCAAGTGAGCATTTGGTGTTGCAAAAAGGGAAGAAAACACGGTGAATGCTGATATTAATCTGCTGAGGCTGTTTCAGGCTTTCCAGAACAGTTTTGGGGGTCATTGACACCCATCCAAAAGCACTGGGGCTATGGGCATGTTAGGCCCTGTTTATGTTTCACTCAGGCAGAATGCCCTGTAGCACCATGTATCAGTACCAGCCTCTTGCAGAGATCAGCCCCATAAAGCGTCTTTAGGCAGTTTCACCACTGAGTTGTTTAATGCAGCTAGATAGAGATTTTTTTTCAGTAGTGTGTGCTCCAGCAATAAATTTATCAAGTACATTTCCCATACAGACAGGTCTAGAAATAAAGTCTGAGAGATGGAGAGAGAGAAAATGCTGATGTAAAACTAAATCAACAGAGTCCATGAGCTAGTGTTACATGAACTGACTTGTTGAGGAAACTTTTAATCAAATACTATAAGAGTGTGACCATAAGGAAAACACAAAATGTTGTGGGCATTGAATTAGCTTAGCATCGATGTGCAAAGTTTCAGCTAGAGAGGCATTATTGTAAGATGGCTCCCACCGACTGCAGAGCTAAGCATGTCTCAGGACCAGATCCTTAGACTGAAGACTTTGATATCTATTAAATCAGAAGGCCAGAGAGTAAGTTTATTCAGAGATGCAGAGATGTCAAAGTAAAGCTTTGATTTGTGCTGGGACTGCAGGCTCCAGAAGCAGAGCCCAGGTGTTGTAAGCCTTTGTGAAGGAGATAGCAAAGGAAGAAGCAGCACCAGGAGAAAAAAAAGAAAAAAGAGAGGAAAGAGACTAACTGAAAAGTGTTTTTTGGAAGAAAAGTGAAATTGAACAGAAAACTGATGGGGCATTTGTGATCCTTCCACTGTCCTTCTGCGGCTGAATTCTCTCGCTGATGCAGGGTACAATGGCTGTGTGTTGTGGAGAGCAGAGAGACGATGGGTTCACTCACTTCACGGGGTACTGGCAACCACTAGCTGTGCACAAGTGTTCTGCCATACCCCTTCTTGACTGATGGGATTACATTCCTTTTTTCATTTTCTTTAATTTCTCTCTTCTACAAGTCCTTGAGCATGAAGAAGAATGGAAGCCATGTTATAATGTTGCTTATTGCCAAGCACAAATATCAACAGCTCCAAAGCATTATGGCACATAGACCAGTGTGTGGCTGGCAGCTGGAGCAGCTGCACAGCTTCAGTTAAGTGTCCTCACTGGTATTGTAATCTTTCCTGCATGGTGCGTGCCCATGTGTGTCACTAGGACACCTGAGGTCATGGTCCATGGCAGGAGCACAGTGTTAAGCCAACCCCCTTGTGACTCTGTCCCAGCAAATGCTGGGAAAACCTGCTTTTCCTTCTGAATTCACTGAGAGCTCTAGGGGGCCAGCAGCTCCTGGGTGCTGTACCCTGCAGTCTTGTGAAAAGTGGCAGCCCTGTGTGGGGCTGCCCACAGGCAGGCAGTGCCAGGCTGGGCTGCTTGCACTGACATGGGCCCTGAGCACACATCCCAAGTCACAGCCTAAGATCACTCTGCACTGAAGGCAGAGAGCAAAGCAGCAGCAAAAGGCTCAAGACTTTGGCTAGGGACCTGCTCTGCACTGCTGTGCCCCTCAGACAGAAACTCACTCTTATTCCAGACATGTTACAGCAGCATGAGAAATTGGAAACATTCAAAAGGATTAGAACCTGGTTAGTATTGCTTTTCTGGTGGAGCTAATAAGACTTGGTGAGCAAATACTGAGTGGAAAGCACCGTATACAGGTGCTTGGTGCCAGCATTGCTCATTTCAGCATTGCAGGTGACTTAGTTGTCAGCTGTAGCTGTGATCTCTGCTTACTAGTCCTGAGAAAGGACAAACTTAATTTAAAAGCTTCAGAGTAAGAGCCAGACTGCTTTGCATGATGCAATCTCAGCACTGTAGTGAGTGTGCGTGCCTGTGTGTAGAGATTTATGTGCACACCTGTGTGCATTTGTAGGCACGCTTGAATCTCCCAGTCTGTGGGGAATTGTTATGGGACAGACCTGAAGCCTGCTGGTAGCCTTTCCACTCAACTTGTGACCACGCTATTAAACTTGTGTGTCCAGAGTTTCCTACTCTGCCTTGTAAAGTGAGACAGAAAATGACCAGTGGGCATTTAGATCTTTCTTTTGCTTCATTCAGCCTTGTATTGCAAAAAAACTGTCCTGGTTTTTCACTTTCTAGTGGCCTTTGTACATTCTGAAATTACAGAAACTCATTTCATTGCAAATGGGATTTATTTCCAAAAATAAAAAAAAAAAAGAAAAGAAAAGAAAAGAAAAAAGAACAGACTTTTTTTTTTTTTCTTTTTTCTTTTTCTTTTTGTTCTTTCTTTCTTTCTTTTTACTTCTTGGAAACAAACTACTTTCTATTAGGAACTTCTAGCAACAAAGAAATACATATCTATTGTATCCACCAAAGTCTGCAATGCCTGCATTGAAGCTTAATTCTTATAAGAGAGGGGAAAAAAGAGAGGGAGAGAAAAAAAGCCTCCTTTCCTTGAAAAATACATACAAGCAGAAAAAAAAAAAAAACAAAAAACAACAAACTTTCAAGAAAACTCATAAAAATAACTGTTGAATTGCCTTTGAAAGTAGGGGATAACATCTGTTGCAAAACAGATGAAAAATTGCTTCTTAAAATGTGTATGTTTTGTATTCTTTTTTTCTAGTAGGAAAAGAACAGACTTGAAATTTTGGTGTTTTTTCCTTAGTGCTGTGTGTTGCTTTTGTGTGTTATAATATTTGAATGTAATTACAGCAGTGCCAATTTGCCAAAGATGTTGAACATTATTTTGGGGTTTTTGTTTTGCATTTTATTTTGGGGAGCAAAATGGGAGGTGGGTTGGGGAGTGGGGGTGCTAAGGTGTGGTTCATAGGGGATGGGCCTTTTGAATTTTTTTTGATCCTTTTTTTTCTCAATTCTTTTTCTTGTCAAAACTGAAATTTGTGATTTTATTCTAAGTTAAATGGTTGACTGCAACACTTTTTATTTTTAGATTAGTTGACGAAACATGCAATAAGATTGGCGTAGTTCAATATCTGTGTGTCTTTTCATGAGAGTGACTGTTACTTGTGGACATTTGATTTATGTAACCTTTATGTGAGATAATTATTTGTAAATATCTACCATAATTTTATTGGTTCCTAAAATAAAAGTAATTTTTTTAAGTTCCAAAAGTCTACTTTTACTCTTGTTTTCACCTTGCATTCTGGGTCTCTTGCAAATAATACAATGTTGTTATATTTGGAATGTTTTTGGTTTTTTTTGTGTGTCTTTGTTGAAAAGATACCCATCATGCAGGGCCAGGTGGCTGTCAGGGGACCAGCCAGGACTGCTGATGCCAAGTGAATAAAGGAATACCACATGCTGTATGACATTGTGGTCTTCATTAAAATGTTGAGGAAGGAGGTTTTCCAAAATATTTCTTGCTCAAGGTGTGACTGGATAACAGAATCAGAGAATGGTTTGAGTTGGAAGCAACTTTAAAGTGCATTTAATTCCACTCCCACCCCCCCTGCTATGGGCAGGGACACTTCCCACTAAATCAGGTTTCTCAATGCCCTATCCAGCCTGGCCTTGAGCATTTCCAGGGATGGGGCATCCACAGCTCCTCTGGGTAGCCTTTGCTGGTGCCTCAACGTCCTCTGAGTAAATAATTTCTCCCTAATGGCTAATCTAAATCTACACTCTTTAGGAATCATGGAATCATAGAATATCTTGCATTGGAAAGGACCCACAATGATCCTCGAGTCCAAACCCTAGCTCCACACAGGACCACCCAAAACTCAAAACATTCACCTGAGAGCATTGTCCAAATACTTCTTAAAGTCTGGTAAACTTGGTGCCGTGACCACTTCCTTGGGAGAGTCTGTTCCAGTGCCTGACTACCCTTTCCTACCACCCAGCCTGATACTGCCCTGTCCCAGCTCCATGCTGTTCCCTCAGGTCCTGACCCTGCCCCTCCACTCCCCTCATGAGGGAGCTGCAGGCCACCACAAGACCTCCCCTCGGCCTGCTCTGCTTGGGGCTGAACAAACCCAGGGACCTCAGCTGCTCCTCATATGTCTTGCCCTCCAGACCCCTCACCACCTTTGTAGCCCTTGTTTGAACACTCTTTGTTTTATGTCTTTCTTGTATTGTAGCACCCAAAACTGCACAAAGTACTAGGGGTGAGACCACACTAATGCAGAGCTGAGCAGGACAATCCATTCCCTTGGCCAGCTAGCAGTGCTGTGCCTGAGGCACACAAGGATGCTGGCAGCCCCTTTGGCTGCCAAGCACACGCTGTTGACTGGTGTTCAATTTGCCATCAACCAGAACCCCCAAATCCCTTTCCAAGGGACTACTCTGCAGCCCCTTGTCCCCCAACCAGTACCTATATCCAAGTTTGCTCTATCCTACATGCAGAATCCGGCACTTGCTCTTGTTAAACTTCATGCAGTTGGTGATTGCCCAGCCCTCTAATGTGTCCACATCTCTCTGCAAGGCCTCTCCACGTTCAAAGGAATCAACAGCTTCTCCTAATTTAGTATCTTTAGCAAACATACTCAGTATGCATTTAACTCCTATGTCCAGATCATTTAGAAATATGTTAAGAAGAACTGGCCCTAAAACTGAGCCCTGGGGAATCCCACTAGTGACCAGCTGCCAGCCTGTTGTAACCCCATTAACTTCCAACTTTTTCAGGCTGACCAGTTTAGAGCTTTTACCTCTTGTCCTATCACTATACTCCCTGAGAAATCATGTTACCCCATATTCCCTGTAGGCCCCCATTAAGCTGCTATAACATCTTCCCAGAGCCTTCTCTCCAGGATGAACAATGACATCTCTCTGACATTTTTCATAGGATAGGTACACCAGCCCTCTGATCATCCTTGTGGCCTCCTCTGGACCCACCCTAACAGGTCCATGTCTTTCTTATGCTGGGGATCCTACCATAAGAGCTGAATGCAGGGCTCCAAGTTGGGTCTCACAAGAGCAGAGCAGAGAGGGAGATTCACCTTCCTTAACCTGCTGGCTGCACTGCTTTTGATGCGCCCTAGGATATGGTCAGCTTTCTGGGCTGCAAGTTCATGTTCAGTGTTAAATCCATCAACACTCCCAAGTCCTTCTCCACAGAGCTGCTCTCAATCCATTCTCTGCCCAGCCTGTATTTGTGCTTGGGATTGCCCCAGCCCAGATGCAGGACCTTACATTTGGCCTTGTTGAACTTCATGAGGTTCACACAGGCCCACCTCTCAGGCCTGCCCAGGTCCTTCTGTATGGCATCCTTTCCCTCCAGCATGTTAACAGCACCACACAGCTTGGTGTTGACTGCAAAGCTGCTGAGGGTATACTCAATCCCACTGCCCAAATCATTGACAAAGATGTTAAATAGTATCAGTCCCAATACAGCCTCCTGATGAACACCAAGACTCACTGTTCTCTACCTGTGCATCTGGCTATTGACCACAACTCTTTGAGTATGACCGTCTGACCAATTCCTTATCCAACAAGTGGTGCACCTGTCAAATCCATGTCTCTCCAAGTTAGAGACAAAGTTATCATGCAGGCAGTCTCAAATGCTTCGCACAAGTCCAGGTAATTGATGTCAATTACTTTGCTCTTTCCCTCTCCACCAATGCTCTAACCCCTTTTTAGTAGCCCATCAAATTTGGCAGGCGCAGTTTACCCCTATTGAAGCCATGCTGGCTGTCATCCATCATCTCCTTATTCTCCATGTGCCCTAGCACAGTTTCTAGGGGGATCTGCACCATGATCTTGCTGGGCACAAATTTGACACTGACTGGCCTGTAGGTTCCAGGTTCTTCTTTTTTTCCCCCTTTTTGAAGAAAAAACCAAACCAAACCAAAACAAAACAAAAAAAACTTTTAAAAAATAGGGGTTATGTTCCCCTCTTCCAGTCAGTGGATCCTCACCCAACTGCCACAACTTCTCAACCATGAAGGACGTGGCTTAGCAACTTCATCTGCCAGTACAGGAACTGCAGATGCATATCATAAGGTTCCATGGACTTGTGTGCCTCCAGGTTCCGTAGATGGCCTTCATCCTGATCTCCTCCTATAGTGGGTGTTTCTTAATTCTCCCAGTCCCTGCTTTTGCATTCTACTACTTGGGATATGTGTCTGGAGTTCTTGTTGGTGAAGACTGAGACAAAAAAGTCATCGAGTACCCCAGCTGTTTCCATATCCTGGGTAACCAGGTCTCCCATTTCTTTTCAGAGAATGCCCACATTTTCTCTCACCTTCCTTTTATTATTGATGTCTTTATAGAAGCCCTTCTTTTTGCCATCGATGTCCCTGGCCAGGTTCAATTGTATCTAGCTGTTCTCCAGGGTCAGCTCAGCTCATCATAACAATAGATGCAATGCTGTTCTGTATCTATGTCACAGTAGCATACATTTCAGTATTAGTCATATTTAAGAAACAAAACTCACAGAACTTACCACAATTCAGCAAAAAACTGTAGATAAATAAAAGAAATTGACAGTCTAATTGCAGATGTCAGAGAGGGGCAGAATTTAATCAACCCATAGCTTGGAACCAGTATTTACTAAGCCCTCAGCAGCCTCTGCTTTTGGGATGCAACTGGATTCTCTGCTTCATCAGCCTAGAGCATCAAGTCCATCCAGAAACAGTCCAAACTGGTCTTGAACTCCAGAGCAAATCATGTCTGCCTGCTCACACCATTATTTTCACAGCTCAGAAGGGCTGTGACTGCCCTCTCTGCCCTCAGGGCCCTTTCCAGTGGTGATTAGCAATTCACCTGAGGGCAAAGGACTGCTTTCACGCACTAGCATTTCAAAGTGGAGCTGGTTTTCTTGCACTTGAGAATACAGTGTCATGCATCTGACTTGAGAAGTGCTCAAAAATCTGTTTTCTGGAATTTTCAGGTTCATGCAGCAGTGCTTATTCAGCCATATCACACACCCTGTTTGACTCTGTGAGTCCACCTTCACACCTCATGCCCCTCTCTTCCTGTCAGTCACCAGCTGTTCTACACGCATGGCTTACCTTGTAGCTCTGTGGAGAGCATGGCATTTGAGAACAACCCTTTACAGCAAGAGTCCTGTGCAAGCAATTGTCTCAGCTCCCAGTGTCAATGCCTGCATCACTGCTACAGGATGGCATTTACCATCATCCACCCCCCATCGAGACACAGGTGCCCCCAGCAAAGGTGACCCAGAGTTTCAGAAGGGGGCAGAAAATGCCTGTTTTCCTGTCTGAGACCTGGGATACTCTTGTGAGCAACATCTGCTGCTGGTGGCCTCCCAGGAAGAAAACCACCTGCTGCATCAAACCTCACCACTTACCTTCCAGCCATCAGACCCCTTCCAGACCCCAGGACTGATCTTGTGCTGAAAGATCTCCCTAAATGGATTCCCTGCAGCAGGGTATGTTTACGACCGGTAGTGCCACTACCAGCATTACAGAAAGAGAGCAGAGAGGTGGATGAACGCAACCACCTTCCCCTCCAAGAGAGAGGTGAGAGCCAATGCCCAGGCAGCCTTCAGGGAGGGTCACAGTGCAGCAGCAAAGAGAGTTTGCAGAATAGTCAGATAGTGACAGCAAGAAGTGCCTTGTTATTGTCCATTCCCTACAGAGAGATGTTGGTTGCAGGGATTGCTGTTACTCACTTTGTTTTTCAGGCTTTTTATATTTTTGCTCTCTTTCAGTCTTGCTAGGTTAAAAGAGGAGCAAACTGTCCTGCAGTACACATGCGGTGCCCATTCCTCATGAAGCCCTCCCACATATGGATGTGAAATACCACTTCAGCCTGCTGGCAGGAGAACAGTGGGATTAGATTTGACAAAATTACAGTGAGAGGCACAGGATCATCCTGTCTCTCCAGGTGTGAGGCCCCATACCGCTTTGTTCAATGAGAATGCCCTTCAAGGATGCAAATGCAGTTTTAGCTCAAGCCTCTGTACAAATGGCTATTGTTTAAGATGCCCTGGAATTGTCACCTAAACTTTTCATGAATAGGAAATGAAGACCCTTGTTTAAGCAGTGGAATGTCTCTGTATTGTAATAGATTTTGCAGACAAGGGCAATATGCAGTCCAGCCGGCAAATCAGGAGTGGAGTTGGCGGGTACACAAGGGCTGGTCCAAAGAGATCAAAGTGACAGACCTTTGCCAGGATCCCTGCAGTGGACCATGATGGTTATGAGCTGGAACATCTGGAAATAATGTCAGATATAGCTGGTGAGAACTTGTAGGTTCTGTCTCAGGGTGTCATGACCTATTTTCATTCTCAGTCACTCAGCAAAAAGACAAGGACTTGAAATGGCCTGTGGAGAAAAGTAAATTCTTTATCTGTACATGTATATGCACTATCTTTGAGCTGTTAGGAAGCTTCCTTCTGGGCAGTGTGTTCCCACCAAAGAGGTGGGGTTACCAACCATAGCTGCATGGTGGATTGAAAAGAATGCTTCAGCCACCATCCAGTTAGACTGACCTCTCTCTGCCTGATGATGATTCTCACTCATCACCCCTCCAAAGGCTGTGCTGGACTGTGAGCGCACCAGAAATGGGATCCCATGCCTTCATTTCCGACTGAGTGCAAGGCATTGAAAGTGTAGCCAGCACTGCAGAGGCTTGTGTGTACTTGTCAGCATACACAAGAGAAACTGGCTTAGCTGCAGCAAAACAGGTAAAATTCAGCAGGATGCATTAATGTCAAACTCAGTTAAGAACTGGAAGCATGAACTAGTAATAGAAGTTACTTTGGAGAAGCATTGAATGAATGTGTAGAATTGGTTTCAACAGAGATCTTCTTCTAAAATATACACATTTATGCATCACGCTGCATAAACTGGGGTGCAACCAAACTGCCAGAGCAGCTCTGAAAGGGCAAGCTCCTAGCAAAAGGACTTAGAGGAAAGCTCCCTTTCAGGGTTATTTTCTTAGATCAAAAAAACTTCATATCTGTGCTGTTTGCAGAATACTTCTAACCACAGAAATAGACGCATTGTGTGCAGAGGGCCACACGGGATTTTTAGACTGGACCCTGGACTCTGCCCTCCTTTTGCAGCATCACCTCACCATCATGTACTGTAGGACAATGTTGATGCATAGACTGAGAGCCCACCAGATTCCTTCCCTCTACCATGTAGTTTTGGATCCCAAAGACAAAGGACAAGTCCCTCCCTTGCGTGAAATGGGATTGAGGGAAGACAAGGACTGTTTCTCCTTGGACATTTGCAGAGGGCCCACAGGGTCAGAGCATAGCAAGGGAACAAGGCCCTGGAAAGTGAAGCAGCAGGAAATAGCCCTGCATGAGTCAACAGGACCTTAGTATGAGGAAGACACAAGAAAGCTGAGAGTGGCCAAAAGAATATTTTGCCAACACAGAGAAGCAGGAAAGCAGCTGCTCTGCGAATCACCACAGAGCAGGGCTGAGAGCTGGTGGAGGAAGGGGAACCAGTATTTTGGTACAGATCAGTTGGATTCTTGTACCACTACTGGAATTTACATGCGTAAGCCTCCTCTCTGACTACAGCCCCAAATTCTGTGCCTGTCGTGGATTGACACTGGCCACCATTTAGGCCCCCGCCCAGCCACTCTTCCTGCAGCAGTATGGGGGGAGAATCAGTATGCAGTTTCAGCTGGGAGACAGTTAATTTTCTTCCTGGTAGCTGTTATAGTGCAGTGTTTTGGATTTAGGATGAGAATAGTGTTGATATCGCACTGAAGTTTTAATTGTTGCAGAGCAGTACTTACACTAAGCCAAGGACTTTCCAGCTTCTTGCTCTGTCCTGCCAGTGGGCAGGCTGGAGGAGCAGAAAGAGCTGGGAGGGGACAGACCCAGGACAGCTGACCCAGACTGGCTGAAGGGGTATTCTGTACCATGGGGGCATCATGCAGGAGAATTAATATCAGGGTAGGGTTGGCTGGGGGGGCTGCTGCTGCTCAGGGACTGGTTGGGCATTGGTCAGCGGGTGGTGAGCAAATGCATTGTGCATAATTTTTTTTTTCTTATATTCTTTTATCATTTTTCCTCTTCCTTTTCTGTCCTATTACACTGCCTTTATCTCTACCCATGATTTTTACTTTTTTTTTTTTTTTTTTTACTTTTTTTTTTTTTTTTCTGATTCTTTCCTTCATCCCACTGCAGGGGAGTGAGCGAATGGCTGTGTGGTGCTTAGCTGCCTGCTGGGTTAAATCACAACAGCAGGAAAGTGAGAAAAACTTATAGATTGAGGATAACAACAGTTTAATAAAAGAATCGAAACTGCATGCACACGCAAAGCAGCACAAGGAATTAAATCACTCCTCCCCATTAGCAGGCAGATGTCCAGCCATTTTCTGGAAAAGAGGACTTCAGGAGGCTTTCTTTCTGCCCCTTTCTTTCCCTAAACTTCTCTGCTGAGCCTGATGTCAAGTGGTAAGGGGTATATCTTTGGTCAGCTGGCATCAGCTGTCCTGATTGTGTCTGCTCCCAGTCTCTTGCCGACCCCTAGCCTCCTGGCTGGAGGTCAGAGTGGGAAACAAAGAAACCCTTCCTGCCATGTAAGCTTTTGTCAGCTAAACATTGGTGTGTAATCAACATTGCTTGGGTCAGCAAACTAGAGCGTATCTCCGTGTAGGCTCCTCTGAAGAAAATTAACTCCATCCCAACTAGTAACACACCTGGGACGGTCTAAGAGGGATGACCCCAGCCACCCCTGTTGTGTGATGTCCCTATTAAACCTCTGTCACCTCACAGCACTGGGGAAGTCACACCTGATATAAGACTGCTAAATTCTGCCTCCTAACTCTATTAAACTCATTGTAAACAGTCCCTGATAACACTTTAAAATAATGGTCCATTACTGCAGCAATGCTTAATTAGAGTGGAACTGACAAATGGAGTCATCATGATTAATGTTATTATAATGAGTACATCTGCAATTTGCTATAACACAGAGAAATGTCTGGCTTCCCAGGAAACCCTCAGATACAGAGGGTGTCTTTTGTATTCATAGGGATATAATAATTCCTCTGAAGGAATCTCATCATAATTTGGCATGAATTAATGTCCATTTATCACACTGTGTTACCCAGTGTAGCAATTTATCTAAATCCTATATATACAATGTAGACTCTTGTCTAAGAACACACAATAATGGAGAAATCCTTTGAAGGAATACATTTACTGTAGATCATTAATGCTCAGTGTGCTAAGTGGCCTTTAAATTAAACTAAGTTAAATAAACTCTTCTTTAATATACCAGTATAACTTCTTTCATTAACAAACACATTAAGGCCTTTTTCATTTACATAAAGCTGATGTAAGCATGTGATACTAAAATGTTCAATTAGCAGAGCAAAATGTAATTCAGAGTGTCTATATGGTAAGAAGAGGCAGAAGAACACAGGGGTGGCACACTAACCCAGTGTCTTTAGATAACTAAATGCTGGTCCTGCATTAAAATGATGAGGAAGAAAAAGAGTCACACATGATAGCTTCATTTGTATGGTCTGGTTCCACGGTTTGGTGCAAAGGTTATTCTCTGCAGAAGGGCAGTATCTGCAAGGAAGAGATAGAGGCCTGGAGAAGAATTTGTGGACTGTTCTGAGCAGTATGCCATTAAAAACATGACCAAGTCACTTGTGCCTCCATCCACACTGCAGGACCCCAGGTCTGGCGTTATCTGCAGCTCAGCTGTCCCCCTGTGGCTGCTTGCTATCCAGGGAAGTCTGCACCCACATTAGGGCTCTGGGTCAGCCTGCAGACTGGTTTTAACATGCAGAGGTTCCATTTGTTTCATGGAGAGGTGAACAAATAGCTGAATTCCCAAGCCACACCAACTGTACTCCAGTGCCAATGGAGATTCGAGCAACACAGAGGGATGGCAGTTGAGTATGAGACAGTCCCACAGCCAGACATCTCTGATTCTAGTGAAAAGCATTTACATTAGTACATGAGCTCCTGCCTGTGCATCAGCCCCCAGTTCCTTGCAAAGAACTGCTCTGGGAACCCTGAAAGCAGAGCCCTGTGGGTGAGAGCTAAAGGGGGAGGGATTCTCATCCATCAGTGTAATGAGTCCCCAGAGTAGCACTTTACTCCTAGCAAAGCTGTGAGATGTGGCTGGCAACGTATTCTTGAGGTAGACTGAACTAAAATTTCTATGTTGGACTTTATATGAGTCTGTTTACTTTTCTAATATGACTTTGCAATCCTCTTTAGTTGGTATTTTTAAGCAAAAATAAATAAAAACTTCTCATAGATGTAGGGGAATAATTTGAATTTCTCACTACCATCTGATTTCCATTTCTCTGTGTGCAATCAAGAGAAAGAGAAGTGGTGGCTGCTTTTGACTGGAGGAAGAATACAGTCTTCTGGTAGAACTGAGTGGATGACTTGCTGACTAGCATATGAATGATACACAAGCATATCTAGGAAAAAAAAAGAAAAAAAAAAAAAAGAATATATCACAACACTTAATATGGCTGCTACATGTTAGGTTGGAAAACATATCTGATATACAAGGAGCACAGAAGTCTGTTTTCTGTTCCCAAGGACAAGTCTGACAGTAAAAAAAGAACTCTGTGTGTGTTTAATTGGTCCTTTTGAAAGTCACATTGCAGGTATATCCTCATTTGCCTTATATAAGCAAATACTTCTATAAATAAATACTTTTTCTCTGTATGCATAATTCTTCTAAAAACCTTTTGTCTTGCTAGTCTCCACATGCTCTGCATGTGCTAAGGTTTGAGAAACTGTTAAATAAATCAGAAGACATGGGATTGTTTAGCTCAATGACTTCTAAATTCACTAACTAAAAAAAGCACTCTGATTGCCAGTACAGAGTGAATTTTATTTAGTGTACCTGCCTGGGAAGAGTAGAGATGCAAAAACTCTTGAATACAAACCAGAGAAACCAACAAAGAAGATGAGGGGAAGAAAAAGAAATCTGGAAAATAGAGTATTCAGAGAACAACAACAACAACAGAATAAAATGTTTATACCTGAGTTTCTCTCCAGCCAGAACATGAGGAGTGCACTGAGACAGTGATGGGAGCTGCTCCTTGAGAAAGCCGAACTGAAATGCCTGTGAAATGCATACTTACCTTCTTCTTTCACTTTTACAGGGGAAATGTTTGCTAGCCATATGCTGCTGTGTCTTCTACAGGCACCAATGGAAATTGTGCTCACACCCACAATAGCTTCACTAATTCTCAAGGCAGATTACCCCTCTGTCCTTCAGTTTTGCCACCAAATGGCAAATGGAGGAGGAGGAGGTAGAGGAGGAGACGGAGGAAGAGTTTCTTGCCACAAAGACTTTCTAGCCGAGGTGCAAAACCTCGCCTTTCAGTTCTCTGCACTGATCTCTGACTACAACAAGGGGTTCTTCTCTTGGAAAAAGTTCACAATTTGGTCCCTCAGTGTTTTTTGGAAAATTAGTGTTTGCCTGTATGGTTGATTTGTTGGTATTTTTTGCAATACGTTTGTTCTCACTGCTGAATATTATTAGTTAGAGAAGTAAGGTGGTGTATCTTATTACTTGTGTTAAACACAAACATGTAAAGCTTTTGTAAGCATTATAGGAAAGAATACATAAACCACCAGCTCATAGATACTGGGAAGATTCATGGCTGAAGGATTACTCTCAGCTCTTTTTGTCTTTCCTTTTGTATCCACATATTAAGGAGAACTGTCCCTAAAACTGAGCCTTGGGGAACCTCACTAGTGACTGGCTGCCAGCCTGTTGTAACCTCATGAGCCTGACTTGTCAGCCAATTGTTCACCCACTGCATCATGTACTTGTCTAGCTGTGTGCTGGGCATTTTGTCTGGAAGAGTAGTATGAGAAACAGTATTGAAAGCTTTGCTAAAATAATAAATAATAATAATAATAAAATGCATCTTCTGTCTTCCCTTAGTCAGTTAGGTGGGATTGGTAACCTTGTTGAAAAAATTAGTCTGAAACTGAAGTATCTGTGATGGATAGGAGTAGCTTTGACCCACAGTCCTAAAAATGCTAAAAGTTTAGTGGAGGTTAATCTCTCTGTTCTGAGCAAAATTAGATTAAGCACAGCAGGGATGGGGAAATACCTTCTCAGCAGTCATCCAAGCCACAGCAGCTATTTCATATAAAATCAGACATTTGGTTCAGGTCATTCCTGCTCTTGTTGTTTCCAAGAAGGGAGTCACAAGGGCCATTACTGCAGCTGTAGCATAGACCAGGACAGTGACCATTGGGCATGGACATCAGCCCTAAGGCACTGGCAAACCGAGGCTACTTGCCTAAAGGTTTTGCAAGTGGGAAGAACAAGAGAAGATAAGCACGTCTCATAGATGGGCTGAGCAATGGCTCTTACTTCTGTCCTGTGGCTGCTCTGAGCAGAGGCACCTGGCAGCCAGGTATCACAGTAACTCTCTTGAACGTCAGAACCAGATGAGGTGACACAGGAGAAAGTCTGGAAAATTGTCATGAGAATCACAGAACAGCATGGTGGCGGCTGAAGGAGTCTGGAGGTCATCTTGTCCAATCCTCAAGCAGAGCCACCTACAGCAAGTTGCCCAGGACCACATCCAGACAGCTTCTTAATATCCTCAAGAATGGATACTCTACAGCATTTTTGGGCATCCTGTGCTCCTGCACAGTCGCCTTTACAGTAGTGCCTTCCTTCCACCTCAGTGGAGCCTTCTGTGTGTTTCAGCTTGTGCTTATTGCCTCTTGTCCATTCACCAGGCCTGTCTTCATCTTCTTCACCAGCTCCCTTCAGACATTTGTGCACACTGGTGACGCCCTCACAAGCCTTCTTTTTCTGAAGCTGAAAGAGTCCCAGCTTTCTCAGCCTGTCCTTGTAGGAGACTTGTCCTTGTAAAAGAGATGCTACAGTTTCTTCATCATCTTTTTGTGGTTCTTCACTGGAATCTGCAGTATGCCCATTTCTTTCTGGTGGTGGGGAGCCCAGAGATAGACACAGAAGAAATCACTACAGAATTCAGATCTTCAGACTTAACTTGAAAACTGTCACTTCTTCAGTTGAAAATTCTGCTGAATGGTTTTGCTGGATTTCTCCCCCAGTAATTAGCTAGCTTTTCATTATGAGCAGGTGCCCATAATTATATGAACAGATGCTGATGTGTAGATGATTTTTCAACATATTACCACCTCCTCATGATTATTAAAAATTTAAATAGGAAGATCTTGTCTGATTCTTTAAATTCTATTATACCCAGGCATCAGTATTTGCAACCCTCTACAACATTAAGCACTTTAAGACATGACCACAGCATAATAGCGCTCACAGAATGCATTTTATTTTTTGTACATCTGTTTTGTGCATTTTTAAATACTTGCAGCTTTCTGTTTCATGCACTTTATGCATACTGCCTCAGTTATACATCCTCCTCCCCTTCAGTATTATGGCTAGTCCTACCTGGTTCATATCACTGCTTTTGGATTGTAAGCATTATAGCTGTAGCTGTTGAAATAATTATGTACCTTATTTGTCTATTTCACAATTATTAAAAGAAATCTCTGAAAAACTGCCACCTGCATGTTGCTTACTAATCCCAAGCTAATGTGACTAATATAAAAATCTGACTTCTTATATCCATGTAATGTCATTGGAAAAGTAGCACTGTGCATGTCAAGGAGACGTTCATACAGCACAGAAAAAATATGTAAATATAACAGTCTACTCCAATGTAACAACTAAAACAACTTTTAATTGTTTTCCTTTCACTTATATTTTCTGCTTGGCTGACTCTTCTTATGGCTCCTGGAAAGGCCAACTCATCACTTTTTCTTGTTAATCAAGAACAGTAATTGTATAAGTTATAAGACACAGGATGATTCTTTGCTGATAGGATAACAATTTCAAGGAAATGCAAAGTAGGTTTTTATGTGTTTTTGATTAGTATTTTGTAAGACTGCCACATGAGTAAATAAGGTCCCCAAGAGTCTCTAGGAATCCAAATGTGAGCAAGGATTTTCTCACGTCTTTTTAGTGTGACAGCTATTCTTTCAGAAGGAGGGCTCTCACAGGGTCACTGGTGGGCTTATTGCACACTACTACTAGTCTTGGGTCTGCCTGTCTTGCAGATCAGAAAGTGCTATTCAGCCTCAGAAAATGGTGAAAAATATCTTTCCTATTCTTGATCAAGAGTATCAAGCATCAAGACAAGAACTTTGACAGTAGTATAGACACCATTTAGAAGGAACCATTAGTCTTCGGAAGCTGGGGAAGAAAGGGGGGCACATCGTGAGTACAGGTG
Organism: Netta rufina; assembly: GCF_964035555.1. Classification (NCBI taxonomy): domain Eukaryota; kingdom Metazoa; phylum Chordata; class Aves; order Anseriformes; family Anatidae; genus Netta; species Netta rufina. The sequence continues at coordinate 78,428,604 of NC_140126.1, read as the reverse complement.
AGGGTACCTCTGAAATACTGATTTCTTGCTCTTTCTACAGTCATTGTGCAGCCCACAACATATGTAGATATCCGTCTTTGGGCAAAATTTCAGCACCAAACCTGTGTGAGCCAGCTTACACAGGCGCATGTGCCCTTCCTTAAAAAATGGAGTTTGCGTGGCACAAAACTCTAGATCCACTGCTGAGCAATACGAAGGGAACATCCTTCCAAGGAAGTTTATACCTTGGCATTTGACATTTAATTGAGATGGAAGAGGAGCCTTCCTGCATCCAGCTGCAGGCATCATCTGCTTTCTGCTGCCTTACAGAGACTCATGGCATCCCTCACTTGAAAGTCAGGTGGGCTGTGCATTGCTCAGGAGATGGTGAGACAAGAACCTCACCATTTAGTTTCTCAGTAGAATAGGATGAGCATGAGGATGAACAAACCCTGACATCACTGACAGCATGTATTTTGCTCAACAGTACCACTCTCTTCATGGATTAATTCTTGTGAAGCACTCCAGCCGCACCTCCCCGTTCTGTATCTGCATGGGTTTGGTTTTTTTCTTTTTTTTAATTTTTTTTTTTCATGTTTCAGGTTTTTATTGTCCAGATGGGACAGAAAGGTGTTCAAAGTTGAGAAAAAGGGGAGCAGTAAGAGGAGGGAAATACATTGCCATGAAGCCAGAAGCTGGACTGCAGTGGAGACAACAAGACAAAGGTGGATCAACAGTAAAGTCTAGCTGCTACAGTGACGGGTTATTGTGCTGTTTTGTTCTTAAAGCCTTCCTAGTGTGAGTTCAACCTGGAAAATTAATCACATCACACTTTTACAATCTGCTTTGTGAAGGTGGTGAAATAAAAAAAAAAAAGTAGCTGATCACAAGGCAATCTGCGTTTGACGGAGAGCTGCTAAGAGAAAATTCTTGAGGCACTTTGGATGTGTACTGCTAGACAACAAAATAAACTCCTTTCTAATAAGAAGCAGAAATATTCAACAAAAAAGACTACAAATTGTTGAAGGAAGCAGAATGGGATAGTTTACCTCGATCTAAATATCGTATCTGATTTTAATTTCATTATTACCAGTGTTTTTTAACTATAACCAGATAACTTTAAGGGAATAGACAGCTGGATGTTTTAATATAATGAGTTAAGTACCACTATATCCTGAAATCCTTTAGTTGTATATCTACTGAGTTCTTGTTCAGCCTGCTCAGCAATGCATGAAGAAAACAGTTGGAGGTGTAAAAAATGTCAAACAGCTTTCTCATATGCATTAAACTATTAATAAAGACAAAATGATCCTTATGTGTTCAGTTTATAATGTCTCTTTTATGAAAGTAAGAAGCAGCTTTGATTCACAATTCACTGTTTTCACCACTTTGTGTCTTCGCGGGAACATGTCAAGAATTGCACCCAGAGAACATACTAAGTTGAGGGGAAAAAGAGGCAAACGGAAGGGAAGAGACTCTGCTTTCTGAAGCAAGGGTGGCTTCTGTGCTATTCTTCTTTCTGCGCTGTGGCAAATTCAAAGCACAGGACAAGGGGAACAGGGTGAGGAGAGGGAAAGAGCACTTGATGGAAATTCAGAGGCAGCTGGAGAAGTTCATTATGCTTCCATGGCTGCGTTGCACTTTGGCCCAGATAACACTTGCACATTTTGAAAACAGTATTTAACAAGTTCATTAAACATGGAAGAGATTATTACAAAGTTTCTTTGTAATCATTTTTAGCTTGTAACTTGTTAAACTATCCTGATGTGACATATGAATGTGAACCAGCATACCAAAACTTTGTACCCTAGAGCCCATACCATATACAATTCTGAGTCTTTGGAAGAAATCATAGAGTAAAGTTTCATGAAAGAAAACAAAAATATCAAGCACAGATCCAATGTGCTCTCTGAATCCAAAGTAGAAGCCTGAATTTGGAAAACTCTGAAGATGCAGTCCAGAATTCAAGGCACAAGCAACTAACTCATCCTGAAAGAAAGTTCACAAGTTCCCCAACCTGGCTTCGCTCTAGATGCAGTTGCAAGAACAGAGGGACAGTAAGGACTGTGAGTTGATCCATGGTGTCCATCAGAGATCCATCTCCACAAACTCAGAGGGGCAGAGGAGCAGGTGGGAACTCAAATTAGGGACTCAGAAGAAGGGGCACCCTACCCAGAACCCTCCCAGAGCTATCTCAGGAGAGCCTCAGCCCCATGGTCCAGGCATAAAACACTTCAATGGGAGTCAGAGCCCAAGCACCCTTGCGACCTAGGAGGGTCCCTGCCAGGAACATGGGAAATGCTATGGCATGCAGGAGAAGAGCATTTCAAGATTGCAAAGGACTTATTGCACGATGCTCAGGGCAGGAACATTTGTGGGGAAGGGCAGTGATGGTGATAGCCTGTGGAGAAAAATGTGGGAAAAATGAGAGATAATGGGATAAAAAGGGCCAGCAGCATATAAACCATTTGCTGGTCAGAATGCTTGTCTTCTTATGCCCTCTGCCTGATCGGGGCAGCCTGTCCTGCCTCCCAGTTGAACTCCACTTCTAGTTGCTTTCCTGGGGGAGGGTCTCTATTTGGAGTGTATGTGTGCACAGGGTCACAGGGCCCACGTGTCAGTGGTGCAGCACCTGGAGCAGTGCGGGTGTGCACGTGAGTGTGCAAGCACAAGTGGAGATCCAGCCGGGCAAGTGGGCAAGGAGGGGATGTGACTGGGGAGCCAGGGGGTGCGGGTCTGTCGTGGTTTAACCTGGCCGGCAGCTAAACACCACGCAGCTGTTCGCTCACCCTCCCCCCTCCCTCTCTGGGACGGGGGAGAGAAATGGAAAGTGAAGCCCGTGAGTTGAGATAAAGACAGTTTAATAAGACAGGAAAATAATAATAATAATAATAATAATACAATGATGATAATAGTACTACTAATAATAATATGTACAAACAAGTGATGCACAATGCAATTGCTCACCACCCGCTGACCGATGCCCAGCTTAACCCCGAGCAGTCCGGCCCCCTCCCCCCGCTAGCCACCCCTATGTATTGTTTAGCCTGACGTCAGATGCTATGGAATACCCCTTTGGCTAGTTTGGGTCACCTGTCCTGGGTCTGTCCCCTCCCAGCTCTTGCTGCACCCCCAGCCTGCCTGTTGGCAGGACAGAGCAAAAGGCTGAGATGTCCTTGGCTTGGTATAAGCACTGCTCTGCAACAATTAAAACATCGGGGTGTTATCAGCACTCTTCTCATCCTAAGCCAAAACACAGCATTCCACCAGCTACTAGGAAGAAAATTAATTCTGTTCTAACTGAAACCAGGACAGGGTCTCAAGGCGTGAGACCACCGGAGGGACTGGCTGTTGAGGGGGGACCAGGGCAGCCTTGGGCAGCTGTGTGCCAGTGCCTGCGTGAAGCTCAGTGCGTGCAAGAGGGGCTGTGCCAGCAGCTGGAGCAGTGCTGCTGCCACAAGGGGCTCCCACCTACCAGCACCAGCAACTGGGGCAAGGAAGAACCGGGAGCTGCTATGGGGCAGGGGGTGTCTGTGCCTGTCTGTCATGGGAAGGTCTGTGCATGACTGAAAACCAGACTACTTTATCCTGATTTATAAGAAGGGCATGAGAGAAGACCCTGGATAATGCAGACCTGTTAATTTAACTTCAGTGCCTAGAAAAAATATGAAGATTATCTTGAGCACCACTGAAAGGCACTCAAAGGATAATGCAGTCCATCAGGCCCAGCCAACATGGGTTCATGCAAGGGAAGTCTTGTGTCACTAATTTGGTATCCTTCTATGATAAGATCACCCATTTAGTGGATGAAAGGAACACGGTGAATGTGGTTTTTCTGTATTTTAGCAAGGCTTTTGGTACTGTCCCTCACAGTAAATTTCTTGACAAACTGTCCGATTGTGAGAGGAACAGGTGGACAATACAACAAGAGGACTGGGACAGTTTGTCAGAGGAAGAAATTTTAATGAAGAAGAAATGTTTCCAAAGGGAAAAATTCCAGTTTGGAAAACATTTTCAGTGAAGCTATTTTTCAAAACGCCTGAGATCCTCTATGTCAAAATAAGAAGCTGCTGGTAGTCTCTGGACCCTCAGTTACCTGGCATTGTGTCAAGCAATTTATCCTCACGTATGGGAAAAAAAGTAAATACAACATCAATAAATGGAAAAGGGAAAATGGTTTCTGCACTTTTTAAAATTTTATTCTGAGGGTGGAAAAGAAAGTCATAGATTTCAGAAAAAGAACAACAAAAAAAAGAGAACAACAACAAAAATTCACAAATTATTTTCAAGTAAAATGTTCCTTGCACTAAAGCAAACCTTCACTTTTTGATTTTCAATTAAAAAAAAAAATAAAAAAGGTCTCAATGCACTAACCTCTCTGCCCCCATTTTTTTTTTTTTTTTTTTTTTTTTTTTTAATATGATAAAAGTATGTTAAAAATTATGGCCAACACTAGCTGTGACAGAGCCCCTGGAGCGCTACATATTGAAATGATCTGGTTGACAATGAGTACAGAGTCACTCACAGAATCCCAGGTAGTGCGATTAATGCCACACAATTAATTAGACAGTGTCCATACCTCACTTTGAAGGAGCAGTTCGGAAATGCTACACTGTTAATTACCGCAACCAGCAGTGTAAGCAGCACTCTGCTTCTCTGCTTTAACACCCGTAACACCCTGCTTAAATAAACCTGAACAAACAGTCTGTAACTGTTGGCAGGTATAAAACTGATTTTTAAAGCTCCTTCCTAAAAATGGAAGGAGAAACCGGGTGGCAGAAACTCCAAAATGCTTTCTAGGCTCTTCATGCTTAATTACCTGGAGATACTACTGCAGCAATGTGCTTGAAAGGCCTAAATCAGTCAAGGTCTTATCCATGATCTGCATGCAGGTGTGGAATTAATCCTCCATAAGTCTGCTGCTGATACTCAACCGGGAGGTGCCTCTGACTCCCTGGAGAGAGGAGAGGTCTTGCAGAGGGATCAGGACAGATGGGAGCACTGGGCAATCAGCACTGGCATCCAGTTCAGCAAAGGGCAATGCCGGGTGCTGTGCTGGGATGGAGCAGTGCTGAGGTTGGGCACAGATGGGACAAGTGGCTGGGGAGCAGTTCAGCAGGAGGAGACCTGGGGATGCTGGTGGCAGCAGGCTCAATGTGAGCCAGTGGTGAGCCCTGGCAGCCAAGGGGGCAAACCTGTGTTGGGGTGCATGAGACACAGCCCGGTCAGCCCACCCAAAGAGGTGAGTGTCCCACTGTGCTGAGCTGGTGTGGCCTCACCGGGAATAGTGCGTGCAGCTCTAGGCTGCACGGCATAACAAGAATGTTGAGGCACTGGAGAGCATCCAGAGGAGGGCAACAAAGCTGGTGAAGGGGCTGAAAGGCATGTGCTGTGAGGAGAGGCTGAGGACATTTGGGTTGTGTAGTTTGTAGAAAAGGAGACTGAGGGGTGACCGCATTGCTCTCTGCAGCTTCCCGAGGAGGGGAAGCACACAGGGAGGTGTTCACCTCTGACCACTGCTATCCAGTGATGGGACCCATATGAATGGCACAAAGCTGCTTTGGGGGAGGCTCAGAATAGGGATTTTTACCAAGAGGGTAGTTTGACATTGGAACAGGCTTCCTAACGAGGTGATCAATGCCCCATGCCTGTCAGTTTCCAAGAGACATTTGGATAATGCTCTGAATGGTATGTTTTTAACTTTGGTCAGCCCCAAGGCAGTCTGACAGTTGGCCTCGATGGTCTTTGTACATTCCTTCCAACTGGAACTATTCTATTCTAGTCTAGTCTAGTCTAAATGATGGAGGTGGAAAAATCCAGCTTCAGGCTGGGAGACAGGTTTTACTTAGTTCACAGACTTGCTATCACACAATATCCCACTATGCCACTCTGTTCCATTCCATTCCATGGCATATTCCCATTAGAGGAGGGCCTCTGTTCTATTCAGTGGTGCTCTCTGGTTTCAAGTCAGTGCTCTGTGCACCTTTGTGAATATATGTGGATGGCTGGGCACACACACATATGTGCATGCATGTGTGCAAATGTGCCTTTGACTGCCGGTAGCACACACTCAGCTGAGCTGTTGGCTGCCCCTGGGGCATGGGCCTGATGCAGCCTGGCCTTGCCCTGGCAGCTGTATCCAGCCCTATTTCCCCTAACAGAACCCTACTTCTCTTCCTGGCGACTTGTGAACCATATCTTGTACTTCAGTTAAATATCTTCATATTAAGGGTGTTCAGTGCCTTCCACAAAAACACTTGCCTTGAATATGGAAGAGTGCAAAATTTGCTTCTGCATTATTTTTCTTGCCTGATGTTAAAACCACATCACAGAGAAATTTTATACACCTGGAAGCAAGTTTGACTAGCTTAAACACAGGCAGCTCTTTGAGGAAAAAATACTTCAACAACCTTTATTCCCTTTTCAAGCCCTCAGTTTTGAGAATATATGTTTACCTGCTATGTATATCAACACATTAAAGGCACACTGCATGTTTGGAGTTCCTAGTGCAAGAAAGTCATCTGTGGAGCCTGCTGAACAGCCGACAACTTTATGCAGGAGAGATCAAGCCCACTCAGGACATCACCTTTTGCTGAGGGTGTACATCAGCCCGTGAAGCTACTGTGTCCTTTTTTCCAGAGCTGTTAAGAGCAAAGCAAAACTTAAAAAAAAATAAAAAATAAATTAAAAAAAAAATTAAAAAGTGGAGAAACAACAGTTGCTCTCTTTATTTCAGACATACCTGCTGGGCTTTTCTCCTTCTGTCACACCTCTGATGGAGCAAGATGCAAGGCTGGGGAGCATTCTCCTGCTGCAATGTCAAGTGCTTCAACACAGGCATTCTCTCTTACTACAGCATTTAATGCATTTCATCTAAAAATAATTGTCTTTCTCCATTAGGCAGACTCAGGGCTTTTGCCCTCACACAGCGATTTTTCAAAGCTATGTTTGAAAGGTGGTGCTCCTCAGAGTACCTGACCTATTCAGCAACAACAGCATAAAATCCAACACATAGATTCTATTTCCTTTCCCTTCTCTCTGTATATCTTCAAACTAGTTGAACAATTCAGAACATTTACTACATTGTTCTTATGCTGTTGTTGAGATGCTAGGCAGTCATTAGCCTTAATTCCCAAAGAGGAAAAGAAAATTCCAGGAATTGCCTAAGTCCACAAGGAAAATTGATAGCAGAATGAAGAATTCAGATCATGTATCCAGGTTCTATATTAAAGCTGTGATTACCACAATCCCATGCGCCATGCAGTGCTGGCAGCTCTTTTCTCCTGCTGTTCAGAACAGGAAATTCACCCTGTGTTCAGCCCACCACTAAGTGTGCCCCACAGCACTGGGATCCCATTGCACTGGGTTGGGTTCAGTATTGAAGGGGTTGTGTCCTGCTGAAAAGCAGCAGATGAGATTGCTAAGGGCTCTTCTATCGCTGGAAGGTGGAAAAGCCATCTCTAGCCACCAGAAAACCATCAGTTGTTGGAAAACTCCAGGCTTGAGCCCAATCATCAGCCAGGCACAGTGAGCTCCCACAGGCAGGTTCATTTTTGAAACCCAGAATGTTGTTCAAGTAAAGGACAGAAGGCAAGATAGGAATGGTAACAAAAGTGGGCAGTGTGGAAAAATATCCACAAATGACTGGCAGTTGGACCACTACATTAGCAGATGATAAGACACAATCCATGTAAGTTGGTCAGGCTGCTAAAAATAATTGCAAAGCTATATCTGTTGGCTCATTTTAATTTAATCTTATTAGTTAATTCTATCAGTTTATTTAAGTAGGTTAAATTACTTACAGAATTAAAAGAGCAAAAATCTTGGTGACTCTGTAGCTAGACAGAGGTATTGGTTACCTAGTTTTTTTTTTTTTTTTTTTTTTTTTTTTTTTTTTTTCTAGCATGACTAGCTGTGGAGAAAGGTTGCAATATATCACTATTTGAATTTGAAGACTTTCACTCTTTTGAAAAACTTTACTGTCCTGTACATTCATGTCTTTGAGGAGAAAGGGCACTTGGGAAGAGAAAACATCTGGCACATTCAAAATCAAATTTCTTCTAGGGCTAAGAAAAAGGATCATCAATTCATGCTATTAATCTCAGGTTTCACCAGACAGCTCTGACATCCCACTGAACAGAGGTCAGTACCTGCTCACTAAAACCTTAGCAACTGCATAACACGAATGGCTTATTTTCAGACCATCAAATCTATTTAACAGGGAGGTGAAATATGCAATTAGTATCACAGAAATGATCTTCAGTTCATGATACATCTTAATTAGCTATGTAATTTTATTTATGTTCCATTTGTAAAGTCCAGTCTTGTAATTACTGTTTGAATGTTGAGTGAAAGGTTGTTTTTGTTTTTGTTTTTGTTTGTTTGTTTTTGTTTTTTATCCTTGAAGCAAAAAGGAAAGAGAAGTGTTTGGCAAATGGAAAGGTAGATTGCCCAGTTTAAATGACGTTTCAGCAAGTACACTCTCCTCCACTTCTCAAGTGGTGTGAATTGCATGTTGGTTTTCAGGCCTCAGATCCAAGCGTTAACCAAGTTTAAAATCACTGCTAGTCTGAACAGCCATTCCCTTCTGATGGAGTCTATTCAGATTTCATCAGTTCTGGTGGGATCTCTTCATATCCAGGGATATGGAAAACGACAGACACAAGCTTTTATTTGTACTATACAAGTCTTGCTTGTTGGAATTGGGATCATTATTTGCAAGAAAATAGTTTCCCAAGGATGGAAGATTTATGATCATTCTTCTCTATCTAAAATACTTCAAGAAGCATTATGCTTGAAGAACTGTTTTTTGGCAAAGAAAAAGCTCCTTTCCATTTGCATTTTTTTTTCTAACATGTTCTATTTATTCAGAATGATTAGCCATTGCTTAACAACTGGTAAATGAACCACTGTTGCTGGACACCTTCCCAGGTGATCATGGCTTTTTGGACTGGATTTGACAGCAGCAACATGCTAGCTCCTAGCCTCAGACACCCTTCCAATGAGATCCCCAGATACACCTGAAGCACATGACATACATGACAGTGCATGGTGCCGCAGAGTTTGTTTCCTGAAGGGTGAGCAGAGGCAAACACCAGGCCAAATACCATCTTTCAAATGAGATGGGGAAGTGTCATATCTCCAGGGTCATCAGTCTGCCAGTACCATTAACAGATCAAGCAAAATCATTTTTTCACAAGAAATGCCTGAGAACAGTGCTGAGCTCACTCCCTGCCAGCCAGTTACCTGCTAGCTTTGAGAGAAGTGAAGAAGCTGCTTAGGAACCGGGGGATGTAAGCTTGAGGAATCATTCTCATTTGACAGACTAACAAAGTTCCCTGAAATTGTTGGCAGATCATAGAGAATTGATACATTATACATTCAGTAGACCTTTATTAAAGGAAAAAAGTCACTGAAGGCAGTCAGCATGTTATCTTGGGGTTTATTTCCCTGGCCTTGCAAGCCATATGTCACATTGCTGCTTTTATTCAGAGAGACATTTCATTAAAGTAGAAAATGCTTTCATTTAAAAGAGCTGCCTTGAAAATTAGTGAGCATGTAAGACCTTCTAATAACTCATGGTTACTTAATAGCTAATTAATAATTAACTAATAGCTTATAATTAATTACAATAAGAACAACAATTCCTAGTTCTGTGATGTAGAATGGCTAGACTGGACCAGGCAAGTGACTATGAAAACAACACCAAATTGCGACACTCAAATTCCTCAAATTCACCAGTTCTCTACTTTATCTGCAAATACCCCTCTCCTGGACTGAAAGCATGTCCTGGAAATGCAGCAGGCAAATTACTGGGGATGGGAGCTCCAATTGTTTCAGACTTGTTTGTGTAGGTATTGGGGAGGAAGATAACTGCCAGAAAAATAATTGTTAGCCTGAGATTTTGGCTGGATATACTTCAGCAAACCTGACTTATTTTTCAAGAGTGTAGTCAGTGTAACCAAGTTTCCCAGTCATGTCTCGAATTCATCAGTGCCAAGGAACTTGGTAGTCAAGAGAGGGGAGCCATTGTCTACAAAGCATGCCAGAAAAGAAGAAACCAACATGTAGGTAACAATGATAGCACCTTGGAGGGTCTGTTTCACCCTACTGGAAAGTCACAGGCATTTCTTTGAAGATGGGGTCCAGAAAAGGGAGACTACCTGTCATGCTGCCAAACTGGAATAGCAGAAAGTAGGAAAGGGGCTACGGTTCCTCTATTCCCCTCAACCTTTCCTTTCAGCCCTGACATGTTTTTTAAATTTATTTATTTATTTTTTTTTTCAGGAGACCAGGTTGATAGGATGTTTTTTTTTTGTGGTGCCATGTGTGAAAAAACGTAGGAGCTCATCTGTCGTTCATACATGGTTGGCTACAGCATCCTTGTCCAGGGCAATACTGTTTCAGATCAGTTACACTATTGCATGGGTTTAGTAATGAAGACCAAGACCAGGGACACTCTCTGAGCTCCGGCTCAGATAAGGATGTTCAGGGATGTCTCTGCTATTGCAGAGCTGTGATTTTCCATGTTCAGAAAGGGAAAATAGCACCCATTAACCTCTCCTGTTGTCCTCTTCTCCCACATTTCTCCTCTTCTGGCTTTTCTTTCATGGAATAATTCCCCATTCCCTTGACCCTGGATCTCCTGAAGAATACTAAGCTACAGGAAAATATGGTCTTCTAACGTATCCACCTAGCTCTGTTGTGGTGGAATAGGACAAAGTAATCCTTGAGATATTTTATTGAGTGAATCCAGAGGAGCAAGCCTGAGATTTGCACCGGAGTTGAGCCCAGGATTTTCCTATTTGTCCTATCTGTGTTGGCAGGGGAATGGAAAGGTGGCTGGGTGTTATACCAGCTGCACAACTCCCAGGCTTGTTGCTGACTAAAGAAAATCAGGTGCCTTTGATCTGATCTGCCACTAGGCTTGACACAGACCTGTGAGCTGTTTTCATTAGGAGAAGACACCAGCTGCTGAGGCCCTCAGGGGAGTCCCAGAGCTGCAGAGGAGCGAGGGATAAATGAATTGTGTCACTTTGCAGTGGCTTGGAAAGGGATAACAACATATCACAAGCTGCACCTTGGAGATCTTACTGTTCAAATAGGGGAAGAGACAGGAGATGAGCAGAATGAACCATGACAATGCCAGTGATCACATGCAAAAACAGAACTGCCATGATGATTTTTTTTTTCAAAAGGGACACCACAATAATGCAACCCCCTACTTTCCTTCCAGAAACAAACAGCACACCCATGCCTTACTACAGAAAATTTAGAGAGCTTCCGTTTAGGGTAGTTTTAATATTTTCTCATTTTAATATTTTCACATTTCTGTGTCTCCAAAAACTTTAAAACACAGAACATCTGACAAAATATGAAAACACAGAATTCTCTGAATTTTAATTTTCTGAATTTTAAAAGAAGTGCTGAATGACCAGATTTTCCCAAAGAGTGGAATTTCTAAATTTCATTCAGCTCTGTTCAGGGCCAAAAAGAAAATCCCAAGCCGCATACTGATAAAGCCTGCAGAAATCACAGATTAATGGAGTACCATTGTAAAACATTCAGATCTAAAAAGTTATCTTTTACATTTTTACTTTAACACATTTTTCACAAAACAAAATACAAGGCAGCACAGGTTTTAACATGGAATGATCTTAAATTTGTAGGAAGGAAGCATGCATTTCTGAGAAACAGTGACAGAGAAAAGGACATGGTGAGGAGCAAGGTGCAAACCAACCGACAAAGGGCTCCTAGAGCCTGCCTGTGGCTAACAGATTAGGAAACAGCCTTTGGAGGACTGAGGAGTATGGATGGAAGGACAGATAGGAATGGTATTCCTGAGTGAAGCACTAGTGGTACCATTAGCAGAGTAAAGCACCTCTGATTCAGAAAAGATGCAGGCAAACTGGAGATGGCTCAGTCTGCTAGAATCATTTGAGACTTGGAAACATGACTTTTATTAAGAGACTGAAAAAGGATAACCTGTTTGGTTGATTCAAGGGTTTATTAAAGACTGACTTGACCTATCTGGTCTATAATGGGAACTTTGAGCAAAAGTATGTGGTGTGACAGAGGAGAGCTTCTATGTTGAGCAAAGAAAGTCAAATAAAAGTCAAGAGTTGGATCAGTTGAATTCATAACCACAGAATCACAGAATTGTAGGGATTGGAAGGGACCTCGAAAGATCATCAGGTCCAATCCCCCTGCCAAAGCAGGTTCCTCAGAGCAGGCTGCCCAGGTAGGCGTCCAGATGGGCCTTGAATGTCTCCAGAGAAGGAGATTCCACAACCTCCCTGGGCAGCCTGTCCCAGTGCTCCGTTACCCTCACTGTGAAGAAGTTCTTTTGCATGTTGGTGCGGAACTTCCTGTGCTCCATTTTGTGGCCATTACCCCTTGTTCTGTTCCCACAAACCACTGAAAAGAGGTTGGCCTAACCCCTCTGTCACCCACACCTCAGCTATTTACAAACATTGGTAAGAGCCCCTCTCAGTCTTCTCTTCCCCAGGCTGAACAGGCCCAGGTCTCTCAGCCTTTCCTCATAGGGAAGATGCTCCAGGCCCTTTATCATCTTCGTTGCCCTCCGCTGGACTCTTCCCAGGAGATCCCTGTCTTTTTTGTACCGGGGAGCCCAGAACTGGACACAGTACTCCAGGTGAGGCCTGACCAGGGCAGAGTAGAGGGGGAGGATCACCTCCCCCGCCCTGCTGGCCACGCTCCTTTTAATGCATGCCAGGAACCCATGGGCCCTGTTGGCCACGAGGGCACACTGCTGGCTCATGGTCAACCTGTCGTCCACCAGGACCCCCAGGTCCTTCTCCTCAGAATAACATGTGCGTTTAAATCAGAGGAATATCTGAGCGCTGGATGATGTTCCTTCGCAATAAAACGGGTCCATCATCGACATCTTTGAATGTGGTTTCAAAAGATAAATTGTGTTGGTCCTGGACTTGTTGGGAATGACTGATACTATGAGTCTATGACATACAGACTACTGGAGCAGGTTAGTTGCTGTTCCCTTCCATCCTCCCCAAGTCTGGGAACATTAGCTCTCATCAGGAGCAGTTTGGCAGTAGCTTGCATACTAGCCTCACCTTTACTCCTGGATCATAACTGACAAAACATGAACATTGAAGATATTGCTCTGCTTTGACTTCTACCCTAGTGCAAAAATAATGTAGTGAGGCATAACCCATTAAAAAGGAGACTAGAAGGGCTGATTACATTTGCCATATCATCCTGTTGCCATATCTCACATAGATTCCAGCAAAGGGAACTGGATCTATGTTGGGATAGGTCCAGGTTCAGAATCTGTTGGCATCTCTGCATTGAAGAACATGACTTCTAACAGCTCCTAGAGGAAGGGCTCACAAGAGGTTCTCAGCCTCATACTTCCCTTCCTTTTTTTTTTTTAACACAGCACTGAAGGAGATGGGGAAAGCCCTGGAATGATAGCATGTGCCTGCTGTGAGCTGACATCGCCTAGTCTCCCAGCAGTACATGTGTGTGATCTGACATTGCAGAGTCATGGGGATATGTGTGGGAGCAAATGCACCGCTGGTAGAGTGGAGGGCATGGCTGATGGTTTCTCAAAAGTCCATGCTGTGCCCATGATACAGGCAGACCACAATGAATTTGTAGCAGAGACAGAAAAAACATATGGAGAGAGGGCTAGGTGTGCACAAACTTCTGGACCCCTGGACGGCTGTATGATTCCTTTAAACATACACGTATGCTTTGGGTCAATAAATAGCTATCACATATTTTCAAAAAATGGGTGTGAGTAGGTAACAAACCTCTTGTGATAGGAATAGCGTGAATATTAAATTAATCAGAACACTCACATAGAAAGCTATTAGAAGAGGGAAAGGAAAAATAACAAAACAAAACAAAACAACAACAACAACAACAACAACAAAAAACAGCTCATAGCAAGCAATCCATGTCACTTTTTTCCCTCCTGTGTACTCTTGCTCTGTCCCATTTGTCTAGCAGTAATCTACATTTCAAATGATTACATGGGAAGCTGAAGTGGTAGTGACAGGGATAAACGAAGCTTGTTAAACTAATAGCTGCACTAATGCCCAAATATGTGAACTTCCAGAGTCAGGCAGCATCCAAGGCTGCCGGAGCTGTCAGCCCCGCTCCCCCTGGGCTCGTCCGCCAGCCGCTGCCACATGATGAATGGCCCTGTCGAGTAAATTCATCCGGGGCCCAATTAAATAGGCAGAAATGAACTAGAGCCATCAACCAGGGGGAGAGGGAGGGAGAGAGAGCAAGAGAGAGAGAAAGAAAGAGAGAAGACTGAAAAAAAAGGGTGGGAGGAGGGGAGAAATATTCCACACAAAGTCAAGGAAGCTCCAACGCAGTGAAGTCATTCTGTCAGAAAATGGCCATTTAATGCTTTACCGAGCCCACGACAGATAAGTCATCTGAGGAAGCTTTAGTGGAGTCCCAGGGCATTTCATTTATTAATTATCAGCTTCAAGCAGGGGATTGCAACTAGCCTCTCTCTGGTGCTCTCACTCTTTTTTCTCCCTTTTTCTCTCCTGAACACTGTCAGCTCCTCACCTCCTCCCTGTCAGACAGAGAGGGCAGCTGCACATGAGCAGGGAAGTTTGGCACGTCATGGGAGAGACAGTGGGGAGGAAAAGTCAGAAGTTTTTTTATGTCTTCTTTTCTCCACCTTTCTCAAAAAAATCCTATTTGTGTTTCTTCACCTTGGGCACCTGGCATCCTCTTTTCCCCCCACTCCTGGCTGTGACCCAGGCTCCCACCATCACTACTTGGCTATGTGGGGCAGTCTCCTATACCTCAGTCTAGCTTCACCCCTTGGCTGACCACCACCTGGAGCCAGCTCTGGGTGGCAAACCACTAGGCACCCAAAAATACCACCAGGCCAACCTGGCCAGAAGCAGCAGATCAGGAGACAAAAAGTCATATAGGTACTTGAGTGCTCTTCATCAGGTTTCTCTGCTTCCAGAAAATAAAACAGTCCTTGAAAGCCATATGTTTATCTATGTGTTTACTTATTTCTACAGAAGCCCAAAGGTTGCTCATATGACTTTAGATGAATAATTTTCCTCCTACAGTCAGGACCTCGTGTCATCCAAGTTCTCACAACTTCTACCCTCTCATTTCTCCTGCTAGTGTTTGTCAACTCTTTACTGGTCCCTTCCCAGTGAAGTGCATTTCTGTGCTGTGCAGGCCCATATGCAGAAAGGCTCCAGGTCGGGGAAGACAGGCAATTCAGTGCAGCTGAGTTGGACAAGTGCAGCTTGTCTCAGGCTGACGCCCAGCAGTGAGACTTTGAGCAGTGAGTGACTCCTGACAGCCAGTGGTGCGTGCAGACCTTGTTTACATTCTTGTACTTCATGAGGATCCCCTGTACTTGGACTGGGAGCTGCTGTTGAGGAAAGGACGGATCCTCTGTTGAGGAGAGGACAGATCCTCTCCTTTTCTTGTTTGCACTGTGATTGCATTTCCTGGTCCTGAAATGTCAGGAACCAGGAGGTAAATGCTTGCTGATGGAGGAAGAAGGGAAGGAGCAGCAGCCAGAGCACCAAAGGCAGAAGAGCGCAGACATTGCTGGAGACCAACAGAGTGAAAAGGAAGCTGAAAATGGCCCCAGTGATGAAGAAAAGAACCAAAAACTTTGTAGTGTATGCCCATAAACCACCACCAAACAGGACAGATTTCTTATCCTCTCTCTTTTTATCAACTTAGGCCTCAAGACACGGAAATTTAATGAGAAATGCTGACACAGCTGTAACAACCTTGCCAGGCATAGACACATGCTGTAAGGGGACAGACATGCCTGGTGTTCTTCCAGTGTCCTCTCCAAAGCCAGGATTCTTCCCCTTATCCTGTCCTCTGCAACGATGTCACCGGGTGCATCTTGAGGAACTTGGCATTGCTTGTGATGAAACGGCCCTTTTCCACAGTCCTAGTCCCTGTTATTGTAGTAGTTCTTACTAAAGGTGAAAAACAAAGAATATTATTCAGCCCAGCTGCATTATCATCACACAGCACCTGGCCTCATTTCTCCTTTGGCCCCATCCTTACAATAATTTTTAAAGACAACAGAGCAATTATTATCAGGGAGGTGATAGGGGATTGGGGTGGGGGATGGCATTCAACTAAAGCACCACAAATAATGCAGATGTCCTCCGGCCCAGCAGAGCCATGTTACCCTAGCAGAAAAGATAAATTTTGTTGCAGTTCAGGGTATTCAGGTATCACTGCCTCTGTGCTAAGTCCCGGCTCTGCTTTGTTTGGTCGTACAGATTGGATCTGCTGGCTCTGCACATCCATCCAGGGACTCCCTCCATAGAGCTGGGTTCATTCGTTTGTCTTGTTTCCTTAATCCTGCAAACACCAGCAGGTGAGTATCAGACAGCTGTAGGATGGGGCTTAATTTGTCTCCCATCTGCACTCACTAGTCTTTGGCTTCTTATGTGGAAGGATGACTATTCTGGTTCTTTACAGAACCTAGTTTGTTTTTGTGTTTCTTTGCCATGCTCTTTGCAGGATCAGACAAGAAGGACGAAGCTTTACCTTGACTCCATCATTCCCTTCTCTTGTGAAATGTCTAGGACAGCATGTAGCTTTGTTTGCCTTTTTGACTGCTGTAGCACGTTTTGTTTCAGGATTTTCCTCTGAGTGGCTCCAGTTAAAACCAAGAAATATGTAAGCTTCCAAAGCCAAACTGGTAAATTACGAGTTGCTCCAGTTATCACAGTCTTCATTTATCTAGCTTTTCTCAGTGCCTCACAGACACCTTCAGATTTGAGTTTCTGGAGTAATGCTGGTTCCATATTTTACTGCCTGCCTACTTTTCAGAATGTTTTCTGAGATACCTTGTCAAATACTTCTTGAAAGCATAGAGAAACAGTATCAACTCTTTATTCTTTCTGCTACTGTGTCAACAAGATTTCACTTTCCTTCAGAAACTTTTCACTGAATGTCCTCTGCATTTCCTCTTTGTTTCACCATGGGTACATATTCGGTTGGCTCTACAGCTTGGAAAGGCTGAAGCTTTTTGTGTAGAGACCCAGTTTGCTCTGCTTGGCTCTACACACATACAGAAATTAAGATTAACAGGCTACAGTGAAGGGGCACTGGCACAGTTCATCCACTTCCATTGTGAGGTCCATCAGAAATCCAGGCATGCCTTCCATCATGGGAAGCCACCCTTTGACCTGCTGCCACACATAGCAGAAGGTATATTCCATGGTTTAATAATACACAGATGACAGCATGAAGTTACATCATAATGGGAGTATTTGTTGCCACAGCACTGTACTCCCTTGCCACAGAAAAGCATGATCATTCAGAACTCTCTGCAGCTCAGAGGATAGCTAAAAGAATAATTAAAAGAGAAGATCTGTTTGCACAAAAAAAAAAAAAAAAAAAAAAAAAAGTTCTTTTTCATAAGGCAAAGATTTTTCTTATCAAAAATCTATTCACTAAAATGCTAATGATAGTCAGTGATTAGAAACTGCTGCTCAAGTTTTGAAAGTTCCCAGTGGGTTTCACAGACACAGCATGTGTCTTGTCAGTTCAAGAAATGCTTTCAACAAATCAAACTTCAGGGTATGCATTTAAAAAAAAATATTTCATTTTCTTAATGCTTCACTGTGCTAAAGCCAATAGGGACCTTTGAGTTAAGTGACAAAGACCACATTATTAGTTGCAAAGTCAGTTCTGATAGAAGTCTTTCAGGGCAAGATGTTCTCAGGTAGGCACAGAAGAACTGATAGCAAATTTGTGTAATGCTTATCTTAATTTAAAAAGTGGGTGTTTTATTAAAATGAATTCTGAGCTTGTTTTTATTTAATAGTGTACAAACAATTTCTTGGTGAACTAAATGAAGGCGTTCCAACAAGAAATGCAGACCTTCAAGAAAAGCAGGGCTTAGGTTCCCCCAACTTCAGTAGGAGTCTAGCAAACAAATTTGGTTGCAAGCAACACCATATTAATCCTTATTAATACCATCACCAAACATTCAGGTTTGAAATGTTTGGGTTTGCATGTGGGTTTTGGAGATTTCCAAGAGATTATTCCTGCTGCTACTGGTTTAGAGTTGAATATATGACATTCTCTCCTCAAGTCCGAGGTTGGGACCCCAGACAACAGCACTTACACTATCATAGAGTGTCCTATTGCCCCCAGCAGAGGTAATGCTTGCAAGACTGAAAATCTTGAAAACTGATTATAGACCACTATTTCCTCAGGAGCAGGCAGCACAAGAGCTGCTGCGCTTCCTGGGAGAACAGAGGCTTTATGACACTGTCTTTGCAAGCAAGGGGGCTCCTGGCTTCTTTCTTGAACTCTGACTGCTCTTGAGCTGTTTTGTTGTCTTTTAGTTCTTAACTCTGTTCCAGCTGCTTTGCTGAATTAAACCAGGGCAGATTTTAAAGTCACAGGGCCTAACAGGGCAGCCAGTCACTCTACTGATTAAGGAGGAAAGAAAAAGAACAAATTTTGTAAGAAATTGATTATATTACTCATAAATGTTTCAGATTTTGTTCCAGTACAGACTATTGTAGAAGTAAGACAATTAGTATAAGGCTTTGTCAACTGAAAAAAAAATAATTATGAGAAGCAATGCAGAAGTTAGGTGATGTGTCTGGAGTTATGTGTATGTATGCACCTATACAGATACACTCACCCCACAGACTGCTGAGGCCAAATGTCCTCTGGGATTGCCCCAGAAATTTCCTCACCTTAGAGACCTAATCTCACACTGACCAACCTCCACATTCTCCTGCTTGCCCCTGGGATGTCCAGCTCCTTATCTTACCAGCAACACTCTGCCTTTCCCAGGCTCCCATGCATCTTGCATAAAATCAGAATCACAGAACAGTTTAGGTTGGAAAGGACCTTTAAAGGCCATCTCGTCCAAGTCCCAAGGGCTAAGCATGTCATAGCAGTCAAAGAGAAGGGGATTGAAAGGGCCAGTCGAATCTGGCAAATCAACACATGGTTGCAGGGCTGGTGCCACAGCCAGGGGTTTGACTGCTTAGCATGGGACTTGCTTTGAGAAGTCTGGTCTGCTGGGGACCAAGGGGGTCCACCTGAGAGAAAAGGGGAAGAGCATCTCCAGCAATGGGCTAGCCAAGCTGGTAAAGAGGACTTTGAACTGGAGTTGCCAAGGAAGGAGAACCTCAATCCACCCCACTCCTCCCAGCTTGATGCCAGTGTCAGTAACAGAGCCTGGAGAAGGGTCACAGGCCAGCAGGAGAGCAACACAAAGGAAGTCCAGCCACTGCAGCCAGTAAGTCAGCTTCACTGGAGGCCCAACCCAAATGTCTCTATGCTAACATATGTAGCATGGGGAACAAACAAGAGTTAGAGATGTACACACGCCTGCAGGGCTTTGCACTGGAATTATAGAGATGTGTTTTTAGAACTAAATTTATCCAGGGACATAAAGGGCAATAAGGGTTCTATAGGTACATCAATGATAAAAAAGAAGACTGGGGGAATTGTAGGCCCTCTCTGGAAGGAAATGGGAATTCTGGTCATCTGGGATATGGAGAAAGCTGGGGTACTCAGCAGCTTTTTTGAAACAAAAGAATCTGCCACTTCAAAGTTGTTGTTGTTGTTATTATTTGATGCTGAGCCAATAAAAACTCTTCAAAAATTAAAATTTAATCTAAAGTAGGCAGAAATGAGACAAAAGTTTTGTTTCCTTTCTTTCTAATGGAAAACTCCTCAGGTGGACAAGGAGGAGGGGGGGGGGGGTGGGGGGCAAGCTGAGGGCCCCTTTTCTGGGGCTGGTTCCCCTGCGCCATTTGGCTTGCCAGAGAGAAAGGCTGCCCCTCAGCCACAGGGACTGCCCTTCACCTCCCATCCTGTGCCATGGGTTTATTTTTAGCATTGTTTTTTTTTAGGTAATTTCATTCTATTCTTTATGGAAAAGAACAGAAGCAAGGTGCATCTACAGCCCTTATTCCCATGTGCACTTTGTGCTCCGAGTGAAGAATTTCTTCCTCACGTCACATCTAATCTAAATCTCCCCTCCATGTGTTCAAAGCCATTTTTCCTGGTTCCATGGCTACGCGCCCTGATAGAGTCCCTCTCCAGCTTTCTTCTAGGTCACTTTTATGGGTAAGGTTAGGTGGCAAAAAGTAGGAAAAAGGCAGAAATATTGGAGAGATCAATCTGAGTGTTCCCCTGCTGTCTAGGATTAATAAGGAGTGCCAGCTTCATGGAAAAGAGGAGAACTGGGAAATTGATTACCCTATCAGGGTCTTCAAGTCTGATGTCCCAGTGACTCTTCCCCCCCACCCCATTAGTCTCTCCATGGTCTAATTTTCTTTGTGATTTGGGATACAGAGTTTTCCTGTTGTCCTGGGGAACCCAGGATTTACACATAACCATGAAAAGTGTTGAAACAAGGAAGCAACCACCTGTACTTATATCTTACCTTGGCTGAATTTGGATATAGTACTTAGCTTACTCTACTTTTAGTTTTCAGCTAGTGCAGTAACAAAGATCAGTTAGTCCAACAATAAGGAATTCACACAGTACAAGTGAAGAACACCTTTATTTATTCAAGGACAGTAAGATGAAAATTCGAGACAACAAAAATCTCATGATAGGAGATCAGTAATGTGCCTCAGCAGTGCTGCATTGAAGTTGGACCCACTTCGGGTTTGCTGCACAAGAGGACCTTGGAAGCCTTCTAGGCACTCTAGTATCAGCATGTCTTTGGAGGTAGCTGCTCCCTTCCATGTACACACACAAAAGTTCTCCAGCTGTTTTGCCCTCAGCCCTGGCCAGGAGCTGTCAGTGAGCAGGAGAGTTAAGCCCAGCAAACACAGAGAGGCAGGGAGTGGCTGAGGAATGGTCTGTGTTTGTCCGGCATTTCAATACTTGTCAGCCTGCACTGAGTGCACCACCTAAATTGTATTTTCCTTTGCAAGTTCTCCAGCACAGATATTTATTTTTTTTTTTCCCATGCTGTCGAAACTGGCAAATTTAAGCAAATGCCAATAATTCCATTTCATCCCTAAATTTCTTTTGTCATCATCAATGAACTTGGCTTATTAATGATTTCTTAGCATTTCAGCTTGAATGGGCATTCATAGATTTTCCTTCTTTTTGGGTTAAACAAAGAGTTATCATTGGGTTTGTTTCTGTCAGCTTTTAACTGTTCTTTCCACTTGCATGTGGCTAAGTTGCTCTGTAAATCTGAGGATGCAGAAGGGATTCAATGGGAATAGGGAAATGACTTGATATCAAGACCACATCATTGTATGCATTATGCTGCAGGGCTGCAGCACTTCAGCAAGTTCTAAGTACGTCTGGCTGGCAAATTGCTAGGCCTTTCAAATGGAGATATAATATCTTTGACTGATTCCATTAGGGTTTGTAATTTTTGATAGTTGAGTTTGCCAGTTGTCTATTATGCTGATTTTTTCTCCAACTAAAGCCAACTTTTATATAACTGTAACTCTGAGTTGATTTAGTATATGTACAGGTCCCCTAAGAGGCAGAGAAGTGAATTATATTCTCCCTTTTGGTCCTGTGCAGTTACTAAATTACAATTTTAGCGCCTGAAATTAATGGCTAACTGGAGGCAGGCTTGGCAGCGAGTAAAATTAATGAATTGACTAAATACGATAACAAAGGAAAGAAAAGAGCTGTATTTCTTCTATTTTATTTTATTTTATTTTATTTTATTTTATTTTATTTTATTTTATTTTATTTTATTTTATTTTATTTTATTTTATTTTATTTTATTTTATTTTATTTTATTTATTTATTTATTTATTTTCAAATTTAGCCGAAGCAAGAATGCAGCAATTACACATCAGTCCTGGGGTGTCTGCAAATCAAATGAGCCAAAGCATCTGTTGTGCATGAGGCGGTTTTGACTACCCCACCATGAGATAGGTGGCATTATCTGGGGAAGCCAGACCTGTGCTGCTCTTTGGAGCAGCCCTTTTCCTCCATCTGACTTAATGTCCAAGGTGGTCTGGGACAGAATGGCCACAATTTGATCTGCCTGGACAGGTCTGGGACAAGAAGCACAGCAGCAGCTGTCCAGACTGATGGCAGCTTTCTTCACTGCTGTACTTTAACACCAACAGTCAGGATTACAATAACACTGCTGATTCGGGAAGTTTATGCAGTGTGAAAACAAGACTACAGATCAAATATGGGCTTGCTGCTGCCTTACTTTGCTCTTCCACTTCATGTGTCCAGCAGATCTCAGTCACCAGCTGAGCTGAAGGTGCTCTCTTGGGCTTCAAGTGAAAAGCACAAGAGAATTGTACCAACACGTTTCATTTCAGGCTCATAGCAGGCTGCACAATAGTTAGTTCAGCTGATTGAAAGCTGTCTCTTTTATTTATTTATTTATTTTTGTCTCTCTCTCTCTCTTTTTTCCTTATTTATTTATTTATTTATTTATTTATTTATTTATTTATTTCCTTTCTGCACAAGTCACTGCCTTAGCTGGAACCCCATACCTGAGGTCTGCAGCTCATTCTTGGCTGGGTATCAGCACTTCTCCTGCCCCACTTAGCCCCACGTTGCCATCAGATCCATGTCCTCCTGCCAAGTCTCAGCTTTCTCTGCACAAACAGCCCTGCCCATGGAGTGGCAGGCATCTTGAAACCAATGCACCAGCTGTGGGTGTGAAATGCCTGCTGCAAAGGGATGCTTTCTTCAGGGCCTGCAGGAGTGGTGGTTCAGGGGACGGGCTGACACCTGGCCTGCAGCCTGCTCAGGACATCAGACCTGGGCTTCATCCACAAGCATCACCACTTTGCTGCATCTCAAAAATGCTGGTGTGGTTGAAAACAAAATACTCTGCATCCAGAGTTACTGAATACTATGTTTGTACCTCTGAGCCACTCGAATTCCTCTCCTGTTGTCCTCAACATGGGCTTTTCAACTACACATCTCTCGCTATGGGGACTGGGCTGCAACAGTGAGCTCATGCTCCTGCACACTGCACAGCACTGCTGACTCTCATGTCACAGACCAAGTGTGCCTTCCTCAGAATAGATAAAGTCTGCTCAGTGAGCCTACAGAGCATAATTAATTTGGCCTTTTCTGGAGATAAGCAAGACAGAAACCAAACCTACACTTCTTTCACTTACCAGCACCTTGTGCTTTAGTGCTTGTTACAAGGAGAGAGAAGTGCTTAACTGATAATTAGCAACTAAATTAAAAAATCCCTGTCTCAGAGTTACAAGATTTCATGCACTTACTTTCTTCTTCAAAGCATCCAAAGATTCCCCCTTTCTCCTACCTGGTTTTCCACCATAAATTGTAACTTCAGTTTGAAAAAGGTAATACTTAGCTCTGTCTTTACATAAAATACTGAATTCAATATTTACAGTTTTAGTATTTCCTCCAGGATCAGTATCATATGCTAAAGATTTCTCTGCGGAGTTGCAGTAACAAAGAATCAGTGGAAAGCCCAATGAAGGGGACTGCAAAGGTATTTGAAACAAACATCACTAAAACACCCTGACCCATCCTGCTGCAAGTCAAGCCTGTGAATCATCCCCCTGCATTTTGACACATCAGTAAAAAGTGATTCTAGAAGACTGTTTCTTTAAAGGAGGAAATGTTGAGACAAGATAAGGAAACACAGAAATTTAATTGTTAAAGTGACATTTTTATTTGAAGTACGAGAAATAACTGATTGTGTTAGTTGCAGATTGAAAATTACTGAGGTAGTCACTCTGAGGAAGAAGAGATTCTGGAAGTGATCTTTTGCAGTTGTCTACCCTTTTTGCAGATCAAGTTCCTTCAGATTGGCTCCCAGCGAAAGAACTGAAAGAGGAAGAAAAAAACAATTTCAACAGAAATTCATTACCCACTTCATATGGCTAACAGAGCAAGTGTATACAAACAAGGTACAGTGACATAACAGGTTCTCATTGAATCTAAGAGATAATCAAGATCTGTGCTCCTGAATGGAGAACCATCAATTAGCTGTGTTGAGGAATAACCCTAAAGCACTGAGGGCAATAACCAGTCACATTCATAAGAAAGCTATAGATACCAGATTCTGTTAAAAATATTTACTTGGGTAAAACTGGGAAACTTCTGCAGTGGGACACATTAAAAGTATTAAGAGCACAGCAAAGACTCAAACACTGATAAGCCACCCTGACTTGGCACTTCTAAATAAAATGCCTGAAACAGCAGAAATCTGTCCCTTCTGTCTCCTTAACTCAGACTGTCAGGAGCACTTTGACTTTTGCCAGGGTCTCATGGCTTCTTCTCTATTCCTGCCCCAACATTGTGGTCTTCACTTGCACATGACCTGAGACTCTTCTGTTTGGACCAGTGTGTAAACCTCATCCCCTAGGCAGGAAGCCTGAGGAGGTCCACTGACTTTGCTCTAGAAGTAAAATTCCTCCATGCTTGACTTCAAGACCAGGCAAGTTCCTCCAGCTCAGTTTGTTTCCCCATCCTTGGGCAGGAAAAGTATTTAATTCACAAGGAGTGTTCCTTTTTCTGGCACACCAATAGATCTATCCCTCATTGTAACTGCCATTCCCAATCTGACTGTGTTGTGTCAACATGTCAGTGCCTCAAGTACAGTGTTAACTTGTTTGAGATGTCAACTTGGTTAACTTGATTCCCATATTTCCATACACCGACCTCTGTTTTGTAAAAACAGAAAAACAAACCAAAACAGCAACAACATAAACATGTTAATGCACATGGACTCAGATCCTCACAACCACTCTGGCCGAGCGACTCTTGTCACCCCTACTTGAGCTAGGGCAGCATTGCAGCTTTGACACACATTTGAGTGAAATAGGAACTGACAGTGTCAAGGCGTTTTAAGTGCTTGGTTACAAAAGATTCATGCAATTATCTTTTGTCGGAATTCATTTTGTCAGACCTGCACTGTGCTAATATCTTTAGAAACTCTAAAGATGGAAAACCGAGAAAAAAATGCCAGTTAGGGCAGTCTGATGTCACAGCAGCATTTTTTTGGGTAGGAGAAAATACAGCCAGAGAAATAAGCATTCCCAAGAACAAGTACAGGCTTGGGAAATTTGCCATTGGAGCTATTGGTTGTGAATACTACCACCACTGATCAATAATTAACTTATCAGCTACCTACAGCTTTCTTGATAGGTTACTGGGTGAAACCTTTCCAGATGGAAACTGTAACTGTAACTAGAGAAGAGCATTTCTGCTAATTGTACGAACACTTACTTCCTAACTACATCTTGGAGGGGCTCTCTGGTTCCACCCAACAAGGTGTTCACTGGGATGTTGCAGCTGGAACAAATCTAGGGCCAGTCTCCCTCAGAATCTCTTTAAATCTTTCTATAAGCATATTCCATTATAAACTACCTTTCATAGGTGTTCAGAGACTTTGTCAGAGATGTCTTCTCTAATTCTGGAGGGCACTGTGTTTTAATACCGCTGAATAACTTGAGAGATTAAAGTTTCACAAACTGCTTAACGTAGTTGTTTTTGTTTTTTTTTTTTGTAAATATTTTTTTAAAAATAAATTATATTTCATATCCATTAATGCTTAATAAATTCGAATTTGTGTCATTTTTCATGCCCCTTTTAGTATTTCAAAATTATTTCAGCAGTTTTCAGTTAATTTATAATAAGTAGGGTGCAAAAAGTTAAATTCTTGTTATATCACCAAAATTATTTATTTGTTTAGCTGATCCTAACCAAAAAAAAAAAAAAAGTCTTATTTTTCAGTCTGGCAATAGAATTTTCACTTTTTCAAAAAGCAACAGTCCCTTATCATTTATCTCTTGAATATGAATATACCATGCTGTTGTGTTTCCTCAGGAATGCAAGGGAAAGACAGAAATTATTGCTTACTAACAGTAAGCACCTTTGTAGTCATGGATAGCTTGGTGCTCTCTCTCATCCCCCACACAGTCAGTAAGGTTTTGATGTTGCCTTTGTGGAAGCATCATTGAGCTCTGTCAGAATGAACACACTGACATCTGTTGACTGGCTGTAGTTTAGAGAGCACACATTTTTTCCAGCCAGCTAACAGAGCTCTTCATTTAGCTTAAACAACTAAGGCATGGGAATTGAAACACAAAAGATCACAGCTCTTATTTGTCATCAGGAAGTGCCTTATTAGGGAACATGCATATTTTTCTGGTGCTCAGGTTGTGCTCACAAAGCCTATTAAAAGGACATTAATGAGCTACTTGTAACTTGGAAAGATCTCTTGCCTGTGAATATTTATGGTTACATCTTACTGGCAAAAAATTATTTCAGAATTGCTCAATTAGATTAAAGTCTTACTGTGCAAGGCTTTAAAAAACACTTCAAAACACCTTCTTTTCAAAACCTTTGCAGAATTGGAGATTTCGTTGACTCTCCCAATCCTCTGACAATCCCAAAGTCTGTGACGGAAGAAAACATTCAAATCTACCTCCCATAAAATCAGCGGCAGTTTCCAAAACCAAGAACTATAAAACTTCTCATAATTCAGCTTCATCCAGAAGCAGAGAAACTTAAGTTAAGTGCCAGCTTGAGAAGCAGCTCCAAGACTGTGTTATTTTGGTGCTTTCCTGGAAATGTTATTTTTCCAGTCCTTTTAAGTGAGGAACCCACTGGCCAAAGTGGGACATTTGAAACTTAAGGGAGATAAACTGGTCTGTGAGAAAGAGACATGGCAGAAAGCCAACATTTTCTGTCCTTTGAGTATCAGAGCAGAGTCATAGAATAAAATAATGGCATCCTTCAGGCTGTTTCCTTTGAGCTTCTGTGAGCTCAAAGTCTCATCCCAAGTCTCCAAGACTGGTGAGAATGCCTCAGCAGGCCTTGGATTGGGTGCTCCTCCCCTCCCTCATGGACACTGCCAAAATCAATCTCCCTAAAGTATTCTGAGAGTTATCTCTAGGAAAGTTATAGGCTAAAACATTCCCATTAGCCCCAATTTCTAGGTAGAACAAATACCTCCATGGGGCTGAAATGTTCAGGCAGCACAACCCAGTCCCAAGTTCTACCTAGGAATTAGGCAACAGATTCTTTACCCTTGAATGCAGTAATTTAGGCACACAGGAACCTGCTATGGTCTGGGATTCATGTTGACCACAGCATTTGCTGTCAAGAAGAGAGAGATGACCTGTTCTGGTAGGAGCTGCAATACTAGCAATTACTTAAGATTTCACAAAGTGATACATCAGACCCAAAAGGAAAAGTAAGAGATCAAAAAAGAGAAACTCAAACCAACAAAAATAAACAGAAAAAATGAAAACAGAAACATAATCCTAGGGCCTTTAGAAAATTGATCTCACAGGCCTTCCTCAAGTAATATCCTCTTTGACTTAATAGACTGAATATTTTCAGCCACAGAACCAATTCTCTGAGTGGGAAAAAATAATTAGGAAAAAATAAATAAATAAAAAAAGAATTGTTTGATTTGGCTGCTCTTTCAGGGAATTTCTTTAAAAAAAAAAAAAGACATTAGATATAATATTCTATCATTTTGTCTGCATGTTAGTGAAGACTGCAATGTAGAAAGCTAGGAAAATGCTCACTTGAAAATGGAGACTTAAAAAAAAAAAAAAAAAGGAACAAAAAGGAAGCAATAATATAACCTCATTGTAACTAGAACTGAGTACTTGACCACAGGGCGCCTTACTCAGCACCCAGACTGATAACTGCAGATGGGTCCCACCTGTCTCTAAGGGGAAAATGGATACTAGCCCAGGAGCTGGCAGGGCTCATTGAGAGGGCTTTAGACTAGGTAAGAAGGGGGACGGGGATGAAGTAGGACTCATTAGAGATGTGCCAGGGGAACAATGTCAGGGCTGCGGGAGAAGGCAATGGTCCAACTGAACTGCATCTACACTAATGCACACAGCATGGGCAACAAACAGGAGGAGCTGGAAGCCATTGTGCAGCAGGCAGGCTACGACTTGATTGCCATCACGGAAACGTGGTGGGACCACTCTCATGACCGGAGTGCTGCAATGTCTGGCTATAGGCTCTTCAGAAGGTACAGGCAGCATGGAAGGGGTGCTGCTGTGGCTCTCTATATCAGAGAGAGTTTTGATGTCATGGAACTTGAGGCTGGGAATGATAAGGTTGAGTCCCTATGGGTTAGTATAAGTGGGAAGGCCAACAAGGCAAGCATCCTGGTGGGGGTCTGTTATAGACTGCTGAACCAGGATGGGGAAACTGATGAGTAGTTCTACAGGCAGCTGACAGACGTTGTGAAATCATCTGTGCTTGTTCTCGTGGGGGACTTCAACTTCCCAGGTATATCCTGGAAGCACAACACAGCCCAGAGAAAGCAGTCTAGGAGGTTCTGGAGAGCGTGGAAGATAGCTTCCTGATGCAGCTGGTTAGTGAGCCTACCAGGGGAGGTGCCCTACTAGACCTTCTCTTCACAAACAGAGAAGGACTGGTGGGAGATGTGGTGGTTGGAAACTGTCTTGGGCAGAGTGACCATGAAATGGTAGAGTTCTCCATTCTTGGAGAAGCCAGGAAGGGGACCAGTAAAACCACTATATTGGACTTCCGGAAGGCCAACTCTGAACTGTTCAGGACACTGGTTGGTGGAGTCCCTTGGGAGGTGGTTCTGAAGGGCAGAGGGGTCCAGGAAGGCTGGGCGCTCTTCAAGAGGGAAATCTTAATGGCGCGGGAACGGTCTGTCCCCACATGCCCAAAGAGGAGCCGGCGTGGAAGAAGACCGGCCTGGCTGAATGGAGAATTGTGGCTTGAGCCTAGGAGAAAAAAGAGGGTTTATAATCTTTGGAAAAGATGGCAGGCTACTCAGGAGGACCATAAGGATGTTGCGAGGCAGTGCAGGGACAAAATTAGAAAGGCCAACACTCATTTGGAGCTCAATCCAGCTACTGCTGTTAAAGACAACAAAAAATGTTTTTATAAATGCATCAATGCAAAATGAGGACTAAGGAGAATCTCCATCCTTTACTGGATGCGGGGGGGGGGAACTTAGTTACAAAAGATGAGGAAAGGGCGGAGGTGCTTAATGCCTTCTTTGCCTCAGTCTTTAGTGGCAAAACCAGTTGTTCTCTTGATACCCAGTATCCTGAACTGGTGGAAGGGGATGGGGAGCAGAATGTGGCCCTCACTAGCCCTGAGGAAATGGTTGACGACCTGCTATGGCACTTGGATGTACGCAAGTCGATGGGGCCAGATGGGATCCACCCGAGAGGACTGAGAGGATTGGTGGAGGAGCTGGCCAAGCCGCTTTCCATCATTTATCAGCAGTCCTGGCTATCAGGGGAGGTCCCAGTCGACTGGCAGCTAGCAAACATGATGCCCATCTACAAGAAGGGCTGGAGGGCAGACCCAGGAAACTACAGGCCTGTCAGTTTGACCTCAGTGCCAGGGAAACTCATGGAGCAGATTATCTTGAGTGTCATCACATGGCACTTGCAGGGCAACCAGGTGATCAGGCCCAGTCAGCATGGGAGCAACCAGGTGATCAGGCCCAGGTGATCAGCAACCAGGTGATCAGGCCCAGTCAGAATGGCAGGTCCTGCTTGATGAACCTGATCTCCTTCTATGACAACGTGAAGTGCTTAGTGGCTGTAGATGTGGTCTACCTTGACTTCAGCAAGGCTTTTGACACTGTTTTCCACAGCATTCTCCTCAAGAAACTGGCTGCTCTTGGCTTGGAGTGGCGCACGTTTCGTTGGGTTAGAAACTGGCTGGATAGCTGGACCCAAAGAGTCGTGGTGAATGGAGCCAAGTCCAGTTGGAGGCCGGTCACTAGTGGCGTCCCCCAGGGCTCGGTGCTGGGGCCGGTCCTCTTTAATATCTTCATCGATGATCTGGATGAGGGGATCGAGTGCACCCTCAGTAAGTTTGCAGATGACACCAAGTTAGGTGCGTGTGTTGATCTTCTCAGGGGTAGGAAGGCTCTGCAGGAGGATCTGGATAGGCTGGACCGATGGGGTGAGGCCAAGTGTATGAAGTTCAACAAGGCCAAATGCTGGGTCCTGCACCTGGGGCACAACAACCCCAAGCAGAGCTACAGACTGGGAGAGGAATGGTAGGAAAGCTGCCTGGCGGAGAAGGACCTGGGAGTATTGGTTGATAGTCGGCTGAATATGAGCCAGCAGTGTGCTCAGGTGGCCAAGAAGGCCAACAGCATCCTGGCTTGTATAAGGAGCAGTGTGGCCAGCAGGGCTAGGGAAGTGATCGTCCCTCTGTACTCAGCTCTGGTGAGGCCGCACCTCGAGTACTGTGTTCAGTTTTGAGCCCCTCGCTGCAAGAAGGACATCGAGGTGCTCAAGCAAGTCCAGAGAAGGGTAACGAAGCTGGTGAGGGGTCTGGAGAACAAGTCTTATGAGGAGTGGCTGAGGGAGCTGGGGTTGTTCAGCCTGGAGAAGAGGAGGCTCAGGGGTGACCTTATCATTATCTATAGGTACCATAAAGGAGGCTGTAGTGAGGTGGAGATTGGTCTATTCTCCCAGATGCCCGGTGATAGGATAAAGGGGAGTGAGATGAAGTTATACCAGGGGAGGTTTAGGTTGGATATTAGGAAGAACTTCTTTACCGAGAGGGTTGATAGGCATTAGAATGTGCTGCCCGGGGAAGTGATTGAATCACCATCCCTGGAGATCTTTAAAAGATGTTTAGATTTAGAGCTTAGTGATATGGTTTAGTGGAGGACTGGTTAGTGTTAGGTCACAGGTTGGACTAGGATGCCTCTTCCAACCTAGATGATTCTGTGATTCTGTGATATAAGTTTCCATCACAAAATGCCCACAGTGTCTAAACCCAGAGCTTTATTCAAAAAGAAGGACCAAGAAATATGTATTTGTCCCAGCTGGTTCCTGGAAGACCTCACACATCTTTGGCCTTCAAGGAGTCAGTAAATTCATCCAGTTAGTAAGACATCCAGGTACAACCTAGCTATCACTTTTTAAGTAACTTTTTAGAAGACAAAGGTTGATATTTTAAAGGAAAGGAGAGATAAAAATTCATCTTACTTAGAATGACCTCCGTCAGGATAGATTTGAATTACATTCTAGATGGCCTATGAAAATCTTTCATGTCTCCCGCTCCATTAGTTGGTACACTTAGCAAATGTTGGGTAATAACCAGACATACTCTTCTCATCATGAACAAGACATGGCAAACTCTCACTCCAGTAATTTCCACGATCTCCTGTTTTCTGAGGTGACAAACATCATCCAGTTTTGTCACCAATGGCAGCTCAGCAGAGGCAGTGGGCAGCAATTACAGCCTTACTGTAAGCCTGAAGTCTGCTGAGTGCCCATGTTTCCAGCTCAGCCATCACTTTTAACAGCACAAAATAGAGAATGCTTCTTCTGAGTTGTGCTCCAGCCATAACTGCTGAGTGTGAATCTGGGATATCCATAAAAGTCAGAAGAAAGAATTGATGGATCTGAGAAGGGCACTCAGGCACTACAGGGCACTGCTTCCTACAGAGCACTGGCTTGCTTTTGCAATAAAAGGATGAGAAAATGAATTCCTTAAAAGCATCAGGAAGGTAGGTATTGCTTTTAGTATTTTGCTTAAAACCTATGTCCTAGAATAACAATAAAAAGCGAAACATCAGTTTTCACTTAAAGGTGAAGGGAGAAATAATTCCTTCTCAGCAGTAAACAATATTTCAAGAACTAGAATGACAAACTGAGACAAACCAGTGAAACTGTTTGTTTTGAAAAAGTTGTGTGTACAGGGTGCAACGTCACACAGATGGAGTGGAGATTAAAAATTGTCCCAGGCAGCTTCAGCTGTAAAGTTGGTATATAATTATTGTAGAGCTTCTCAGAAAGAAAAGTAGTCACCTTTTGAAACACTGTCCAAATTCAGACACTGCATGGAAAAAAAAAAAAAAAGAGATAAGTACTTTCAGTATCAGGGCCTAGGGAGTGATAGTCAGAACTTCACATTTTCTAATAACTTAGATATTTGCTCCTACACCTCTCACTATAAAGACCTCATCCTTCGGCACTGACGGGGTATCGGTCAGAAGACATGGTTGAACAAGGACTCCTCTTGTGTACAATGAGCTCTGACGTGAGTGCTGTTAACTACTCTGCCTTGATTTATCATGCACACATCAAATGTACCCTGCTCTTTCCCACAGGGAATTATCATCCAGTGGAAGGCATGATAAAAAACTTTATTTCAGTTAACTGCATTACCAACTTCCCTGAGCACAGAAAGCTCATTAGCTGCTTCAGGCTGTGTCTGCCAGAGGACTGAATCGAAGGCCAGTTCCCTTTGCAATTATCTGTTTCAGAATGGGAGGCAATATCTCTGAGGCTACCAGCCTCCTGCAAAAGGCCAGAGTAGATGTGCAGTTTGGGAACAATTGGCTTTGCCTGGGTACCATGTTTTTACACAGCCATGGACTGGCAAGGTGAAACCCCTTCTAAGCACACATTGCATCCAGCTTTTCATTTACATATCAGTTCTTCTCCTTAGCAGTCATGAAAATGCCTGCATTAAAGGCCACCATGTGCTTGTGCTTGCAAAGAATCTTAACTGAGAAGCAAAGATGAATTTTCTTTAAGTTTGTCATTTCAGCCTAATTGTTGTAACATTTAAACTACATGAACTCCACAGTTGGGAGTGGGCCTACTGTCATACAAATGCCCACTCATCACATGTGGCAGCATCTGACCCTAAAACAGCAAAAAATTAAAGCAAGGATGAAGAAGATAAGTTAAGCCAAATAATTCAAGGAGAGCAATTTAAACTCATATTGGCAATAATAATGTGCACTGGTCCACATCTGATCTTCAGCTATTTCTAAATTACACAGAGATAATAAAAAAGAAAGAGAATCTGCTGCACATTCACATGAACAGCAGGACTCTGCAATTTTAAGCCAAGGTCTATGGTTGATCAATATTGACCCTTTCGTGGTAGCTCTGTGTGTTTTTATAAGGGAACGGTCATTGCCATTATTCAAGTTGTAGAGGAAAGAAGACTTCCACTAGATGAGAAAGTCTTTCACCTGTCAGTGATGGCCATTTCTGGTGCAGGATTGTGCCCATGAGGACTTTGTCTGAAGTTCCCATCCTATCGTACTGATGTCAGCTGGACATAAGATTTAGAGATTAAGTCTTCTGTCAGCTGTTTCTCAGGAAGATTGCTGAACTGCAGAGTGGTAGAGGTTTGCAGGGACTTCTGAAGGTCCTCCTGCTCAGCCCCTTGGCTCAAAACAGACTCAGCTAGACCAGGTTGCTCAGGGCTGTTTCCATTCGAGTTTTAAATACCTCCAAGGATGGAGGCTCCACAGCCTCTCTGAGCTCAGGGTGGTCAAAGTAGAATATTTTTGACCACCCTCACAGGATTTTATTTTTTTTTCTTTTGCTTAAATGGAGTTTCTTTTATTTCAACTTCTGCCCGTTGCTTCTTATCTGTTCACTGGACACCACTGAGAGGAACCTGTCTCCATCTTCTTTACTTTGATAAGATTCCTTCTGACCTTCCCTATGTAGACTGTCTACAGCTCATAGCCTGCAAGTCTGCCTCCCATCCCACTGGACACCAGCCTGTCCTAGTGGCTGGGGTAATTCCTTGCCCCGAGACTTGGTATGTACTTTTGTTGAATTTTATGAGATTCCTTTCTGTCCAATTCTCCAGCCCATTCATATCCCCCTAAATCTACATCACCCAGTCCTCCCAGTTTTGATGTAACTTGTGACCTGAGAATGGACTCTGGAGTGTGGGTTGTGGCTTTCCTGACTGCACGCTCACAGTGCTTCTGTATTTCTCCTAGACCACCCATCCCTGATTATACCTCCCATTGATTCCTTTTTAAGTTTGAGTTTTATCAGGAGCTGATTGTTCATACGTAGAGACCTCCTGACACCTTTGCTCATTTTACTTCTTACTGGGATTGACAGTTCATGAGTTTGGGTAAGGTGATCCTTGAAAAATCCATCAGCTCTCCTGGACGTATCTTCTGTCCAAGATGCTCTCCCATGTGATAATTCCAAGCAGATTCCTGCACAGGCAAAAGTCCAGGTCTATGGTCTTGCTTTTTAGTTTATTTCCTTCCCACCATTTTAACCTGAATTTATGGATCTTGGATTCCACCATTTTACAGTCATGTCAGCCAATGCCACCCCCAAGCTTCACATTATCAATTCTTCTCTGTTTCTAATTGTGAGGTCCAGCAAAACCACCTTTCCTTGTTGGTTCCTTGATCATCTCTCTCAGAAAGTTATTGTCAGTGCCTCCAGAAACCTCCTGCATCACCTCCTGGTGTGTTCAACCTGCATCAACAAGTAGTGGGGTGGTAGAAGTCTCCCATGAAGACCACAGCCTGTGAATACGGGGTTTATTCAGTTGTCTGAAGAAGACCTCACCAAGCGCTTCTTTCTGGTCAGGCAGCCTGTAGCAGACACCATGTCACCCAAGTTGGCCTTCTGTCTCCTCCTAATCCATAAGCTCTGAAGTAGTTCATCATCCATCTCAGGAGAGACACCATCTGCTTTCTCGCATTAAGAGCAACCCTCTTCCAAGCTTGTCCTCCCTAAAGAGCCTGTATCCACCCAATGCATATGCCAGTTGTGTGACCAGTGCAGCAGGTGGATGGAGGAAAAGAGTAGGGATGACCACAAAAATGATCTGGGAAAGGGAAGGTCCCAAGAGCCTGAGAAGCACGAACACACAGCAATGCTTCCAGGAGACTTTTTAACAGCCTATTTGGCAGCACTAAACCAGACTGCCTCCTGCACACTGCTGCTGTGTTGAGCTGCTCGTACACAGGACTACTTAAGTGAAACAAACATTTTCAGAAGATTCTTGAAACTTTTTATTCTATTTAGAATTTTGCCTAACAGGCCTCAACTTACAAAAGAATAAGATGAACGTTCAACTTTCCAAAACTTTCTCTGTTCTAGCAACTAACAGAGACTAACAGAGGTGTGGGTCCAAGAAAGCTCTAACAATCTCTGATGAATGTGACACATTGCCCTTGACTCAGGGTGCCTGGAGTCTTTGTTGCAGCTACCTTGTTAGTGAGGGCTGAACCCTTTTAGCCAGCATTTGGGTTCTTGGTAACCTGTTATGATGAAATGCCTGAATCTGTAGAGGAAGGGAGGACAATGAATATTGTCTATCAGAACTTCGGTAAGGTTTTCATACATCCTCCTATAAGATCCTCATAGAGAAGCTGTTGAGCTGGACAGGCAGACATGAGGTAGATTGAAAACTTGGTTTACCGGTTGGACATGGAGGGTGGTGACCAGTTGTTGCATTAAGGGGTGTAGCTGATTAACCGTTATGGGCCCGGTCGGATTCAGGGTACTGAACTATCACAATCACAGATTTCACCTATAACGCATTAACCGTTAGGGGTCCGGTCAGATTCACCAATAATGCATCAACCGTTAGAGGTCCAGTCAGATATTCACCAATAACGCATTAACCACTAGGGGTCTGGTTGGATTCAGAACACTGAACTATCACGGTCATGGATTCACCAATAATGTATAACCACCCTTACCCTAGTCACGCTTAATGAGAGCTATAACAATGCAATCAAGTATGATTTATTACAGCAACAGGTACATAGGTTCTTTGGATTGCCGGCGATAGTGACTGTCTGCAAAAGCAAGCTAGCATGCATGAAATACACAGGTGTCACAGGTGCACAGCCTAGAAATTAATGCGTTAAAAGGATCAAAGACTCTAGAAAGATTTACAACCAAGTGTTCAAATCTCACCCAAAGGCGTCCCAATGGGGGGGAAGAGAGGCTCAGCCCGTCAACTGGTCCTAGGAGTCAGGAGGTTGTAAGGATGTTGTATTCCTTCAGGATGGTATCTCCCCTGACGGTGGTATCTTCCCTAACATTGCCTCTCTCTTAGGCCAATTTATATTATTTTCTATCTTTTAGGTGGAGCTTGAGTGGCTCTAGTCAAGCATATATTGGTTGTGATTGGTGAAAAGTTCTCTTGTCTCTGTTTAAACTAATAGGCTCTGAGAAATTCAGAGCGCTTGCTCAGTGAGGGGTGGTTGCATGCTGGAGGTGGGGTGGTTGCATGCTGGAGGTGGGTAGCTTTTGGGATGGAGGTGTGGTTTGGTATTATAATGATATTATAATGAGCAAAAGTACAGTAGGGTACAACATTTGTTAAGACATGACAGGTCCTTGGCTCAGGGTAGCAAAAAGTGCAGCTTATTGGTCTTGGTGTGCACAAGAACAATAAAGTCCCCACCTGGTCACAGAGCCTAGCAGTGGTGTCTCCACTCCACTCTACACTCTGTACTGTTCCTTAGAGCTAGCACACCAGGTTCCCCCAGTGCGATAGCATCTAAGGTCAGAAGCCTAGGGAACGCTTAGGTAATGCAGCTACGCCCTATCCCAAAAGCCTCTTCAGTGCTGTACATTTTCTTTAAAATTTGAATGTTAGTTTTATTTTCCTGGTTACTTCAGGCAATTGCACCACGCCAGTGGCACGTCTAGTGGTGTGCCACAGGAGTCAATGCTGGAGAGACAGCATTAGAGGAGAGACATGGAGCTATTGGAGAGAGTCCAACAAAGGGCCATAAAGATGCAAAAAGAACTGGAGCATCTTTCCTCTGAGGAAAATATGAGATACCTGAGACTGTTCAGCCTGCAGAATAGAAGGCTTAAGGGGAATCTCATCAATGTCTATAAATACCTGAAGGTAGGTACAGATAAGATGGAGCCAGGCCCTTCTCAGTGGTGCCCAGTGCCAGGACAAGAGGCAATGGTCACAAACTGGAACATAGAAGGTTCTCCCTGGACACCAGGAAGCACTTCTGTGATGTGCAGGAGATGGAGCAGTGGCACAGGCTGCCCAGAGAAGTGGTGGAGTCTCCTCCTTGGACATCATCAAAAGTTACCTGGACGAGGTGCTGCGCACCCTGCTCTGTGCGGCCCTGCTCAGTGAGGGATTGGGCCGGATGGACCCTTGGGTCCCTGCAAAGCTCAACCAGTCTGTGATTCTAAAGGGAACTTTCTGAAAGTTTCAGGAGTCTGGAAAGAAGCTTTGAACAAGCGGTAGTTCCAGTACTGCTATAGATTACAGTGATAGTCCATTATATATAAGAACAAAGCAAAACAAACTAAATCTAAGCAAACAAACAAAAAACTTTCAGCAAGATAGGACTGAATCCATTGAATTAGTTTGTTTTAGATGAGTGAAAAATGATTTATTTTTATTTTCTCTGTTTCACTTACTTTGTTCACATTTTTTTTTGTTAGGTTAAACCATCTCTAATACTACATTGCAACTTTCTGATGCTGTTGAACTTTACCAGTATTCAAAATAGACACCTTTTGCTATCAAATTTCTAGCTTATCTTTCACTCTTAGAAATGAAAAGCACAAACACACACATACACACACACACACAGAAACTGACCCTCAGTAAAGCAGAAATCCTTATCTGCAGCTTGCTCTTCCTTGTGTTTCTCAAAGCTCCCAGAAATTCCACTGGCACCAGAATTCAGATGCACCTGTAAGCACAAGTCCATGGATCTATCCCAAGCTAGCAGAAATAATGCTAAACCTCATTTATATTCCCAGACCAGAAGTGGTCTTTTGGCTTTCTGGTAACAAACATTGAACAGTAAATATGTGACTAGGTTTCACAAGGCTCAGCTGTTAACACCTACACAAGGAGAGCAGGATAGATTACTTATTTTTTTTGTGGCATGGTGGGAGTTTACTGTTTAAATCAGTGTAGACCTGCCCACCTGTAAAGTCACGCCTGCAGTGCATCACAACTGGAAGAAACTATAGGATGGTACCACATATATTTAAGCAAAGATTTCCGAATTAAGACTTCAAAGACAAAACAAACCACAAATAACCAGAGAAAGCAGGTTGTGCCGCAAAACATGGGATTTCTTATTAACATGCTAGTAAAACTGACAGAAAGAAACCTTGCAGACTTATCAATCAGTTTTAATTTTAGGTGAAACCACTGCTACTGCCTATGACATTGAGGCAGCCCAAGTCAGGCATTCTCATTTCTTCTCCCCCTCAAAAACCTTAAATCCTGGTTTCATCACTGAAGATTGAGCATTGCATGTGCAGCAGCCCCTGCAAATGCCGGCCGTCGGCAGGTGGCTGCACAGGTGGTGAAGGAACAAAACCACCGCAGAAGAAGCCCAACAGCCCAACAGAGGCAGAACTCAAATAGAGACAGAAGCCAAGGCTTTCAAACCCACAGCTGGAAGCCTTGCTGCTACATGAGGGTAATAAATGGGAGTGAGCGTGCACCGCCGCGGACACAGCCATGTGCACCGGCTATGTCTGAAACAAGCCCCTCTGCTTCGCTGCGAGGTTCCGTCACATTAACTTGCCCGCGTAACCACGGCAACTCGCTTGCAGAGCCTGTCAGGCCCGAGGAGGCCCCGCTCAGGTGTGCCCAGTGCTGCCAGCCCTGCACCATAGGGCAGGGCCATGGTCACCCATGATCACTACGCTGCAGCCCGGCCTAGGCCATAGGCAGGTGTTGGGGCCCCTAAATTTTGTGTGTAACGAGATGGGGCAGAGCAGGGAGACCTCCAGCTTGGCAGCCTCCAGCGTTTTGCTCACAGAACATCAGTTGGAGAGGTCTTGAAAAAAAATCCTTGGAATTACAGGGGGGAAAAAAAGGAAAATTAAGACAGCATCTTTAGCTGAGTAGGTAGGCTTCGGCTGAGCACCAGACTGCTTCATCAGAGACACAAGGAGGGAGCACTGACTGTGTACATCTGTCAGGTTTGCATTTCACAGCCAGGTCCCAACACTTGCTCGTCTGACCAGCAAAATCGTACCACAGGGCAGGCAGCGCCGCTCGTCACCCGCCAGCGAGCAGCTACTGCAGGGCAGCACCCGGCGGGGTCTCTGGCTCGCAGAGCGCAGTGCCCACTTTGATGTGTCACCCATGGTCACCACGCTGCAGCAGCACTCAAGCCTCAGCACGCTGAAGCTTTCATGGAACTACAAATGAGGCTCTCTGGGGAACCAGCAGCGAAGACGGGAGAATTATTTGACAAGAGGCATGACTTAAAATTAAAAAGGCAACAGTGGTGGCAGCAAGAGCATAGAAGGGGAGGGCGGGAGGGGGGAGTAGAAGGAAAGCATGAAATCCATCAAACCCATATTTGTCTCATTAAAAGTATTTTTAATTTATAATGTCCTGGAATGTAGTTGTCACCCAGCTGTGCAGCCATCAGCATGCTGCCTCTCTCTCTTTCTCTCTCTCTCTTAAAAAAAAAAAAAAACTCCTCTCTCCCACCTCACTGGGACTGCCATCAATTTCTTCTCATCATCAGCAGTTAGAGTAAATGGA
The DNA here is from genome assembly GCF_964035555.1 of Netta rufina. NCBI lineage: Eukaryota > Metazoa > Chordata > Aves > Anseriformes > Anatidae > Netta > Netta rufina. The sequence continues at coordinate 78,389,364 of NC_140126.1, read as the reverse complement.
TTCATTTGTGGGCAATGGGAGCTGAGAGACAAAGGTGACAATATAATTAAGGTTTTTAATTCTATGCCTGAACAGTTAAGTCCAGAACTCATGATAATTAGCTGGCTGCAATGAAAGATCTTTAGTTGTTATTTTCCCTTTGTTTCATGTAATTGTTCATTTTGGCCAGCTACATTTGTCCTTTGATCAGAATCCTTGCTCAGTGATGCTCTGTCTTTCCATTGCTTCCTTTGAACTGCAGGAAATATATTAGTAGTGCAGTAACATACAAATGGTGAATGTGCACATCAGGCACTGTCCCTGGTCACACACAGCTGCTGTGTGACTCTTGCGCATCTTAAGATGAGGGGAGTACTGCCAGAGGAAAGCAGCTGCATTGCTTGAGAACGTGAGAAAAGAGTGGATGGAGAAACATGTAAAAAGGAAGATGGGTAAGCTCTCAATATCATTGCATCTAAAATACAACAGGTAGATGTTGCTTTTAGCATTGTGGATCTACATATGTCTAGCATGCAGCCCTCAGATGCATATGATACTCAGAGAGACCTAATGAGTCACAAATTCAGCAAATGTAAGCAAGATGACCACTTCTGTTGAACCTGCATTTATTAAGAACTCAGAGGGATGTAATCTAATGAAAGCAGGCATGTGTCTGGTACAAGGGCAGGAACAAGACGCAGGTATCAGAAAGCAATAAGGTAACATACCTGAAAAGTTTCAACAGGAATAAAGCAACTGCAGCATTGCAGAAAGTGAATCACTGTCTATACTGAAAAAAAAAAAAAAGGTTACAAGAAGTACTGTGAGAATGTTATGCAACGCTAACTTTGACTTATCACATAACTTAGCACATAACACCAATAAAAACCTGCAGAGAGACTATTTTGGCAAGTAATTTGCCCTCTCTGACCTGCCTGTAATACTTGATAGGACTCTCATTGCTTCAACACTGAGTGGACTAGAAAAGAGACAGAAAAAAATGTCTCTGGGAAAAATAAAATTAAAAAAAAAAAAAAAGAAGGAGAGAGATGAAAGAAAAAGTGAAAAGTTGTTCCTACAAAGGAAAATCAAACACTTAAAAACTACATAATGAGTAAGTGGAAATGTTTATGCCTACCTGCTCATTTCTTACCTCTGGACATGGCATTTCCCACTGCCTACATCAATTATTTTGCTTTAGAATAAAATTTCATTCAGCAGTGTAGAGCTATGTTTCAGAAAAACTTTATTTTGGATATATCATTGTCCTAGGGGCTCCACAACTGAATGAAGTGCAGAAAGTATGCATGTGGTGTCTTGCACTAGCCATACAAAGTCCATCAAGTGAGGTTGGAGTTGGCAGTTTGGGGCCTAGTTTTAAATGGGCTTAGTCATGCTGTAAACCAGTTCAGCCGCAGGCTGGTGGTGGAGAAAGTGAGCTATCTGGGAGCAGCAGTATTGTCTTCCATGAGAGGCATTTAAATCTGGAGAACTAGTTATTAATTATCATGGACATCAGCTCCCATGCCAGTGACAGGTCTGACCATGTCTGCTTTGCTCTGTACCTGGGGGCTGGCTTGGAAGAAGCAGGGGGGAAACCTTAGAAGCCCCAGCTTTCCACACCAAAATAACCCCTAAAATATGTACAATTCAGTCTCAATGTACCAATAACATAATTTTAGTCCTCACGTGTATTCCCTTCCACTCCCAAATAAAAATTTTAGGAAAGCAAACATCTCTTGGGAAAGTGTGTGTTCTTGTTGATTTTGATACAAAGGCTCAGCTCAGCTCTTGTTACAGATCTTACTTCAAATCAGCACAACTTATTCCTCTAAGCCTGGATAGCATGTCTGCACAGGGAGTTTGAGCCTTTGGACTTACTGGGCAACATTGCTTGGACTGGCAGTATCTTTTCTGTTAAGCCTTTATTACAGAAACCTCACAAACTGTCCGTGCAGAGACACTGAACAGCAGAGACAGGCACTGTATTAATGCCACCAACAGCTGTTTCAGATAGTGTCTAGCAAAGGACATGGAAGGCATGCACCACACCAGTTATAATTCTCATGATGTATAACCTTCATTTTACAAGCTCATTTCAATATCTGCTTCTATATCCATGTATTGTGAGCTGTTGCTGGTTGCACTTCCCAGTACTAACAAACTGTTTGACCATCTGATCGCTGTGCCAGTCAAGGTATTTCAATCAGGTTTCAATAGGAGAAATATTTTGTTGAGGCCCAGAACTGTAAACTGAAGACTTTGATCAATAACATGAAACACTACCTGAGAGAAATTGGGGAAGACTTTCCCCCTGCACCTTATAAACCACCTAGACCAACTGCACCATCTAACTGCAAGGCAAGCAGCTCTGACTTGCAGCTTGTCTACTTGGTTGTTTATGCAGGTTTCATTCTGCATATGGCATTGCATCAGAAAGAAAGGCAAGATTTCTAATACTGTATGAGTTTGTTTGCCTGTAGTTTAGCTCTGCTTCTACAAAGCAGTAGCACAATAAGTACACTGTGTGCTCTCACTCTGGAGGACTTCCTTTGGTTTCTTTATTGCCTCTAGCAAAGTCATTCAGTTCCATCAGTGTCAAGAGGGTTTGATTGTTGTGACCTGCAAGCTACAAAATGGTGGAAATTTGGATGACCAGTTACTGACTTTTATTTGTAAACTAACTACATGAGATGCAGAGGGAAATACTGCAGCCATCTGATTTTCACCACCGGGGCAAGGGTTTGAAATGAGGAAAAGAGAGGAGAGAGGAGATGGAGGAGGAGGAAGAGAAGAATGAAGGTGATGGAGGACAACCTTGGGAATGCTGAAAATGCAGTAATAAACCATTAAAGTCAGGCAACACTGCTTTTGGAGAGTCCCAGTCTCCTCCATTCCTGGTTGAGAGAGGCTAGCAAGGCAGTGTATTTCTAGATTTGGCATTCCCATTCAGAAATCTATCCTGCTTTGGAGGCTTTCCAAACTGGCTTGTACATTAAAATGCTGCTCTGAACAATCCCTGGACAGACATTCACGTGAGGCTGTGATCTCCCATTCATGCAGGAGGGAAAGACCCTGGGAAGACCCCTCTCCCAGGAGATGCCCTGAATCATCCCGTTTGCATACTGGCAGTTACTGCTGTCAGACTCCTTTCCGCAGAGATCCAGGTAACTTGGATTGCAGCCTGAAAACTCTGGCAAGAAATGACAACTGAGCTAGCCATCTGGTGTGCATGGTCAGTGCGTAGCAAAGATGATCACAGCTGGCAAAGTGAGTGCATGCGGAAAGGTTGACGAGATCCTCAGCAAAGACTCTTTAATTATCCCCAAGTCAATGCCACTAGAGTGGCTGAGGGTCGTCCTGTCCTTTCCTGTCCACCCAGGGCTAGGCTCCTATGGATGCCCGGCCACGTTGACTTGCATCTTCCAGTCCATGCAGTGGTAGGAATTATTCCCAGAACAGTATCTGTAAACCTTGTTGTTCAAAAGGCACATTTGTTGCATACCTTCTCCTCAAAGTTTTCAGTTTTCAGCCCAGAGGTTAAAACATTTCCTTTTTTTTTTTTTTTTTCCTGGCTCCTGGGAATGTTCTTGAAACCTAATGTGGGAGTTCATGTACATGTTCCTGTGCCCTTGAATCCATTAACCGCAGCAAAATGATTAATTATTTTAGCCTCTTTATGGCATCACTGTTAACTTACTGCACATTTATATTTCCAGGCAAATGAATGATAGTCTTAAAATACGGAGGACATGTATTATTGAACTATTTATAATCAGAGCTGTCTGGAGCAGAAAAAAGACCTAAATGGGCATAAGAAAGCAACAAAAGTTAATGATTCAAAGATAAAATACTACATTTTAATCTACAAGGTGTGTGACAAATCCAAGAAATTAGAAGCCAAAAGGGCACAGAAGAAACAAAAAGATGAGAACCTCAGGACACATCTTCAACTGATGTAAAATTAACACTGTCTCAGAGTGAGCAGGGCCACAGATAAAATATGCCATGAAAATGTGGGAGAATCACAATGTCCAAGGCTTTTTTCCTCACAGTAACATAAGGTTACATTGCTTGCTAGGTCCTTTGCAGAGGTGGGGCTGGGTTGGCTGTGGATGGGAGAGTGGCAACACAGTGGCACTGGTCCTTTTCCCACGCAGCAGTGGTGGCAGGGAACCAGGCAGTAGCTGAGACTGAAAAATGCACAAACGCCACCCAGGCAAGAAGCAGAAAATCTGTGAAGGGTTCTTTGTTTGCCAGCCATGGAGCTGGGGGTACAATACCTCTGGGGGAGCACCTGGGGACCTCCAGCTTGCTAGGGACTTTCTCCTGGCCCTGCAGGTGGTCAAAACAGACCATCTTGGTTTGGGAGGTTTTTTTTTGTTTGTTTGTTTGTTTTTGTGTGTGTGTGTGTGCTTGTTTGTTTTTGTTGCTATTATTTTATTCCCTGCATTATATATCTATCTGTCTACATTAAACTACCAATATTGCTGGCAATTAATTTTTTACATGTAAACAAGGTATCATCTAAGCACATTTCTATTGACTTACCTGTTGTTAAACACTCATACTATAGACAAGGATGATGAGTTGGATCCCAGAGGTTGCCCAGAGGTGCGTTGGTTCCTTTCCCAGAACCATGCCCAGAAGTCAGTGAGGCCAGAAGCCATGGCATTTCCACTATCAGACTGGTATCACGTGGTCTTTCTGCATGGACGTGCCAGGGCTGGAGATGGTAAGTGGCATTATTCCCTGCTCCCACCACCCCATTTGCACCCCTCAGTGTGAATATGGGAGTCATCTCTACTCAAGACACTGTTTGGCTCCTCATCTATTCATAACCCCTCAGTCAGGCTGGTGGCCAGCAAGCTTTGCGCTGGCTACAGCCAGGGGGCCCACAGTGGCAAATACAAGTCAGGCAACCTTGGGCATGTTGCGTAAAGCTAGACTAGATGGTACTGCACATTTTTATTCTATGTTTCATTCAGTCTTATGCAGGTCACTTCCCTTTATTAATGAGTGGAAAATGTGAGTGCAGAAAAAATTGCTTTAGGAGCAGCTTCAATGGTTACTCTTAGCACAAAATATTTTTTGTTTGTTTGTTTGTTTGTTTGTTTGTTTTGTTTAGTTTAGTTTATTTTTCAGTGATAAATTAATAATGGGATTAACGGTGTTAATTCCACTAAGTTACAAGCTTCTTCCTACCCAGTGTTTTTGTTTTCGCTCTTCATTATTTGCTTGCAGAAACAAAAATCTGGTGTGAAATTTCCTAACAAAGTACATTTGCATGTATATCTGTTAAATGGAAAACACTATTTGGTTCTAATGCTGGGTTCCCAATTTTCCATTCCCTTTGGAAGCAGTGACAGTGATGTTGGGGTAAACTGGGAAGGCAAGTGCTGTTGAACAAATCTAGTTGGGGAAGCTGGGGAAGATTTTGCCTAAGACTACCTGTGCAAGTCTGAGGTTTAGTGCGTAAGAGTGACCACCTTTCTTAAAATGAGTGTACCTTAGTGTAGTAATTTTATATTTATATTAATTATATAGAAAATTCACATGTGCCCAGTGCTGCAGCCTCTAAGCTCTTTTGCACGTCAATACTGCAAGTGTTTGGGAGTCTTACTGTGCAACAGTTACACCACAATTGATTTTGTGAACTGTGTGTATAACTGCTTGTTGATGCATACCGAGTAAGGTAGTGGCTAAGAAGATGGGGTCGTGTCTCAGAAACTGGTCTTCAAACAGCTACAGACCAACTGTGCTTGAAGGAGGAGGGGTGCAATTCCACCATCAATGTGAAGCATTTTGTACATGGCAGATGCAAATCTGCTCCCATTCACTGCTTTCTCTGTTGAATGCAGAAGGGCAACATTGCTGACGAATGCTCTCTTGCAGCCCCTAGCCTTATATCCTTAAGCATGCTGCATTTGAAAATGAAAGGGGAAAGTGGAAAGTGGAAAGTGGAAAGGGAAAGGGAAAGGGAAAGGGAAAGGGAAAGGGAAAGGGAAAGGGAAAGGGAAAGGGAAAGGGAAAGGGAAAGGGAAAGGGAAAAGCACAAATACAGGCTGGGTGATGAGTAGATAGACAGCAGCACTGAGAAGGGCTTGGTGGTGTCAGTGGACAAGAACCTCACCAGGAGCCAGAGCCAGCAATGTGTGCTGGCAGCCCAGAAAGCCACCCATGGGAGAATGAAAAACTACACTCTGTAGGAGATCATGTTTGAGACCAGCTAAGGAACATGAAGATGCGCAAGGCCAGGGGGCCTGAGGAGATGGATCTGTGGGTCCTGAGCGAGTGGGCAGGCATTTCCCATCACCAGGCTGGGCAACCAGATCCAGTGGGTGGCACCCCTGGCCATGGCAGGGGGAGTGGAACTAGGTGGTCTTTGAGGCCCCTTCCAACCTGAGCCACTCGACATTTCTATGACTGTAGGATTCCGTGATTCTATGAAGAAGACCAAGACACTGTCTGTGGCAGGGTCACAACTCTTTATTGGGATGACAACCACATTTGCCCTGCTAAAGGCGCGGGGGCCTCTTGCAGGGCTGGGGAGAGTCCGGGTCGCTGTCGGCTCTCCTCTTCGGGGGGCGCCGCGGCCCCCCAGGTGAGCTGTCCCTGCCCTGGCCAGGAGGAGAGGGCCCGTGGCTTGTGCCCGGCACCGCAGCCTGTTCTGCTTCCTCCTCTTCAGGCTCTGAGAAGAGCTCCTCCTGCTCCTCAGGGATGGGTGCAGCGCGCGGGTGGCCAGGACCCCCAGGCAGGGCGGCACTGGAGGTGCTGGGCAGCTCCTCGATGTCCGAATCCTCCGCGCTGCTGGAGGAGAGCAGGCTGGTGACAGGAGTGTCCCGGGGGGAGGCAGCAGGGCTGGGGGTGGCCTCCAGGCTGTCTTCGGGCTCCCAGGTGTCTTGGGAGCCCTCGAGGTCCACCTCAGGGCCGTTGTACACGTAGAGCTGGCTGGCAGGACGCGGTTCCAGGAAGCCCAGCTCCTCGAGGTACTCCTCGCTGCACGTCTCCTCCATGATGGAGATGAGCCGCTGCACAAAGCTCACCGTGTGGCCCTGCAGCAACGGCTGCAGCTCCTGCACCAAGGCGTGCTCATCGAGCCCACAGCGGCACAGCCAAGCGACGATGTTGGCCTCCAGCATGTCCTGGTCCCACCAGGCAGCGTCGAACAGCTCCCTGGCTTGCTGGCGCACCCAGGAGCGCAGCGGACCCAGGACTTCTAGGTGCTCCCTGAAGAGCTCTGCCCATTCCTCGGGCGGGAGGCCTCTCACGGCAGGCTGGGGCATGGGCTCTGCAGCCCCCTGCTCGTCCTGGGGGCTGTCGTCTTGCGCCTCTGCATCGGGGGCCACCTGCACCTCCAGGAAGTCGTCTTCCGCCCAGATGGAGTAGCGGATGGAGGTGATGTGCTGCCTGCAGAGGGGGCAGGTGCTGCTTCTCTTGGCCCAGCGCATGATGCACCCGAAGCAGAAGTGGTGCACACAGGGGAGGACGTAGCTGGGCTCCTTGGGGACCCCCTGGCACACAGGGCAAGTGATGTCCTGGGCCTCACTTGCCATGGTGTCGGCTCGCTGCAGCGGGCTGGGGAGAGCTGCAGATGGGGAGCTGCTTCCCCTGGCTGGCACCGCTGCGACAGCTGATGTGCGCTGCAAGAAGGAGAGAGGTCAGGGTCAGTGGCTGAGCCAGGGCAGGCAGCGGCCGTGCCCCGGCCCCTCAGCAGGACAAAACCCCAAGCCGAGCCCCGGGGCACGTGTCCCCGCACAGCTCACCTGCACTGCTGCGAGCACTCCCTCCACAGCCCCGGCTGCCTGAGCCAGGCAGGGCCGGGGAAACGCAGGCACTGGCTGCGGGGACGGGCACCGAGAGCAGTTGCCGACGGCCCCACAGCACAGCTCCAACAAATCTCACAAGAGATCCTTGCTCGGCACTCCAAGCCTCGCACACACGCTCAGCGGGAGTCCAGGCACGAGCCAGGCTGGGCCAGGCTCTGCCGGCGCCCCAAGATAAGCAGCGAGGGCCGTGAGGTCACAGCTCATTGCTGGCTGACCTCACAGCCCATCGCTGGGTGAAGTCACAACCTGCTGCGTTTTCCAGGCCTGCAGTGCTCAGCCCAGCAGGGCCCTGGCAGCGCCAGCACCATGCCTTGCCTCTCGTGCCCACTGGCTCTGCCACAAAGCTGCTGCCTACTGCCTCCCCTCGCCTTTTGCCTTCTGCTCCGTGTTGGTGCTTTGTAGAAGCCACCAAGGCCTGGGCCCTGGTTTCCCAGAGCTTCATCAGGTGCCCTCATTCCTCCCACTGTCCAGTCCAAAACACCACCTGAACTTCCAAAAACAGTTTCCACAGTTTCAAGACACAACAAACAATTTCTTCGCCACATCGATATTTTTTGTGTATTGTTGGACAGCACTCCAGCAGGTGACCTTGTACCTTGAGCTCGCAGTTGCCAGGGTGGGGCTGGCCCAAGGAACTATTTTTTAGTATTGTAGTAATAACAGCACTGCCTATCTGTCATCCCCCTTCACATCAGAAGAAAAATATTGTTCTTTAACGTTGGAAAACCTCGAGTGTGGGGGATGTGAAGAGGTGCAAAAGCAGCCACAGGTGTAGGAAAAGAAGAGGGGGGAATTGCAGGTATTAGTGCTGTGTTTTTGCAATGGAAAATTCTTCTAACCTTGCATATTGAGGAGTGACTGCACAGTCATAACAGTGGGGGGCACGTTACACAGATAAGGGCACAAGGGAAGGTTCCAAAGCCCCAAAATAAGGAGGGTGACCATGAAAAACAAGCAGTCGCAGAATCATCATGAAGAGGATGCTACGAAAAAAAAAAAAAAAAAAGACTATGTTGGTCAAATAAAACAAAACTGTACATACAGGTGATATTAACAAGCATCAGGTAAGGACATCCACCACTGCAATTGCAAATAAAAATACTTCTTCTATGAGATCCTCTGTACTTATCCAGCAATTAACATAGCTGAAGCTTTTGGCTTATACACTGCTTGCGTATGAGTTATATCATCCTCCATGGCCAGTGGTATAAATTGCATGCCAGAAACAAGTCGCCTGATTAAGCAAGTAAAACAAGGGATTAAACATGGAATAAACATTAATGCAATGATTACACAGAAAAGATAAAACACGTTTGATCCAGGGCTACAATGGGAGCTGTGAAAACCCGTTGAATTCCCAGCCTTTCCACATTTGTATATTGTTGGACAGCACTCCAGCAGGTGACCTATGTGGGCCCATTTTCACAATTTTTTAATTTATTTCACTATTTTTCCATTGTCATCAATTTGCAAACAACAATTAGACTAATTTAATTTTCCACATATCCCTCCTTATTCAGCCAACGAATAATCTAGAACCATGTGATGTTGGAAAATCACATTCCTCGTTCAGCTGGATCGACCAGCCAAGAGATCAAGAGTTGCAGTGATCTGATTAGTAATTATTTCTAAAACAGCTTGCAATCTAATTATGTGATTTACATTCTAAGTTGGTTCTCTTGCCCCTTCATTGGGGTTTCATGTTGCCAGGCCATAGTGCTGTATAATTCTTTCTGGAAGCCATTTGCCTTTTCTCCATTTCTGGGAGCTGCCTCTGATGATGGAGGTGTCAATCGATGGTTTTCCCCTAACTAAATCATCATATACTTTGATTCCCAGGGTCTCGCCTTGGGGTTGGAACAGCAGAAAAAATAGTGGCCTACTACACCTATGTATCAATCCCCTGAGCAATTTGGTGGCAGCTATCAGTATTCTTGCTGTCCCCAGAGCCAGTAATGTCCTTTGAAGTCTCAAGTGCCATTTGGAAAGGGGCTGGGCCAGGTCTCATTATCTCTTGGCAGATCATAATGCAGAGTTTTCCCTATACCTCCAGCCCCCCCTAGGACATGGACCTCCATGTTCATACCATCGTAACAGCAGGCACGTTTCCAAGCTCCAGTGATCTCTTTCCAAGGACTGCTGCATCCTGCTCACATTCCCCTGCTGATAGACTCTTGGGTCTTTGACCAAAATTCCTTGAAAATGGTCCCAGTACCATTCTGATGTTGCTGTGCCCATTGGAAATTTCTCATCACATGTCTCTCATCAGTGGCATTATCTCCACAGCACCTATAACTTGTACTAACCCTTACAGGGAGGCAACCTCTCTCATCCGAGTCGTTACACTTAACCAACTGCCGTTTGTGTGATGGACATGGATGGCATTCCACTTATTGCAATCACTTTTCAGACTATAATCTTTGAGGAAACAGTCTCTCCCAGGGGACAGCATCCAATTACAAACACTTTTCCTACAAACACTCCATCCTTGCTAGTTCGATTTAGATTTTAGCAATCCCCTTTCTCCAGGAAATGAATTGGCCAAGGACGAGCATTGGAATTCCAGAACTCCATCCCACTCTGTACCTCATTTTTGTTGCTAACTTGCCACTAGGGTTGGACAGGCTTAGTGGTCCGGCGCCATCCTTCAAACCCTTTTTGTCCACCACGCACCCAACAATTGCTTTATTGCTTCAGCATTGCATGCAGGGATCAAAAACTGATCCCTGTGGGCACTCTAGGACCAGCAGGCATCCAAAGAGGAATGGGCTGTGCTGTTGGGGCATGGAGGGAGAGTGTATTCTTTAAACAGGCAGGAAAACTACTCCCGTGTCACATGTGTCAGGATTACTGAACTGAGCATGTAACCTGATCTGAGTTGTATGACTTTTTAATATTAAATGTCAGAGGGTGAGTGCAAGTTATCTGAAGAACTACTTCTTTCACAATTTATGAGAATAATACCTTAAATCTTGCTGGAAAATTTATTCTCATCCTGAAGCCATGAAAGAAGGAGATGGATATGTTCTGGTGTGATATCCCTGTCTCAAAATTAGAGAGACAAGGATTTTGATGGATGTTCATTCAGAAGGTAAGGAATTGGCTGGATGGTCACACTCAAAGAGTTGTAGTCAATAGCTCAATGTCCAGGTGGGGATCAGTGACGAGTGATGTTCCTCAGAGGTCAGTATTGGGACTAGAACTGTTTAACATCTTTGTCAGTGACATGGACAGTGAGATTGAGTGCACTCTCACCAAGTTTGCTGATGACACCAAGCTGTGAGGTGCGGTTGACATGCTGGAGGGAAGGGATGCCATCCAGAGGGACCTGGGCAGGCCTGAGAGGTGGGCCTATGTGAACCTCATGAGGTTCAACAAGGCCAAATGTAAGGTCCTGCATCTGGGCTGGGGCAATCCCAAGCACAAATACAGGCTGGGCAGAAATGGATTGAGAGCAGCCCTGAGGAGAAGGACCTGGGGGTGTTGGTGGACAAGAACTTCACCATGAGACAGCAATGTGTGCTTGCAGTCCAGAAAGCCACCCGTACCCTGGGCTGCACCAACAGCAGTGTGGCCAGGAGGGCAAAGGAAGGGATTATCCCCCTCTGCTCTGTTCTCATGAGACCCCACCTGGAGCCCTGTTCTCAGCTCTGGGGCCCCAAGAAGGACACAGATCTGTTGGAGAGAGTCCAGAGGAGGGCCGTGAGGAAGATCAAGGGCTGGAGCACCACCCCTATGAAGACAGACCAAGGGAGTAGGAGTTGTTCACCTTGGAGAAAAGAAGGTTCCAGGGAGATGAGGTAGTGGCCTTCTGGTACCTAAAGGGGGCATACAGGAAAGCTGGGGAGGGACTTTGTCAGGGGGTATAGTGATGGGACAAGAAGGAATGTAATTAAACTAATAAGATTAGATATTCAGAAGAAATTCATTACTCTGAGGGTGGTGAGGCACCAGCACAGGTTGCTCAGAGAAGCTGTGGTTGCCCCATCCCTGGCAGTGCCCAAGGCCAGGCTGGATGGGGCTGGGGGCAGCCTGGGCTGGTGGGAGGTGTCCCTGCCCTTGGTAGGGGGCTGGAATTGGGTGGGTTTTAAGGTCTCTTATCAGCCAGACCATTCTATGATTCTATGATTCAAAAAATCAAAGAATTTATACCATCCTCAGTTTTTCCTTGGTCAATGACTTTTTGTACGTAATTAATAGAAAATTGGGTTTGTCTTTCCATGTAATTTACTTTAGCAAAGTAGAGTTGGATTCAGGTTGCTAATGGTTTTCCAGACTTACATGAGAGATCTGCTGTATGGTTCTTTAAGTCCCTCTGCTACACCTTGACTTAGGGCTCACATGCTTCTCAGGGCAATGCCCAAGCTGTATGGCTTGGGACCCAAGATCACCTGCCTTTTATTGAAGTAAATACAAGGAAGGGGATGGATAATGTTCCAAGTCTGCTGCCTTACAAGAGGCTTTTTCTCAGGAATTTTCTTAGAGCAATCAAACCATCACTGTCTTCACTGCAGAAGTCCATGCAAGGGGTCCATTTCAGGGAGTCCATTGCAGGGGTCCATGCAAGACCTAGAGCAGACAGGGAGTCATAAACTATACCAATTACAAATCCGTTTTCTGGAAGTTTGTTTTTTCATTATTATACATTTGTTGCTTAGTTTTCATGTATCAATGTCAAAAGCAGATCCAAACATAAAGAAGTTGCAAAGGGAAGTAAAAGTTATTGCAAGAAAAATTTGTTCACTTGCTACAAAACCACACCGAAACTCAGATAGGTGAATGGAATTGACTACAGGTGAGTGAGGAAAACCTGGGAGGATGTTAGTTTTGTGACAGATCCCAGTGAAATATGCCCATTTTTTCCTTTCTAAAAGAAATTATTTTGATAGTTCACCTGCAAGTTAAAGCTGAAAAATGCTGTTACTGTTATTCTTAATTTGCATATGCTCTCCCATGTCTCAGGGTAGGGTAAACTCAGCCTCCAGATTCCCTTTGTGAAGTCTCCTGAAGAGCTTTGAGATGAAGCTGAACAGCTGAAACAACTGTGCTTTCTAAGTCTGCATCAGGCTACAGCAGCTATTGCAGTCTCAGATTTCTGTTGACTTGCAAACAAAAGACCTTGTCCAGGACAGACTTGGAGTTGGTCCTCATGAAGTCATTTGTTAAGACAAGGAGAAAAAATAACACTTGCCAGCTGCTGAGCAGTTTGAATCAACTCATGCTTTTCCTTTCTTACCGTGGCAAGTCAATCAGGACCAAAAAATTACATTTTAAAGCCTATTTATGTTGTTCCTTACTGCTGCCTGTTCCCCACCATGCCACTTGCAGAGACAGCTGTAAGCAAATAAAAGCCCAGAGAAACCTAAACTTTGTGGATATACTGAATGCTCTGATCTTGTCAAATCTCTTTCAGGAAAGTCATCATTTGTTGAACAACTGACAGCTCCCTGTGAATCTCCTGAGAGCTGTCACTGTTCTCATCTGTCATAATTGAAGAGGTCCACCTGCTTCAGGGTTGATCTCTCAAATGTGCTGATGGCTGAGGTGCAATAGATACATCTTGTCACCACCTTGATTGCTTTTATTTTTGGATGCTGTAAAGGTTGAAATAAATGTTATTTATTCCTGAAGATCTTGTGCACCCATGCCTGCCCTTGGGTGTCTGCACATACTGCAGAGGTTATTGGCCACTCTCCCTGCGGTGCTTGTAACCTGCTTGCGTAGAACCTGACCATGGTATCAACCAGGCAGAAAACCGTGGCCTCCGCATCTTGTGCGGCATCTCCAGCCACGGTCACCAGTGTGGCTACTCAGACGGAGGGCTTGGGGAAACATGCAGCCGTCCAGGTCCTGGGCTGCAGAGTGTGCCCCAGCCTTCTGTCGGTCTCCGACAGCAGCAGTGGGTATGCCTGTGGGAGGTGTGTACAGGTTGAAGAACTGCTCAGCCAGGTAGCGGAGCTCCGGGAGGAGGTGAACAGGCTCAGGAGCATCAGGGAATCAGAGATGGAAATTGACTGGTGGAGGTGCGCTCTACCCTCTCTGAGGCAGGCTCACGAGCCTGCCACAGCACGGGCGTCTCCTGTTATGCAGAAGATGGAGGTTCCCTCCTCCTGCCAGGCAGTGGGAGGAGACCTAGATCAAGGGGGGAATGGAGGCAGGTGCCTATTCGGGGTGGTAGGCGAGCCCTCTCTCTGCCCACCTCACCTTCTCATCTACCCTTAAATAATCGATATGAAGGACTAGAACAAGACAATCTGAATGACAAAGTAGATAAAAACCCGTCCCAGTTGGAGGGGGCACCTAAGACAAGGCAACCTACACATCGCATTGCCACATCATCCTTCAAAAAAGAAAGAAGGGCTATTGTTATGGGGGGCTCCCTCCTGAAAGGGACAGAGGGACCGATATGCCGACCGGACCCAACCCGCAGAGAAGTCTGTTGCCTCCCTGGGGCTCGGGTGAGAGACTTTGCCAAGAAAGTCAAGCGCCTGGTACGGCCCACTGACTACTACCCGCTACTGGTCTTTCAGGCTGGTAGCGATGAAGTAGCAACGAGAAGTCCGAAGGCGATCAAAAGAGACTTTAGGGATTTGGGGCGACTACTTAGAGGATCAGGGGCACAGGTTGTGTTTGCCTCTGTCCTTCCGATAGGGGGGATCGAAGCTGAAAGGCGTGCTGTTCACATAAACTCGTGGCTTCGAGACTGGTGTGACCGGCAGAATTTTGGGTTCTTTGATCACGGGAAGGTCTATGCTACACCGGGCCTGATGGCACCGGATGGGATGCGCCTCTCTCGGAGAGGGGTAAGGATCTTTGGTCAGGAGTTGGCAGGGCTGATAGATAGGGCTTTAAACTAGAGTCGAAGGGGGAAGGGGCTAAAACCAGGCACGCCGGTGAAGACCTAAGGGATGGTACGCTAGAATCAGAGGGGCTGTGTGCCAGTGAGGTCCTTCGGTCAGATCCACAAGGTGCTGAGTGTAAGGAGACGCACCTGAAGTGCTTCTACACAAACGCACGCAGTATGAGGAATAAAATGGATGAGCTAGAAGTCCTGGCCCAGTCCCGCAACTACGACATCATCGGCATAAGCGAAACCTGGTGGGATGAGTCCTGTGACTGGGGTGTTGCGATAGATGGTTACAGGCTCTTCAGGAGGGACAGGCAGGGTAGGCGAGGTGGTGGGGTGGCGATGTATGTGAAGCAGGGGCTGGACTGTGTGGAACTTCAGGTCGGCAATGGCAAAGTTGAGAGCCTCTGGGTAAGGATCAAGGGACGAACGAATAAAGGGGATGTCGTTGTGGGAGTCTATTACAGACCGCCTGGCCAGGACGATAGCGCCGATAAATTATTCTTTGCAGAACTAAGAGAGGCCTCGAGATTAACTCCCCTTGTCCTTATGGGGGACTTCAACTTGCCAGACGTTAACTGGGAGTGCCACACGGCTGACACAAGCAAGTCCAGGAGGTTCATGAAGCACCTAGATGATAACTTCTTGGTGCAGGTGCTAACGGAGCCAACTAGGAAAGGTGCCCTCCTAGACCTGTTGCTAGAAAACAGAGAGGGTCTGGTGGGAGATGTGGTGATTGGTGGCCGCCTCGGTCATAGCGACCATGAAGTGGTTGAGTTCAAAATTTACGGTGACAGAAGGAAAAGTGCCACCAAAACCTCATCCTCATGTGGGGAAAGCGGACTTCAGGCTGCTCAGGGAACTAGTCAGCAAGGTCCCCTGGGAAACTGCTCTTGAAGGCCTTGATGTCCACCAGTGCTGGTCATTCTTTAAGCGATGCCTCCTAGAAGCACAAGATCAGGCAATTCCTAAATATCGCAAGTCAGGCAGGCGGGGCAGGAGGCCGGCGTGGCTGACCAGGAACATTCTAATGGAGATTAGGCGGAAACAGAGAGTGTTTCGCTACTGGAAGGAGGGCCAGGTGTCATGGAAAGAATACAGGGATGCTGTTCATGTTTGTAGGGAGAAAGTTCGTGTGGCCAAAGCACAGCTAGAGTTGAAGTTGGCTGTGTCTGTGAGAGAAAATAAAAAGGTTTTTTTTAGATATGTGAATGGAAAAAGGAGAACTAAAGAATACATAGGGCCGCTCCTTGACAGGGAAGGTCTCCTCACAGACAATGACATAGGCAAAGCAGAGACGCTTAACGCCTTCTTTGCCTCTGTCTTCAATGTCGACGATGGGCTTCGGGACCCAGGGTGCCCTGAGCTGGAGGACCGGGACGGTGGGGATGACAAACTCCCAACCGACCCTGAACGTGTGTGGGATTTGCTACTCCACCTGGATCCCTACAAGTCCATGGGTCCGGATGGGATTCATCCCCAGGTGCTGAAAGAGCTGGCGGACGTCATCGCGGAACCTCTCTCAATTATTTTTCAATGATCCTGGGAATTTGGAGAGGTCCCGGTAGACTGGAAGCTGGCAAATGTTGTGCCGATTTTCAAGAAGGGTCAGAAAGAAGACCCTAGCAATTACAGGCCTGTCAGTCTCACGTCAGTGCCTGGTAAAATCATGGAGAAGATGGTTCTTGAACTTATTGAGGTGCACCTGGGGGACAAAGCAGTCATTGGTCCCAGCCAGCATGGGTTTGTGAAGGGTAGGTCCTGCCTAACTAACCTGATTTCCTTTTATGATAAGATCACCCGTATGGTGGACCAAGGAAAACCAGCTGATGTGATTTTTTTGGACTTCAGCAAGGCTTTTGACATGGTTTCCCATAGGATCCTACTGGACAAAATGTCCACCATGCAGCTAACTAAAAACATCATACGATGGGTGAGCAATTGGCTAACGGGCAGGGCCCAAAGGGTTATGGTAAATGGGGCTGCGTCAGGCTGGCGGGCGGTCACCAGTGGGGTCCCTCAAGGCTCCATTTTAGGGCCGGTACTTTTCAATATTTTTATAAACAATCTGGATGTAGGAATAGAAGGTATTTTGAGCAAGTTTGCTGATGACACCAAACTTGGAGGAGTTGTGGACTCAAATGAGGGTGGAAAGGCCTTGCAGAGGGATCTGGATAGGTTGGAGAGCTGGGCGATCACCAACCGCATGAAGTTCAGTAAGAGCAAGTGCCGGGTCCTGCACCTGGGACGGGGAAACCCTGGCTGCACGTACAGACTGGGTGATGAGACGCTGGAGAGCAGCCTAGAAGAGAGGGATCTGGGGGTCGTGGTAGACAGCAAGTTGAATATGAGCCAGCAGTGTGCCCTGGCAGCCAGGAGGGCCAACCGTGTCCTGGGGTGCATCAAGCACGGCATCGCTAGTAGGTCAAGGGAGGTGATTGTCCCACTCTACTCTGCGCTGGTGCGGCCTCACCTCGAGTACTGTGTGCAGTTCTGGGCACCACAGTATAAAAAGGACATGAAACTGTTGGAGAGTGTCCAGAGGAGGGCTACGAAGATGGTGAAAGGCCTGGAGGGGAAGACGTACGAGGAACGGCTGAGGTCACTGGGCCTGTTCAGCCTGGAGAAGAGGAGGCTGAGGGGAGACCTCATCACAGTCTAAAACTTCCTCGTAAGGGGGTGTCGAGAGGCAGGAGACTTTTTCTTCATTAACACCAGTGACAGGACCCGCGGGAATGGGGTTAAGCTGAGGCAGGGGAAATTTAGGCTTGACATCAGGAGGGGGTTCTTCACAGAGAGGGTGGTTGCACACTGGAACAGGCTCCCCAGGGAAGTGGTCACTGCAACGAGCCTGTCTGAATTTAAGAAGAGATTGGACTGTGCACTTAGTCACATGGTCTGAACTTTTGGGTAGACCTGTGTGGTGTCAAGAGTTGGACTTGATGATCCTTAAGGATCCCTTCCAACTCAGGATATTCTATGATTCTATGATTCACTGTGTCATCTGTTTGCTTTGTCTTTCTTTCTTGGTCTTGCTCTTAGAGGTTCCTTTGCTGGGAAGGGGAGAAATGGAACCTGGATGAATGCCTGTAAAATGCCCTATGGAAATGACAGAACTTTCACTGTATATTTGAACATATAGGTGAAATTCTTCTCAATAGTTAGTGTACTAGGTCAGGCACTGAAGCCTATATTTCAAACAATTGAGTTTGCAATTCAATTTATCACTGACTTCAATAAACCCAGAAAGTATATAAAGACAATTAGTTTCTTCCCATAAGATTTTATGTTTTTAAGGTAGTCTCTGGACTGTAGGGATCTGTCTTGTTTTGGCATGCCAGAATCACTTTGTTCTACCTCTTGTTAAGGAATAAATTCTTGGAAAACCAAGTTTATACAAAGCGGATTTGTAATTGGATCTTGCTGCTCTGTCTCTTCCTGGGCTTTCACCAACCTTTACTTCTAAATTTTTCTCTTTATATAGTACTGAAGGCACATCCCTAGAAGATTTCCATTCCTCTTTTCCAGAAAAGAAAAAGGGTGAAGTTTTAAAACATCTCAAATGTGTTTTCAGCAATTAAAAAGTTTGGATTAGATTTGCAAATGCCAATATGTATAAGCAGTGCTGTTAAAGAGCACATCTTCATTGCAGGATTTCTGTCTCACAGGAGCTTTATAAATGTCAGTGTTTAGTCTGAGCTAGTGGCCTGGATGCCTTTCAGTCAATGCAGATGCAGACCACCTCCCAAGAGAAATGAAGTGCCTTAAGGAGCTGTCTCAGACCACGCTGTCTCCCACACTGCTGGCAGGCATGACGGTGTTCATCTTTCTTCTAAAATCTTGTGGTGGGTGCCAAAGGCTCAGTGCTGTATTGGAACCAACACCAGTGTAGTCTGTGTCAACATTTGTGGTGTGCACATCACAATCTGGTAGAAATGGAAATCACATTAGACCTGGTTCTCCTGATGCTTAGTCCAATGAAAATCAACTATCTTCTTTTGACACTGAAACTGTGTCTGTCTGAGGAGATCCTGCCCATGCAACTGCTTTGCTCATGTGTCAAACTCCATCACACTCCTGACCAGCACGAACCTCTAAGAAGAGAGTGGGTAACTTTCAAAGCTGAATCTAAGCAGTCTTGAAAATGTCTGGGGTACTTACATAATACAGCAAGCACATATACCCTATTACTCTTAGACAGCATTTTCCACCAGAATGCAATACTGGCAGCAGAAAGCAATATGCAGACTCACATCACTCATTTTAAGATTCTCTTCATCAAATTGCATACTTTGGGAAAAATCTGCATGGATCTTCAGTCCTATTTAAAGCCCTAAATCATATCACCTCTGAATATACTTACATTTCTTACCCTTTGCAGCTTTGAAAATACTGCTCAAGGTTCCTGAAACCCCCAGACCTGGATACTTGAGCTGCTCTTTTAAAAAAAGGGAAAACTTAGATATTTCTTTTTATTGTCTATCCTTCCTGTGCCTAGCTTATATCTTGTGAATGATGTGTAAAAACAAACATCAACAAAAAACACTAATGAGTTATGTAAAAAAAATATGCAGTTAACATCATGAAAAACCAGAAAAGTGGTGGAATACTGCTCTGCAACTACAACATACTGTGATGAAGTGTCACTTTTTGCATCACCCTCTTTTATTCCCAGGCTTCTTTTTTTCCCCAGCAGTCCTGAAGCTCTTCAGGACATCATAATATTAAACATCTCTCTTACTTTTGTAATTTTTCACAACCAATGGTAAATGCATAGTATTTCTATTTCTCCTTTTTTTCCCTTGAATACAATGAAACTCAAGTTCTTTAATACACACCTCAGATCTAGGTGGACTGTAAGAAATAATTTCTACTTGGTAGTTATTGCACAGTACAACTAATTAAAACAATGATTAGTGGAATAAACCCAAAGAGAGTTCTTCTGTAAAAATGCAAGTCTAAGGGTGTCCACAGGTATGCACTGCTAATTAGAGTTGTCTGTCCTCACAGATCCCCTGAGGCAGCACTAGGTGTTCACATACCGATCCTGCCGATCCTGCCATCTGCCTGGTGGGGTGGGTTCTTGTCTTCCTGCCCCCAAGGAAGGTGAAACAGGCCCCGGCAGTGCCTGAAGGGCTCGCACCCAGAGCATGCAGTGAGGCTGCTTGCAGCCATAATAAATTTGTGACGTGTCAAAGCTGACATCAAACGTAGCAGAATTCAGTCCAAAATTAATTGTCAAGAGCAAAGGAACTGAACAGGCACACAAATAAAGTGGGTCTTATATCCTGTTAAGTTTTGCATTTTGTGGATGTTTTGCTGCACAGATCAGAATTTTGAGAATTACATTTTACCCTGTGGAGGCTTTTTATGAGTTCAAAGCCTACCATCTTTATCTATGCTTGAAGGTAGATGTGTATCAAATAAATTGCACTAAAAAAAGTATTTTTTCTGAGTTTTACATCAGGTTGTGCTGACTCTGAGCAGCAGCCCTATGCCATTGTAGTTTATAATACGTTAACTGCAACACGCTTCCTTTGTACTATTGGTTTAGCTTATTTCCCTGCCTTTGTGGACAGGGAAGGATTTGATTTCTTTTCAACTCCTGTGAGCAACCCTGCCATGGTCTAGAGTGGGGTTGACTGTATCTGTCTGGAAGCATCAGGTTTCCACTCTTCAGCATTTTGGGGGAGGGCATTTACATACAGTCTGTAAATACTTCAAACTTCAGTGCTTTAGCAACTTCTTAGATTTACCTATGTGTGTATTAAGCTTAGCATAGGGAAGCTTCTAATAATGGTGAATTTTACCAACTGCATAGAAGAAATATGGAAACAAGAATTTGCATACTTCTTGCTAACACTGAAGCATTCATGGATGTAACATGAATGTAATATTTTAAAGTTTGTGATGTTCAGTGTTGAAATAAAAATACTAACAGAGAAATCTCTTTTTCAGCAGAAAGAGAACTGCTGAAATACTTAAATACTGTGCTGGGAGGTAAAGCCACTTATTAAAAAAAATGAAGTGGCAACCAACAAATTGCATTACACAAGCTACTGGACATTTTATGTCTTTGCTTCTTTGTTTTGTTTTGTTTTTAAATGAAGTTTGGGTAAGTGACAGTTTCTACAGTTAAAAATGGCCAGCCAGCAATGTCCTATGTCTGCTTCTTCTGTTCTTAAGGTGGCTGTGACTTAGGTTGCTCTTCCCTCAGAGCTCACCAGGAACATCGCATTCTTTTTCTGCAGTGAGAGCATTCATCACAATTACTCATAAACTGCACCTGTGCTTGAAATATGTAGTTCATGGCAGCACAGGATCTTCCAGGAATGTACTGCGGCTTGCTGACAGAATGCACTGCAGACAGAGTGGCATCAGGCTATGAGAATAGTTAGAGAAATGAAGAAAGGATGTTGTATATATGAGCTCTGCTAGAGGTTAGGAATAGAGGCAGCACATTGCAGCGTGTAGCTGCTCCAGTGCAAAGCGATTGTACTTCAGCCACAACACAGCCGCTCTGCTTCATGCAGCTCAGCATCCACCTGTCCCAGCAGCATGCAGTGTCTGTGAGTCCTGCCTGCCCCCAGCACCTGGACAGCCTGGAGAGGACACCACCACCATGCTGGGTACAACACTGTCTGCCTCAGGAAACAAGGTCCACACAACCCCAAATTGCACCTCCTACACAGCCCCACAAACATCACCTGAATGCTTCTAAAACATTAACTGCAGTTTACACAAATATGGCATGAGAGACCTTTTCCAACCCTGTCAGACACTGAAAGCTTGCATAGCAAGGTGAAGGTGTAAACAGAAAACAGGGGGCATCTGCCGGGACGAAGGCAGAAGAAGTACTGGCTGACATACTTTACAGATCTGTGTTCCCTAAAGCTTGAAATTATGGAAAGAGTTACCCTGATCTTCTGCTTCTAAATTAAAGGGTTTCTGGACATCTCTTGCATTCTTGCATTAAGTCTTCACTTGATTTCAGTTAACTTCCAATAAAGTCCAAATAAAAGTGTGTACATTGTTTTTTTTCAGCTTTTAGTGCTAGAAAGTTTGTTTTTGTCATTTTGTTTAGTTGAGAATACTTGTTATCTGATGTGTATTATTGTTTTCCCAGATATGTGATGCTACATTGGTCAAACATAAGGCTTGAACGTGTACTTGAAAAACCACCTGGTGCCAGCATGAGGCTTGCCCTTGTATGTGAATATAGGGGATCCAGACATCTTTCTTGGGGTACATCCCTGTGCTTTCTGTACTTGCAGGGGCCATGACAAGGCTCTTTATAACCATCAGAAGCAAACCATGTTGTAGTTAGCATCTTTCATAGCTCCATGAGCCCTTGGAAAAGCATGGTGGTGTTGCTTTCACGAACAGTTCAAGAAGAAAAATCTTTTTGGTCTAAGTGGAACTATTAGTCCAGTCATGTTAAAAATCGTCTCCTTGATCAAAGTATGGCACTGGCACATCGAAAGAACAATTCCACTGCGTGTTATTAGTAGGTTCTCTGTCAGATGGAGAAAAGAGAGTCATTAATCCCATTTAAATTTGCAGGAGTCATATACAGTTAAAATATAAACCACTTGCATTTACTTTCAACTACCAGAAAGCAAATTTCAGTTTGTTCCTGAATTTTGGTCTTTCAGAAAATAACAAATTCACACACTGAAGTTGTGATTATTGATTTGTGTAAAATTGTGGGATATATTTGGATTTATTTTAAATAAACCTTTTATTTTTTTCTTTTGACCATGGGATTTCTTTCAAGGCAGAGGTTTATATTTGACATAATTTGTAACCCCATATTCTCTATTGGACCCTGTCAACACTAATGATGTCCCATCTCCCCAGTCATATCTAGTAAGAGTCAGTCCCTGTTTAAATACTCAAGAGATACAAAGGATGAGGAAGCAAGCCAGTTCCAAGTTTTCAGAACAGGCTGGTTGAGTTTGGTCACCCAAACTTTTGGCAGGGCTAGAACCTCTGATTTCTTCAATTCCACGTAACAGTCTCTGTGTCCAGCCTGATCCTTTCGCACAGGTTCTTGCAGCTATTGATGCTGGGAGACAGAAGAAAATGACTGAAGCATAAAAAGGTAAAAGTAGCTTGCATGCTCAGCAAATAAGTGGAGAAGAAGAAATTGTATTTTTATGTGTTTTTAACCATCCCATTTTGGCTCTGCCTTCAGAAATTTGTCCAAGCTAGCATCTTTCTCTTGGCGGACGATCTTGCCCTCTCTTTGCTGGATGGTTTGCTCCTTCCAGCGGGTGTTTTGTGTGCCCAGTGCTGTGCTTGCAGCCGCAGCAAGGCTCGGCGGAGCTGTGCAGGGTGCTGCAATGCTCCTGCCTGCCGCAGCCACCTGCTGGGAGCAGCCCTGGGTCCTTTCCATGGCAGAGACCGCAGCGAGCTGCTGCACCCTGAGCATCACGCCCTGCAGAGCAGCTGCTGCACCCACAGGGCAGCCCACTGCCGCAGGTCTCTGCCTCTGAGGTGGCTTTTTCCTGTTGCTGTGTGCCTGGCACCAGTAACTACTCACAGGATGCTCTCGAGAATATCCAAGCTGCATGCTGGCTGTGTTGAGCCAGCAGCACAGGCACAGAGAAGTTCTGCCTGCCCCGGGACAAAAGCACTTGTCTGCAGGAGATCTGCATTTCTGAAAATACCACCGAGCTCATGATTGCTCTGCCAAAGTGCTTCAGTGGGTGATAGAGGTTGAAGGGGATGGCTGGTTCAGATGAGCTTGCAGGTCTTTTCCAGACTTAATGATGCTGTGATTCTTTGATTCACCACTTTGAGAATCCAGTCCTCCCTCCTTACTGTGGCTGCTGTAGTGTTTTGGTTTTGCTGTGGTTTTGGAATTGATTCTTGTTGTTTGTTGGTTGATTGATCAATTCAATGAAACAGCTCTGTATCTTGCACCTTTTAACTTTCCAGCATTTTAATCTGCAAATCAAATATTAAACTTCTTTCTTTCTTTCTTTCTCTCTCTCTCTCTCTCTGTCTTTCTGCTATGGCCACAGAGGAAATAGGAGATAACATGGAGACCAAGGAAGAAAGCATCTGAGGTAGCAGCCTGTACAAATACTTTAATATTTCATATTTCAGCATGCTTTTAATATGGTCTCATAGTAAAAAAGGTCTGGTATTATAGGTTATACATACACACACTTTTTTTTTTTTTTTTTTTCTTTTTTACCCTCTAATAACTTTAATGAAGATTATTCATAAGGTTTCTTACTTTAAATCAAAATTGTTCACCATTTCCTAGGTTTCCTTAGGAAACCATTGTGATATTTCAGTAACTCAACATTTCAGCTTCACAGACCGATTACTTCTGTTCCAGGAAATCTGAGCTAAGCAGAGCCTCTGCTACAGCTGAGGGTTCTCTGTTCCCTCAAAGAAGAAACAATGGGCTTAGGACTTGGCTACTCAGCCATTTCCATCTCATTTTACTTTTCACCTCAAGACTCTCATCAGAAGTTCTGTAGTTGTAAGGGAAAACTGACTGCTGATCCAGATTTCCAGCCACTGCTGCATCATTTTACAGCATTGTGGAATAAAATGTTTTCTTCTAGTTTGGGGACAGAAGAATCTTGAACATCTCAGATTTTCCAGGCTTTGGTTTTGTGACTTCAAACAAGTCTTAAAACCTCCACCAAAGCAGAACTGTCACTTTCTGGTCATCATAGTAAGAGCCTGATGTAGTTGTCTCTGAAATCAAAATAATTTTCTACTAAGTTTAAGGCAGCTCTATTTCACAGTGTTGTGTAAATACTGTCAGCAAAACAAAAGGTGTTTGTAGGATTAATTTATTTGCAAAAGGCTTCCACAGACCTCAAGTGAGCCTACCTAGCCCATCAGCTAGCTTAGCAGCTTTTAGTATAATAACGTTAATTTGGACCTATTCAAGAGCACTGTTAGGCCACCACCTAGATGAAATATTACCAAAATGCCTGAGATGTTTAATTGTGTCTATCAAGGTCTTCCCAGGAAGCCTGAGCAGGCTGTGATCCATATTCTACAAGCAGTGTTTTGTAGGGGAGGAAGATACTCACAGTGGCTTTTAACCTTCCCCCTCTCTCTAAAGGAAAGTCACTCCCCAGCCCCCCGGCTACAACAAATGCACTTTCTTGTCTGGGGAAGCATTCCGTGTGGTGGCAGGCTTGCAGGAGCAGTAGCATATCGCTCCCTGGACGTTCTGTGTTTGGAAACTCAAGACAGTTCCCCCTCCGACAGGTAACTGATTGGATTAAGAGGCCTGTCTGACAGCATGTCTGTTCAGCCACGCAGGCTAATCAACCTTCCCGTCCTGCCTGCTAATAAATCCAGCACCGGGGACCATTCCGCTTGATGATCTCTCCTTGGGGAGTTTTTAAGGCTCCTCTCTGTGAAAACTACTTGGAGTCTATTAAAATTGCAGCTCTGCTGTTGTCATGTAGTCCCAGAGAGTCATGGGAGGTGCCTGTCACGCAGGTGGAGGTAGCTATTACATATTCAAGAGAAAAAATAGCCCCTTCTTTGAGAAGACAGGCATTCCCACCAGCAAAGGGAATAAAGGACCTTTGTTCATATCTCAAGCTGTCATGCTAAAGGATGAGACTTAGGAAAAGAAACATGATTCAATACCACGCTCACTGTACAGTGACTGTGGTGGTGCTGAAAACACACAACACATTTGCTGAAAGGATTAAGGGAAAGGCTAATTCTTCCTTGGCTCTAATTCATCAGCCAGTTCTGCTGCTTCTACTCTTCAGATATGCGTGTTCCCAGCCAGCTTTTCAGGACTCCAGGAATGAAGCAGCAGGCTCTCCTAGCCTACTAGATATAGCGTCTCAACTACAGCTTAGTAATTCAACGATACGAGCGTCTGCTTTGCTGTGCTTGGGGGACAGGCTTCTACTCTAGCTTGTCTACTTGCAATCTGCTCCTAAAGGACACTGCCTGCATAAATTAGAAAACAGCAATTGTAGGATTTTTAATATATATACATAAGATGTATAAGTAAATTACAGTTTTAATTATTTTCTTGGATTTGTGTTTGGAGAACCAATGGGAGGCAGCCTGAGAAAGGCTGAATGCAGCAAGACAATGAAAAATCTTCCAGGTTGTCAAGCTGCTGTGGTTTTTGACTCAATCACCACATGAAAGGAACATAAAAACCAATATCCTTTTTTGTTTAAGATAAAAAGTTAATGAATTCAGAATCATGGTCTGAGTTGCTGCAAAAGTTGCTGTGAGATTTTAGCTTTTGTTTTCACTGAGAGGTCTGCAGAGGCAAATTCTGAATCCGTATCAAGCTTGGAAGAAACTTCCAGCACACTAGTACTGACAATACACTAGAAACATTCAAGTTGTTCAAAAGTCTGGAAACATTCATAATGTTTTGTAAAGGACTAAGAAGGAGTGAAACTTGTCTGATTAACCATAGTAGATTGCATAATTAGCAAACAATTCAAAGCGATGGACAAGCCATCTTAATGGCTAGGGAGATCTCCTTCCCTGAGCAAAGATCTCTCTGTTCCTTACCTCTCCCATGGCAACCTAATAGAATTTGCTCCAAATGCAAGATGCTGTGTGGATATTTCCTTCTTTGCTTGGATGCTATCCCTATGTCTTTGTACCACTGTCTTGACATTCACAGTGCAAACTCATATAATGTCTAGAAGATCATTACATAGATATCTGTCTGCTAGAAACCACTTTTAAGGACACCAATTCCTCTCACAAATTAGCATGAAAACCATAATAACATTAAAGGACTAGTGCTCTAGGCTGATTTTAAGCAAGTGACCCAGGGGTTGAACGTTTTTTTTTTTTTTTTATATATATTACTGCTCCCTGGAGCCATTCAGTCCCACATTAGCAGTTCTTGGGAATGATTAAATGTAGAGTCAACATCAAGCATGTTCTGTGAACAAACTCTAGGTACACTTCTTCCACCTTACGGCACATGTGTTAACCTCTATCACCAAGGAGTGAAGCCTTCACAGATTTGAAACGTTCTTCTTCCTCTCCTACCATTACAGCAAAAGGCTACTTGGTGTGGCAACCAGTGGCACTCTATGAAACACCCAAGAATGCACAAAGGGCATGAAAGCTTCACAAAGCGATTTCAAGGATATTCTGCTGCCTTCAGACTACTGTGCTTTTCTATTATATTGCTTCACACATGAGAGGATGTTTCTTACATGTATGCCATAGCATACACCCAGCATATTATGTTGAGAGGAGGAAGGATAATTTGACTAACTGCTGTCGTTCTTTTTCATGAAGCCATTTAGTACTGCCAGATCTGCGCATTTGTGAAAATCATGTGCTAAACTCTGATTAAAGTAAGTTTTAAAAATTGTCAGGTCTCATCTGTAATTACACAAGCCTGTGAGTTAGCGAGTATGACTCATTATAAAGTTAAGGCAAATCTCAACCTATTAGTTCCTTAAAAAATTGTTCTCTTTGCAATGGTTTCCTAAATGATGAAATGTACATGCTTCAGACTTTCCAAAGCTTTCTTTTTTCTAGCAGCCAACAAAGGCAGCCAGCAGATGCAGCAGTTTGTGCAGCAGTCTCTGTACAAACTGCTGCATCTGCTGGCTGCAGTTTGCAAAAACTGCAAAAAAAAAAAAAAAAAGTCTCTGCAAAAACAAAGGTTCTGCTTTCACAGCTTCTGAACCTTCTAGGGACAAGGTCCAAGATCAATGGGGAATGCCTGGGAGCCCTCTGAGAAACTTAAGGGTACCTGCTGGTATGAAGGAGATAACAAGCCAAAGAGTGTGGGTCCAAGAAAGCTCTAACAACCTCTGATGAATGTGATGCACTGCCCTTGACCCAAGGTGCCTGGAGTCTTTGTTGCAGCTACCTTGTTAGTGAGGGTCCCTTTCAGCCAGTGTTCGGGAGAGGCCTAGCACACAGCTCCTGGATGTAACGGTTCGTGCAGGACAGCAAAAAGAAAAGGTCTTCAGCTGAATTCATACCAGCTTAAGCAATCTCAGACATGGTGGTGACACACCACCACAGGGTGGTTTCTCCAACACACATTGGAATGACAATGCCAGGAACAACCTAGGCAGCATCAAAAGTGACTGTGGTGTGCTGGGGGAGGTCAAGGGCACATGGGCCCCGGTCGTGTTCCTCTCAATGCTGGTATGGGAAAAGAATGTTAGGAGAAAGGCACCTATAGAGCAGGTCAAAATTGGACTGCAGAACTTGTGTTGGTGACAAGGTTTGGGGTTCTATGACAATGGCACCTTGTTTGCAGATCACCGTGTGCTTAACAGAGATGGGATCCACATCAAAACACAGGGAAAAGCTATTTTATCCAATAAGATGTCTAACCTGGAAATAAGAGTTTTGAACTGAGAATGATGGGGAAATGAGGTAATAAACAAGGAGGCCTGTCACCTCCAACATTTACATATAAGCTAAGAAGTTCCTACAAGGCACCATTTCAGAGAAATCCCCCAAATGCTTTCTACCAACTCAACACGCTGGGATACCTCTCTAAAGTGCCTGTATACTAATGTATACTAATGCATGCAGAATGGGAAATAAACATGCTGAATTAGAGGTGGGTGTAAAAGGGCAATCTTTTTTAGGTCATGGAGACATGGTGGGATGTCTCTTATGACTGGAGGGTTGCAAGGAACCGATACGGACTTTTCAGGAAGGACAGGCTGGAGAGACAATGAGTGTGCACTGTCCTTTATGAGAGTTGGGCTTGATGCTGGGGTGCATTGAGCTCTGCTTGGGGTGGACGAGAAGTGCAATGAGAGTTTATGTGTTAGGATTAGAGGGAGGAAAATATTGTGAAGGCCACCTACCAGTCCAGATAGAACAAGATGATGAGGCCCTTTGCAGAATGTCTCTGTGGATGAACAAAGAGTTCCTGGTCAAACTCTAACAAAAAAGGAGAGTGGAAGCAAGAATGTGTAATCTGGGAGGAACACAGAGATGTTGTTCAGGCATCCAGTGGTTAAGTCAGGAAAGCTAAAGCTCAAGCAGAATTGAATCTGGCTAGGGTAGTCAAAGAAAAGAAGTGCATGCGGAAGTACAAAGGTAATAGATGGAAGGCTAGAGAAAGTGTGGACACATAGGTGAACGTGATGGAGGCCTTGGTGACAGTGGACTTACAAAAGGCTAAGGTGCTGAGGGTTTTCTTTGACTCAGCCTCTACCAGCAAGACCAGCCTTTGGGAAGTCCAGGTCCCAGAGACCGAGGTGAATAGCTGGAACAAGGAAGAAGTTGCCTTGATGGAAGAGGAACAGGTCAGGGAATATTTAAACAACTTGGGTATACAGAAGTCAATGGGACCTGAAGGAATGCCCCCTGTGTGCTGAGGCAGCTGGCAGTTGTCATTAAATGGCCACTCAAAAATCTCTGACCAGTCCTGGAGACTGTGAGAAAGTTGTGAAGACTGGAGGAAAGTAAATGTCACTCCTATCTTGAACGAGAGCAAAAGAAGGACCCAGAAAAAAAAATAAAATGCTGGTCAGCCTCACTTCAGTCCCTGAGAAGGTGATGGAGAGGATAATCCTTGAAACCATTCCCAGGCACAGAAATGGAAAGAGAATTACCAGGACTAGTCAGCATGGATTCACCAAAGGGGTAACCGTTGATCAAATTGGTAACCTTTTATGATGAAATGACTGAATCTGTAGAGGAAGGGAGAACAATGGATATTGTCTACCCAGACCTCAGTAAGGCTTTTCATACATCCTCCCATAAGATCCTCATAGAGAAGCTGGTGAGCTGGACAGGCAGACATGAGGTAGATTGAAACCTGGCTCATCAGTTGGACTCAGAAGGTGGTGACCAGTGGCACAAAGTCTAGTGGTGTGCCCCAGGAGTCAATGTTGGGTCCAGTTTAACATCTAATTTACTGTTTAATGTCTTCATTAATGATCTGGATGTTGGGGCAGTGCATATCCTCTCTCAAGTTTGCAGATAACACAGACTGGGTGGAGTAGCAGATATGTCAGAGGCTCATGCAGCCATCCAGAGGGCCCTGAAGAGGCTGGAGAGACGGGCTGACAGGAGCTTCATGGAGTTCAGCAAAGGCAAGTGCCCTTTGACCTGCCCCTGGGGAGGAACAACCCCACGCATGCATAACTGTTGAAGCCGCCCAGCTGGAAAGCAGCTTTGCAGAGTAGGACCCGGGGATCCTGGTGGACACCAAGGTGAACATGGGCCGGCTGTGAATGACAAGGCCATCCTGCTGAGACTGTCTCCAGCAGATCCAGCAGGTGACCCTGCTGCTCTGCTCGGCACTGGTGGCACACCTCTGAGGTGTGGCATCCAAGTCTGGGCCTCCCAGAAATGCAAAGGTGATGCAGGAACTGGAGCATCTCTCCTATGAGGAAAGGCTGAGAGAGCTGGAGACTGTTCAGCACAGAGTAGAGAAAGCTCAAGGGGATCTCATCAGTGTATTATTTAAATACCTGAAGGGAGCTGCAAGGAGGATGGAGCCCAGCCATTCCTGATGGTGCTCAGTGCCAGGACAAGAGACAATGGGCAAAACCTGAAACACAGGAGGTTCCCTGTGACCATGAGGAAACACTTCTGTGCTAGGAGGGTGACTGAGCACTGGAACATACTGCTTAGAGAGGTTGTGGCATCTCCATCGTGGTATCTCCATCCTTGGAGATACTCAAAACCCAACTGGCAATGGTCCTGGGCTGCTCACACTAGGTGGACCTGGTTAAGCAGGGAGTTTGGGACAGGCGATCTCCTGAGGTTCCTGACAGCCTTAGACATTCTGTGATTATACACAGAAGACTGGAGAGCACATGGGGAGGTACTTAGAGACAATGCCCATCTGCAGTTTTCTTTTGCTGAAGAGAAGGATTGAATGCAGGTAACTCTAATGGCTTTGGCTTTAACTGACAAGGAGTAGCATCTCAGACAAACAGATCCTTGTCATCCATAGGCTGGTCACAGCCTTTCACTTTATTGTGTGACAAAGGCATTTGTTTCTATGGGTATTATCTATTTTTTTCTGTGGTAAGTCACCTAAGTATTGAAAGCCACATGTTTTACAGAAATCAGCATAGGTTCTGCCAGGGATGGTAGGATGAGGGAACTGTCTCAATGAGTTGGTCTTGGCAGGATTTAATAGCATTCTTTCAACATCTACAGGGAGGCCATAAATAGGCAAGAATCAGGCTCTTCACAGTTGTGCATGGTGGGAGGGCAAGAGACAACAGGATCTCATTTTAATGGAGAGGTTGAAATTATGATTTAAGAAGATTTTGCTGCCTAAGAACAGTACAGTAACAGCTTTCCCAGACAGGTTATGCATTTTCTACTGTTGGATGTTTTCAAGACCACCATGGATCCTATGTAACCTTGTCTGACCTCACACTGACCCTGCATTGACCAGGAGGTTGGTCTACAAACCTTCAGAGGTCCCTTCTGACCTGAACAATGCTATCATCCTGTGAAACAGATCAACTGTGAAGAACCTGCACGAGCATGTGTATATTGACAGCCATCATGCTACTTGGATGAACCCAAGAGGACTAACACTGACCATGGCTGAGTGATTCTTCTTGCCAAATTACAGTTTGCTGAGTTAAAGGACTATTTGCCCCCAGGAACCACATGTACTGGGGCTACTTTGTTATAATTGCTCAATTCTTTCCTACCATCATAGGTAGGGATATCATACCTTCATTAAAAACAACACCATGCTCTTCCAGACTCAAAGGTAATAGGCTTTGGTCTTCTTAGAGGCTCTGCATCACCGTGAAGATCTGCTATACCTACTGCATATCCTCTGCTGATTGTGCTTGTATACGCACACACTCTCCTGTCTGAACAGCAGTTGACAGGATTTGCAAGAGGCTGTATCTGAGCACCTCCCATTTCTCATATCCACCTGCTAGAGAGACACTATTGAGCCAGGAGAACCAGCCATGGATTTTTCCTTCCGTCTGCATTGTGCAGCACGTCCTGGGGCTTTCTTTTCCTTTCCCCAGAAAAGGGACCACTACTGCTAATCAGGTTCTCCTGTTCTGTCTGAAGGGAATTTAGAAAGGCTCGTTAGCAAGACCACAAGGTCGCTGCTGTGCTCACTGCCTCTGTAGGACATACAGTCCATGGGCTCTCATTACGCTGTGGAGTGGAAAGAGCGTCATGACCAGTCACCAGGCATACTGCGTTGTCTGGCTGGAAAGCATTCACAACGGAATGGAGAAATTCCTGCCAGAAAGATCATAACAAACGGACTGTTTTCCAGGCCTGGCACCTCTTACAACCAGTCTCCTGATTCAGATTAGCTCATTTCTCTTCAAAATGTTCTGTCTCAGACTTCAGCAGCTCTCATAGCCGTGCCACCACCAGCACAAACTCAGCCTTCCAGTGGGTTACACAGCTGGCTGCTGCGACAAATGCAGTTGCTATTTTTTTTCCTATCCAGTTTCTCTTTCACAGATAGTAGAATGACAGTTTTTTGGCCCAGTGCCTTGCCGCCTATCACAAACATCCAGTAATCCCCTGTCCATCATAGTCTTTTTGCTTAATTAGATCATGTGCTTAATGGAGAGGCCTTGACAGCTTAACTGCAGCCTGGTAGCTGCCATGGAGAGGAGACAGCCAGTCACAGCTAGGTGCTCCACTGCTGCCTGAGAGCACAGTGAGGGTGCCGTGCTCTCTGTCCTGCTCACACAAGCCCAGCCCCTCCATGGTCACCCTGACACATATATGTGGGGCATGACAATGGGGAAGGGTGTACACTGTGCCATTGAGCTCGCAGATCAGGAGTAGGCTATAAATGGGGGAGTTCATATCAAAGTAAAAAAAGTAAAATCCATAATAAATGTCCATATGACACTGACTGCTTGTAGTCCTGGAGAGGTGACTAAAGTTGTAGCTGCCCCATCCCTGGCAGTGCCCAAGGCCAGGCTGGATGGGGCTGGGGCCAGCCTGGACTGGGGGGAGGTGTCCCTGCCCATGGCAGGAGGCTGGAACTGGGTGGGCTTATAGGTCCCTTCCACCCCAAACCATTCTCTGGTTCTGTGATTCTGCGAAGTACAGCTGAATCACCCAGACTAGGATGAGATTCAGTAGTCAAAGCTGTGAGAAGCCTAAGCAGTGGAGACACAGAAGCATTAACCTGAGTGCATGCAAGAACTTCTGTTCCTTGTTGAGGTAAGAACCCTGCAGCAGGCTAAGGGTTGTCCTCTCCACTGCTCATGTTACCCACCTGGGGTCAACTGCTGTCCTGCAGAAATAGACCACACTGCCTCAAACTAGGTGTGTAGAAATGCAAACCTGGAAGCCAGCATGTTTCCAGTCACAAAAGACAGGAAAAGAATTAAACTGCATCATTATCTTGTCTCAATCAGGAGAAATCATGCAAATGCTGAAGCTTGGAACTATCCTTCCTTACTTGTTGGTGTCAGAACAACATTTATATCATCCAGAGGTAAACCCCATTTGGGAAAGGCCTGTGGACAGTATGTGACCTGCCTTCAGTTTTCAAACAGTTATCATCGTCTCCACGAAAACCTTTCAGAAAGGCATAGATCACACAGAGTCAGCCCTGGGAACACCGGGTGAAAACATGTCCTGTGTGATCCACTAGTCCACAGGGGACCTGATCCCTTTGATGAATGTGGCAAGCCATGCACATAGCATGTGGCTCCAGTGGCCTCTAGGTCCCATGCTGAGCTCCAAGTCTGACTGTGCCATGGGTTTATGGGTTTTTGTTTTATGTCACAAACTTTATTTCTCTCTACTGTCGTATCAATTTTACAGTTCATGTCTCTATTAACACACTAACATTTATCCCTCATACTGATTTTTAAAAATATTTATGTATGTCCTGTTTATTAATTAATATTAATGTGAATGATATAAAGTATCGTCATTGACATTTTGATGTCATCTTTTAAGTGCATTCTCCCTCCTGGCAGTTTGACAGCATATCAAGGTGCATAGGGCAGCTGTAAATCTCTCCTGCAACTAAGAGGGATGCAGTACTGCAAATATGTCAGTGCTGATTTTTATCTTTCCTCTCCAGGCTCCCTCTGTGATGATCCTTTGGTCAGACAAGGACCTCAAAATCCATGCATGTCACCCTTCACCTTTTGTAAGCCAGGCCCTTCATCAGGAAGGGGGATTCATTCAGTCAGACGCCAAAATAACAAGAGAAATGGAAACCCAGTTATCACTTTTCCTCTTCGGAGAAAAGTTTGAAGGTCTCTACCATAAGTGAATTGGGGACCGCACAGTCACCTCTCAGTCTGGGAAGAGTCACATAATGCAGAAGTCCATCTGGTCCTTCTGTGTCCAGTTTTAGAAGAACAGTCCTTTCTTGCTGCACTTGTTGATTAATGGTGGGCACTACCCTAGGTAATGCTCCAGCAGGGAGACAGATGATCCACTGTGTATACAGTCACACCAGGTTTAAAGACCTGCAGACTAAAGTGAAGCTTGGGTTAGGCAGGAAGAATCAAGCAGTCATAAGAGGAGAAACATTTTATGAGGTTTGAAAGGAAATTTTGGGACAGAGAAGTAAAGCTGGGGACAACAGGAATAGGTATGTTGTGGTCCTATCCCAGCCAGAGCCAGAGTCCTCCTCATCCTTCAGCATGCAGGAAGGCAAGAAGAGCCAGGGTGCCGGGTGCAGAAGCAGAGCAACCACACCAGCAGGCTGCTGAGCCCCCCAGACCTGTTTTTTCCTCAGTATGCTGCTGGCTCAAGCATGGGTGCAGGGCGATCGGGGCTGATCCTGCCTTCCCTATGTCTCAGTCTCCAGACCCATGCCCTGACTGCTCACCCCTGCCTGCCCGGTAGCTGGAGGTCCTCCTTCCTTGCAGCACCCCGCATGCCTGTAGGATGCCGGCTGCAGGGAAAAGGCAGGCTCCTGCCTTCACTGCTCAGTGCTTCTGTCAGGCAAGGCTGGGCAGCCCTGCTCAGCCCCGCATGGCTTACCTAAGGGGTTAGAAGTGGTGCCAGCACATCCCAAGGTGCCAGCCAGGCATCACCCAGTGCTTTGCAAAAGGCTGGGTCACAGCAGACACACACACACATTCCCCATTCCCATATGGATACAGTGCTAAAACTATTAAAAATGCATGGTAAGGAATGGTAACCAATAGGAAAAAGCCTGATGTTGTGTATAGAGATTGTCTGAACTGCTCACAGTGGCAAGCAGAGCTGGGACACTGCACCCAGGCAGATGGAGAGCTGTGCCCCAGAGTGCTCTTTGGTGTCCCACACATATGCTGCTCCCTTTCCTGTCTACCTTGTGGTCCTGACTACAGAATATTAGACTGGAAATCCAATGTCAGATCAAATTATTGGGTAACCAAGCCTGGCTGGGGATAAGGAAGGCTGGAACAGGACATTTTGGCCAGCAGGTGTTTGGCTCCAACCCTGAGAGATAGTATCTGCATGGGGCCAGGAGAGGCAGACACTGAAGGGGAAAGGGCTGTCCCCAGGGTACATTTCAAAAGCCCTACTATAAGGAGAATAAATTTCACAATATTTCAATGGGAGGGGAGAGACCGTAGAAAGACTGTAAGTTAAACAAACCATTTTGGGTGTGCCAGAGAAGAAACAAACCATCTGCCTGTGTACAGAATGTGATGGGAATACAGTACAGAGCCATTACCCCCATGAACATCCACCTGGCTGTTCTGTCTGTGGGTGTATCTGAGTCATCCTCACTCAACAAAGACGGTTTTGCCAGCCTGTCCCACCCAATCTGATCTGAGCACGTGAAGATGGCCCCTCTAACACATTCTGTGTTATCAGCACAAGTCACTCAGCTAGTTTCTAATGGCTATCAGGCATAAGTCCAGTTATTGGTTTTAATTACTAAATACATAAAGGCTTCAGAATGAAACAGAAATTCTTGAAACATGGAAAATGAAATGTTTTACAGCTGGGTGTACACCAGCTTCTTGAAAAATAACCAGGGCAGAAGATGTAGGTAAAAACTTCTGCACTTTTTGTCTGTATGAAGACCTCCACAGTAGCATGTGGTAGCTTATTATTATGGGAGCACTTTTTGAAATACTGGGCAGGATTTGCACAGTAATGTCTGTAACCAGCTCCCCTCTTGTTAGGAAGTGCAGATGTCTCAGGCACCGCTGTGCTGCTGTGGGCTGAGCACAGCGAGCAGTGGGTGTCTGATTGGGAACCAGTGTGCTTGTCATGTGCTGTCACAGTAGACTGCCCAAACCACGTGTCACGTGGCGTGTCCTGGTGAGTGATGACAGCATATATCTTTGACAGCAACACTGTGCGTAGGCTTTGTGTGCTACCTTTTTTTTTTATTATTATTTTTTTCCTGACTTTCTTGAGCTACAGGCCCAGTACAGGGCTAGGCAGCTGCTAAAAGCACAGTGGCTGGCTCTGCACATAGTGTCCATGTGCCTGCCAGCTATTCTGGAGATTTTGTGTTTTGCTGTCTCCCCATAGCATCAGGACTCCACTGGGCTGGAATGAGGAACTATTTTAAACAGGAATATTGCAGTCCGTATTCTGCTAATCTTATGCCAAGTAGCCTGACTCCTGAAAGGAACAGAGCTTTTCCCTGCAAGAGATGCAGTCAGGTTTGAAAAATTTATTTCTAAAGGCAGTATTTTGAGGGGAAGAGGGAATTTTTATCTTTTGGTGCTGCAGTAAAGAGGCCACAGGGGAAAATCCTGTCATTGCGTCAGAGTTGCTGGTTTTGCTGAAAATGGATGTGGATTTTTGAAAAAAAATACAATAAAATAATTTTCCTTCAACCCCCCCCAGCATCTGTGGTTTTTGAATAGAAGAGCGTGCAGTAACTAAAGTTAGGACACTAAGGGTAGATACTATGGATGAGAGCAGGTTGATCTGCTAAACTGAAGCTTCAGAGGGTAAGAGAAGTACCCCTTCAGGCTTGGCTTGTCCAAACTAGCTGAAGAGAAGACTGGCATTTGCTGCTGATTACTGTGGTCATTTACTATAGCTGCTGCCAATGATCCAGAGGATGTGAAGTGCATCAAGCACAAAGA
The DNA here is from genome assembly GCF_964035555.1 of Netta rufina. Taxonomy (NCBI): domain Eukaryota; kingdom Metazoa; phylum Chordata; class Aves; order Anseriformes; family Anatidae; genus Netta; species Netta rufina. Next base: position 78,352,708 of record NC_140126.1, on the reverse strand, counting down.
GGTAAGCAAGCAAAGGGTGCACAGAAGGACCTCATAAGCCATGGATCGCATGGTCCAGTTGTCCCAACCTGCAGGAGCAGAAGGAAAAGGTGTTTCAACTTCATATATTTTCCTTCCCTGGAGTAATGAATATCAGCGTTAAATGGAAACCTAAGTAGTACTAGCTGAATCTGAGACTTGAATCAAGAAAGATCCTGCCTCTGCCCATTCCTTCACTGATCTTTGGATTAGAGGCAGAGGAGAGCCAATGCCATACTGAGACTCAAGGAGGGAGACAAATGTCCCAAAGGAAATAAGTGCATGTTTATGCTGGCCTGCGTTTACCAAGTGTCATTCTCTTGGGGAAATAGGCATTTCCATCTGTTGCAGAGACAGAACAGAGCGAAAAATTCTATCCTCTGTTTCTGAAAACTTCTGTCTGCAGTAGGTATGCCTGGGCTGGGGCACAGAAGAGGAGAAGGAAAGGCTGAAAGGGGATGGTGTCTTCTGGATGTTGTCAGACCCTCTGTTGTGCACTGGAAACGGCTTAAGGAACTTAATGTAAGACTGCAGTTTCCAGTTTTCAGTACTGAGGTTACTCAGGCAGGTCAGCACTCATCTCAGAGAGCTAAATAAATAGTTTCCAAGATTTAGTTATGAAAAGGAATAAGCACATATGTTTCTTCCGTTGCTATAACATTGATCAGGAACAGAAAAAAAACAAAAACAAAACAAAACAAAACAAAAACAAACAAACAAACAAACAAAAAAAAACCCACTTTGTCCTAAACCACTTTTCTTCCTCACCTATGCTGCTCGGGGGTTTCTGCTTGGTGGATCCTTTGCTAATCCTCTGTGACAAAAAGCTGCCTGCCTCCAAGGAGCTACCTCCACCTTCAGGAGTGGTCAGGTCTAGCACTTTTATCATGCACACTAAGAGGAGACATAATCAATTCCCCAGCTGGCACTTTGCACTGAATACCCACTTTTTCTGTCTGATAGCAGGACTAAATTAGTTATTTAGCAATGAGACCCTAATTTAAAGTGAGCAACTGCCCTGACAAGGATCATTGTTCAAGTCCGTCCCCCCTTTGCTTTCAGATGAGAGGCCCACAAATCCCTGGAAGGTGATAAATAGACAATTAGACAATAGATATATTTTGTTAGTTCTACAAAGCTCCCTGGTGCTGTCAGACTCACAATAAAGGGGGCTCTGGTAAATTGGTGGGCAATGAAAGCCAGCTGTACGGTCATCACTCCTACAGACACAAAGCCATATGTGGCCATTTACAGGACATCCCTGAGAATAGATTGAGCCACTACGACCAGGGGGAACTAAAAATACTTGACAAAGTTGTCTGCTCTTCATTTAACAAGAATAAAATATCTAATGGATTGTAATGGAAGCTATCAATCACCCTTGCATAAGGCACAGATTTAATATTTTACTTTTCACTATTAATGCAAGTTTTTATTCATCTGTGGTTAGTAAGAAATGAGTATCTCCTGTGTGCACATGATGTTGTGTAACTGCTAACAAATGGCATGGGCCCAGCAGCACCATCATAAAACATATCCAATCCTAAAAACTGTGAGAGAGAAAATGAACAAAGGGGACCATAAGCAGGAGCAACAGCCTGATCAAAGGTAATGAGAGATCTGCTAGCCCAGCCTAGAAAATATTCCATTTAAGTCTTGCAAATAAGATGCAGTTTCTTCTTTTTACTTATCAAGCTCTTTCTTAGCAAGGAAATTGGAGTAGGTGTTAGGGAAATTGGCTAAAATATCAACTTACTAAGGAAAAAATCTTGAAGTACTTTTCCTGGAAGAAAGTCAGAAACTTCTAGCATGCACTCAATTTTAGAGAACTAGATATTACGGTAGAGTTCAGCACTGGACTTGTGCAAAGCAACATGGATTTTGAACATGGAATTGAGCACTATGGCACACAGTTCATTCCACAACATCCTGTCTTCCATAGCACCATACAGAGCAGAATGTGGTAATCACACGAGTTTAAGGATGCAACTTCATAATGCTCTGTGCAGGGGATTGGCCAATCAAATGCTAAATTTCATGAAAATAAAACTAAAAATATGTCTTCTGTTATCACTGGTATAAAACACGTGCGTTTCCTCCATCTTTCACTTGTGTGCAAGAGGCAGGCAGACAAAACTGTTACAATGTGTGGAGCTGATATTTATTAACCATGGAGCAATGAAAATGTCACAAGATAAAAAATCCCCTCCAAAACATCCATTAGCAAGTCAAAAAGCAGTACATATTTGTGTTAAGATTCCCACCCCCATGAGATAGGAGTTTTTGCTGTGTATTTGAAGATGGCATATGCTGTAAAGTATCAGTCTGCTCTCTCCTGCCTATTTTTAGCTTCTCTCACAGGACAAGAATCATAATTTATTTTGCAGAACACCAAATGTCACATTCTATGAGTACTTTGTTGTACAAAATACAATATAATATCTGGAGAAAAGTGACCTTCCATAATGGAAGTGTCCTATAGAACTAATAGAAAATGATAACCAATAGGTTTTACCAGATAATTATATCCCTCTTCTAGAACAGTTTAAAAAAGGCAAGGACATCTCTCTCCATAATGTTGTACAGTTATGGCTTCTTCAGTGTGGTGTGAGGTTTCACTCTCAATTCATTTATAATCAAATTTGCTTAATCTCTATCCATTTCTAAGAAAATTTACCATATGTGCTTTCAAGGATTTCAGACACAAGGCTTAACCTTTGGACTCCAACTGACCAATACATCCTTTCTGCAGGCACAGTGACTTGCCATAAGCTTACAAGATCTACACAGTCTTCCAAATCTAGCTTAACTGATCTTAAATCTATTAAGTTTTATTTTTGTGGGAATTGTTGACCAGGTAACAATTATGGACTTCTTTATATACGGCTATAGCCACAAGCAAATGCAGATTTTATATCTCATCTGTAACTACGGAGTGCCATTCTGAACAGAGAACTGTTTTGAGAGGTCTTTTTTGGACTTACTATGAAAGATTTTATCGTCTTTATGCGGCTATGATACAGATTGAAAAGTGCTCCTCCTGGTGCATGATTATCCATGTCAAAATAGACTAATAGTTTATTCACCAGTAATGTACCAAATACTTTAGGAAGGGAAGAGAAAAAAAAAATAATCCTCAATACACAAAGACCTCCGCTTTTCGTTCCCGCTGCATTTTACTGAAATAGTAAACATGCCCTCTTGTGGCAACAAAAGTAAGGACAGACAAATAAATGCACTAACAGCCTCATACAAGAAATGGGCACTCTTGCTTTGATAAGTTCAAGAAAGGAATAGAAACATGTTCCCACCCAAAGTTACAGAAATATCCACACCTCACTGAAAATAAATAAATAGCTTTCAAATAAGGACCAGAATAACAAAATCATAACACACAATAACATTCCTGTTTTTTTTTTGTTTTTTTTTTTCCAGGAGAAATGTTTGCATGTCAGGAAACACGAGACATGGAATGATTCCTGGTTCCTGACCACGACTTTAATCTGTTTCATGGTATTTGTTCATAATTTGTGTTAGGACACAAATAAATAAATAATAAACTGGCCTACCAAGCATTACAGACATGCTTTCTACTCAATAGTCTAAGTTACCAGTGAGTTGTACTGGTTCCTGTTCCTGTCTGAATCAAGGCTTTTCCATTGCCTTAGAAATCCGAGACTCAGTGCAGGCTCCCTTACAGAAACAAGATAAAGGTAAAAGTTTACACTAATCACTGTTTCCTTGAAAAATCCAGGGCTGAATCTCATAATGTTGAACACTGAAGGGAATCCCTGGAGATCACCTGTCCCAAACTCCCTGCTTAACCAGGTCCACCTAGTGTGAGCAGCCCAGGACCATTGCCAGTTGGGTTTTGAATATCTCCAAGGATGGAGATGCCACAATCTCTCTAAGCAGTATGTTCCAGTGCTCAGTCACCCTCCTAGCACAGAAGTGTTTCCTCATGGTCACAGGGAACCTCCTGTGTTTCAGGTTTTGCCCATTGTCTCTTGTCCTGGCACTGAGCACCATCAGGAATGGCTGGGCTCCATCCTCCTTGCAGCTCCCTTCAGGTATTTAAATAATACACTGATGAGATCCCCTTGAGCTTTCTCTACTCTGTGCTGAACAGTCTCCAGCTCTCTCAGCCTTTCCTCATAGGAGAGATGCTCCAGTTCCTGCATCACCTTTGCATTTCTGGGAGGCCCAGACTTGGATGCCACACCTCAGAGGTGTGCCACCAGTGCCGAGCAGAGCAGCAGGCTCACCTGCTGGATCTGCTGGAGACAGTCTCAGCAGGATGGCCTTGTCATTCACAGCTGGCCCATGTTCACCTTGGTGTCCACCAGGATCCCCGGGTCCTACTCTGCAAAGCTGCTTTCCAGCTGGGCGGCTTCAACAGTTATGCATGCGTGGGGTTGTTCCTCCCCAGGGGCAGGTCAAAGGGCACTTGCCTTTGCTGAACTTCATGAGGTCAGGCCATTTCTACAGCCTGCTGATATGTAGGCAGATTAAAAATAATAATAATAATAATAATAATAATAATCTCTAGATATGCATTTAAAAACAGGGTCTGTTACTTGTAACAGTTGTCCTCACAGAGACAGTCTTTCTGATGATGTAATACTTGAATGCTTGGACAGAAATATCAATGTCCACACTCAGAAATACATGCACTGAGAACATGTACTCATACTTTATAGAGAGCACATTGTCAACACCTCATCCTGGTCTCTAAGAGGAGCCACTGTGATATGTGCTCTGTGCATGTGTCCTCTCTCCTCCATCGGGTATTGATTACTTTACTACAGCCAAAGTCTCTTCAGTTACACATGAAGGGAGCCAGAAGGGGGGAGAGTAGTGCAGGTACTATCTGATATGTAGGAGACCAGGGCTGGGAGGGGGAAGAAGCACACCTCTGATCACCCAGGAAGAAGAGCAGAAATCAACCCCCCTCTTTGTGCATTTCTGCACTAAGATAGGGAAGGGAAAAGATAGGTTCAATATTTTTCAGTCTTTTACACCAAGCCCTAGATCTTTTTGTTTCCAAGAACAGCCATGTGTAGAGAGATTCCCTTTCCCAAATGTGCCTAGGCTGGGTGAGAAGAAGATTTTGCTAGGCTCAGGAGAGAAGAAGATTTTGTGAAGGATGTAAATGTACTACTTTTTGGATTCTGCCACAGATACAGCTCCTAGAAGCAAGAGATCATTGAAAATTATTTGTAAAGAAAGTCTTCTGCCGTGCTGGCACTGTGGGCTTTTACAGTCATGCCCCAGCAATCTCCAGCCAACAGGGAAATGAATCCAGAGAAGCTTCATGAAAAGGATGAGAGGAGTGGTGAGGGTGAAGAGGGCGGCACAAGTGGTTGGTTCATGCAGAGGGGTTCCCACAGCACCAGGAGAGAGAAGCCTCTGAGGATGAACGCTGAAAGTGGCAAAAGGAGGGAAAAATGCAAAGTATTAAACATAGAGAAGAAAAGTTCTGAGAAGGAATCACAGGCATGTGTGATCTTACTGACAAACCAGCTCCGTGTCCATGCCCTGATGGTCTGAGCAGCACCCTGGGAGCCTTTCTGCCCTGCCCACAGCCTCGGATCTGATTTCCACTCCCTGAGGCTGTTGGGCCCTTGCTCAGCCATGCAGTGCTGTCTATATGCCCTCAGTCTCAAGGAAAATCAAAAGCCATAGACTTCTGGGAAACATTAAAATAAAGTCTGTATGGACAGACGTGCTTCCAGGACAGGCTGCTATCCATGAAGCACAGCTAGCCGGGGGGTGGGAAGGCAGAACCTCTCAGAAAAGCAGATGTACGTGCTGGGCCCTCGTTCACCTGCACGTGGCAGCAGTCCCCAGATAACCAGGAACAGCTCTAGGCTTGAACTTCCCCAGGCCGTGCTCAGGAGGCAGCAGGCCACAGAACCAGGCTGTGACTGGAGTGTGAACCTGTGGAGATCTGCAGATGGTGCTCCACAAGTGAAGGCTTGGCCCAGCTCTTTGCTATGGGAAATGAAAGAAGTGTTTCCAGGGATGTTTTGCACAGGAATTTCTCTGGCTGTGTTCTGCAAGGGGAGATGGGGGTACTGCTGTTGGGGCGAGGCAGGAAGAGTCCCAGACACTGAGGGAGGTGCAGAGGTGGTGGGGATGGGCTACGAGGAGGATGGCATGCGGCATCTCCTGCTCTGCAAGTGACTGCCAAGGTTACGAGGGTAAGTGTGAGGTAAGGTGCATGGCACAAGAGCACACAGCTGTCCTGCTCACTCAATTACTGTAGTTAAATACTAATAATAAAGAAAGGGCTTGTGGAGAAAAGCCACTGTCAGGGCCACAGTGACAAACCAGCGCTGTGCTGCACAAGCACTGGGCACCGCCAACCCCATCAAGTTGACATGGTGTCACCAGCCGGGGAAGGACAGAGGTACTTACTTTATGTTGCTGAAAATTCAAAACCTCAATTAAAAAAAAAAAAAATATATATATATATATATATAAAGCCATATATAAAGCCATTGGAGCTTCAAATGTGGTGAAATTCTGGCTTTTTCCTTTCAGCAGAGGAATCAATGCTGAGGTTAGAGAAGCTGCATCTGAAGTAATATTCATATAACTTACTGCAGAAAATACAACATACTGCTCAGCATCCTTCAGGGGAAAGGTTTGGTGTGCTGCTTCTAAATGGAGTTCTACTAATTATTTACAAGGCATACCCTTAAAGATCCATTCTAGGATTAAATTAACATAAAATGTATTAATACTCAAAAATCACCAAACAGGATGTACTTGCAAGGGATATTTTTTTTATTATTTTGTTTACATTTGATAGGACATAATGAGGCCATCTTGGTGCTAATTGTGTCTCTGCCACAGACATGATACAAGAGCACAGCCCACCATTGTTGAATGAAATTGCCCAGAAAAGTAATTGCTTTTCAAGATGAGCTTGTGCTCATTTATATGATTATGATTTGTTGATTAACCTTTTTTTTTTCCTTCTTTCTGTTCTGTGCATAGTAAGCAGGATCTTCTTCTTTTGTAACTATCATTTTAATAAAACTTGGCATGCCAGCAGCAACCCAGAGATCATCATGACCTGGCTGTGACCACCTGAGCCCTACTTAGTCAATTTAATTAATTTACCTTGCACAGTCCCTGATATCAAATTTAATCAATTCTCTTTGATACACCAAAAACTCACTGGCCACTCTTGTTATACTTTGTGTGGGGGTTGTAAAAGCTCCTGAGTTTTCCTTTTTGAGAAGAAATTAGCTTTTTCTTTAAGACCACTGCTAAGTGAAACCATATACATGAAAAGCAGTTAGAATGACGTTCCCTAACAAGATAAAATAAAATAAAATTGAATTAAATTAAGTAAGCTGTATAAATCCATTGAAACCATCTGAATGTGAGCAGTGTGGGATGTCAAAGGAAGAGTATAAGATGATGGCAATCACCTTATTGAGATTTTATCTGAATATTCCCACTCTAAGCAACGATTTACAACTCACAAGCTCCAGACACCACATTTTTAGTGAGATGTATAAACTAAGGAAAGTGAAAAGGGGACAGGGATGCCCCACTAAACCTCAGGTTTATAAACTGGTTGCAGAAAATCAGAGAGAGAAAATAAAATGAAAAACAAGTTGATTATGCGTCTTAAGATCTGGTCCAAATTGCAAAATCACAGTGTATTAGGAAACCAAACCAAAGCAACACAAAATAAACAAACAAACAATCAAAACAAACAAACAGAAAAGAAAAAACAACAAAACAGACAAAACAAACAAACAAACAAACAACAAAAAAAAAAACATACACACAGGACCACAGGATTTGAAAGCACCACAGAACACAGAAAACCAATACATCATTTCATGCTGCCCATCACACATTATCTCACAAAGTCTCAGAGCAGCATAGACAAGTGTGTGACTCATAACTTGCTTCTGTGGTCCCCAGAAGTCTCTGGAGCCAAAGTGAGCAAGACAAAGGTCCAGAAAGTGTTTTCATTGTTGTTGTTTTTGTTGTTTTTGTTTGTTTGTTTGTTTTTAGGGGGAAGGGAATGTCTTTGAGCATCATGATTTTTATTTTTTATTTTTTATTTATTTATTTTTTTTCAAAATCATCTGCTATGGATATGCTGAAATGATTCTCTCCTCCTGCTGTGGAGCCAGCCCCTTTCTGAGAGAGATCTATCTGAAAGTCAAGATATGCATTTCCCTTCAGGTTGAACAAAACATCTCCCCTGACCCTGAAAACAAAGTCAAGAAGAATCATGTTTTGCTTCAACCCAGGATGACATGAAGTGGCTCCCGGTTAGCTTTTCAAAGGGAAGGGAGACCAGTAGGCCCATCACTCAGATGAGTTAAACAGTTGAGTTACACTCCAAGCCCTGGGAAGACAAGGTTGGTCAGCACAAGGGTGCGGGGAAAACCCTTGCCAATGAAGACATGCAGGCAGCATCAGGTCTGCGGCACGTCAGGGGGCCACTCGGTCTGCAAACCTCTCACCACGGGGATTACTGCCCCCCCAGCCCACTGGGGCTCAAGAAGCTGGTGTGCAGGTGGTACCCCCTGCCACTGTCACCATCCTCAAGCTCAGCAAGGATGGTGCTGAGCCCAGGATTGATAGCAACATGCACGAGCCATGTCCCCACACCAGCACACAGCAGCTCTGATGGCTGCAGAGCTCAGGGTGTCACCACTGGTCTGCATGATTGGCCATCAGAGTACAGCAGCAGCGGTCAAAAATTCAGGGTCTGGGGCACTAAATGCACATTCACCTAAGATACAGCTGCAGAGGCCTATCCACCACAACAGCTGCTCCCACACCAGACCTTGAGCCCTAGCTCTTCCACCTCTGAGAATCGGATCTCATCCGACGCCCACACAGCTGCAGGTCCCAATCTCATGACACCCCTTCCAGGCTGAGTGCAGCTTCCCTTTCTTTTTTTAGATGCACAGGCAATCACCTTTCGTGGGCTTGTTGCAGTCTGTTATCTTTTGCTTTAGTTTTTTATTACAGAGGTGCATATGAAAGAGGGTTCTTGTTCTAAGCAGCCCAGACCTTAATGTTAAGATCCCTTTTTACTCCACAAATTCAACAGAACTGAAAACTTATTACTACACAAAATAGTTGAGTTTCTAACTGCAGAACTTTCAATTAAAAGAGAATCTATATTTTTCTGAGTATTTGCAGTAAGATGTTATAAAATATTGTGATGAGGCCACTGAAACTGTTTGAAGGATTTGATTGCAGATCTTCACATTTCAAAATGAAGATGCCACTACCAATGTCAGGAAGCCACTTCACTACTTTGTCTTACCTTTATTTCTCTCTGCTAACACTCAAGACTGACACATCCAGCAACTCAGTTACATTTTCTGTTTGCCTGTGAAACCCAAACCTAGAAAATGAGTGTTGGAGCATGGCTGGATGTCTTGTATGACCTCCTCCTTTCCCGGATAGCTAACAGTGTTCAAGAAAAATAGCTTTGATCAGAAATTTCAGATTGCAAATACAAATTTAATATTAACATTTGCCAGCAACATTTTTCAAGGCAAATCCTGAGCATCTTTCACACTGAAAAAAACACACACTGCTTTTCCTTCTGCTGCAAAAGCAGTTCTGCATAATGCTGCCTGTTTTGTGCCTGCTGCTATATTCCTTCTCAAACTTGTGGAATTCTGCAGAACTTTGCTAGCATTTCCCAAGCTGTGTGAGTCTCCCTGCTCCTGGTGGGGGGAGGGGGATTTTGTGAGTCCAAATGCAGAGCATCCTCCCTCTGACCAGACCTTTACAGGAAGACCCAGCTCCCTCACTCCAGGGAAAGGCCTGATGTGAGTCAAGAGAGGTGCAAATCCTAGAAACCTGCTACTATACCTCAATTTACTGATTTCACTGGAATTACCAAAGGAAAAAGAGAATACAGGGAAAGGAGGTCATGGGTGTGAGATAAAGGAGGTCAGAGCTGTCACCGACTGGAAAGTTCAAAGTCTTTGGGAAGGTGAAACTGGTGGAGCAGGAAGGGAAGATGAGGATGAAGGCCATATAGATGAGAAGGGACACAAGAATGTGGGTCAGAGGGCACTTGGAAGAAAAACTTGTTATGGGTGAAAAAAACTATTGTTAAGTGTGCTGAAAGGCAGAGTGTAGTATCACCACGGCATTGATCAACAACAAAACCTCAAACCCCAAGAGCTTTCGTAGTGGACAGGCTGTCACAGGTGTCTCAGGTGAACTTTGAAAATGGAGGTATCCCTACAGAAAACAGGGGCAGACAGCTTCCTTTTGAGATCCTAGGCTGTGATGGGTGCCAACTCCCACCTGGCATGAGGTTGCCCCTTGGCTGCTCTCCCCTGACCCTGCTGGAACTAGCACAGTCCCACGTCTGCCTACAGGGCAGCTAACGTGGACCTTGCCAACCTGCTGCCAGCACAATCAGCACTGCAAACTGAACAAGCCGTGGGTGTAGGAATCCATTTAACCTTGCCTGAGGGATGCTGGGGGGCACTCCCAAAAGCAGAGCACTGTCAGGGCAAGCAGGGTCTGCAACCTCTGGCAGAGGGGCAGCAATAAACAGCAAATCATTAATTACTGACAGGTCTCCAGCAATATTACAAATTGAATCAGAACACGGATGATGCAAGAGAAAGATTACAGGATTGGTCTTTGGGGGGTTGTTGGGTAAAGCATTTCTAAGCAATACTGTTTTTCTTTGCTGTCCTTCCACAAAAAGAAGTTCACTGAATTAAAGGCATCCAAAAATATAAACAGACTGTATTTTCCCAACACTTGAACAGGCTTATTGCTTCCACCATTTATATTTAACATTAAAGTTTAATCATGAAGTAGTTAGCTATAAAAAAAATATTAAATGAGTACAGAACATACAAAAAAAAAATTAGTAAGTATTTCAGAATGAGCACTTGAAAAGAAAATTTATGCATACATACAATGGAGAATTGCAATTAAGAGCTCTAGGGATATGAGAATGATTTGTCCAGCCATTACACAGTCATTTCAATTTAAATTAAAATTGTAACTATTTTCTAGTCTAGTAAAAATATATGGTGTCACATTAGGACTTTTAATGTAGCTTTCTCTGGGGAATGCAGAAAAGCTAGTTAGTAGCACATAAATAACTATATATTAGAAACTGAATAAATTCTCTGCCAAAAACCTAATACGATGAAAACAGAAATGACAGTGGATTTCTCTAATGATTTTCTCTAATGAAGCACAGCCCTCATTCTAAGTCAAGGAAACAGTTGATAGGGTGTCTGAATCTACATGATTTTGTTAGAGCTGACTGACAAAAATAAATACATCTGCCTGATCTATTTTTTAACTTGATGAACTATATAAATTATGCTGCATGTTGTTCAAAGGCTATGATAGTGTTATCTAACACTACAATCTTCATCTTCTCCTAGAAAATACAGTATAAATTGATTGTTCTTTGCAATATCCCTACTTATGGAAGACGGGACTAGTCGAAGTTTTAAGTGTAGGAAAACACGCTTTCAGAAATAGACAGTGTTTTTGGTGAGTCAGGTAATTCAAATCTACTTAAACACACATATCCAACCAAAAAAACCCCCACCATACTCATGCACTGTTTCTCATGCAATAGGCTTAATGTGGGCCCGTATGGCTTTTGGGATTCTAAAAGATCTTAAGATGTTGGAATGAAGCCACCTTTCTATTATAGCTCTCAAGCACCCAGAGCCTAAATCTTTAGGGATTGGTGGTTAGCAACAAGTTCTAATGATGCAACTAACATTTTATCAGTCTCTCTCAACAAAACTTGGTTGCATTTTGATATTTGATAAGCTTCCCATATGGCATTCCTATTTGTATGTGCAACGCTTTGCTATTTTCATACATTACAGATGTCAGAACAGGAATTCTCTTAGTTAATACAGTAACTTTAATTAAGTTAAACAACGTGTAAGCAATTAGACTAATAGCTTCTACCCTGACCAAGCCTGGAAAACAAGTCTGTGCTGTTTTTTCTTTGTGGTGTGTTTAACCAACTCTGACTCTATGGACTTAGTCACTACGTTAGCTTCTGTATGTTAACATATTTTGTTTTTCTTTCATTCTCCTCCAAATTTTATTTTTCTCTAATGAAATCACACAACTCTGTCCCAACCTTAACAGAGGCTAGTTACAATTTCTATTCGTCAGCTTCCTTTGACACACACAGCCTGCCTCTGTTAAAGCACCCAATTTTGAGAAGTTCTGAAGAAAAGAGGCAGGCAATATAAGAATGGTATTTTCTATGAAATATATATATGTGTATGCTAGAATTTTTAAGAAAGGGCTTTAATGCCTTTACATTTACACCTTTGAGTGGTAAACAAATAGGAGTCAAGGCTACTTATATACTTGGAGAAATTGTAGCATCACAGAGAGATAAGACTTACGCTCAGTGGTAACACTATGAGCACATTTGTGTGCAACGAACATAAATTAGGTTTGACCTCTAAAAGAGGTTCCTAGCTAAGAGACTGAAGTAAGGATAGCTTCCTAGGCACGGCATACCAACTGATTCCAAGACTGACTAATAGGTATGATGATATACAACCTGGCAGGCTGCAAGATATGCGGTCAGAACTCAGGGAAGCAAAACATGCATCCTGGCCCCGTGTGCCTGCCTGTGGGGGCTTCTGGCACACCATCCATGCTCCTCTTTACCCACACAGCTCATTTTTTGGTTAACTCTCATTTTTGTCTCCTTCTGAACCCCACCAAGGACCAGCTGAAATAGAATTCCAGCATTCTCGATAAAAAAAAAAAAAAAAAAAAAAAGAAGATTAAAAAATACCAATAGCAAAGTATTAGTTTAATTTCAAAACAAAATAAAATAAACAACAGGAAAGAATCTTGCTTCTTGCCCACTCTGCCGATTCTTATCGCCAGATGTCATTCATTCATAGCAAGGAACATTAGGAAGAAAAAAAAAGGCTGTAGCTTATGAAGAGGAACCTTATTTCACACACCAGAGCTTGTAAGACAACTTGAATCAATTATCTCCCAATTGTTTTTAGCTTAAAAAGAACGAAGGAACAAGACATCTTAATTACTGTTTGTCCTTTCATAACATCCGTCTTCTCATTCTTAGGGACCACGCAATTTTCAGGCAGAACTTTCTACTAACTACTGGCAGTACAGGTATTTAAGGATAAGAGGATAATTCTGTATTAATTTCTGAATATAAACTCAAGGAAGGTAAAAGCAAGCCAATATTTCAATTCTGCATCCAATTTGCTTTGCAGTTGGGGTTGGTGATCTAAAACATACCACACTGTTCATTAACTAGACTTTTATCAATATGCATCATTCAATCGGCCCTTCTATTTTCCTATCCTTATTGCAATTCAGATCAAGTTCCATGCAGAAGCCAAATTCTTGGGGAAAAGTTTGTATTCAAACAAAAAAGCAAGAAAACAAGCAAAAAACAGTTTGTTCAGTACTGCAGTACTCCAGATATGGACCAGCTACTGCCCTTGGATGCACTGCTGGCATTTTTGGCTGAGTTCCATCTGATATTTAGCAGGCTTAAGTTTCAACATCCAAAAATCAAATAGAAAAATCAATATTCCAGCTGGAGGAGCCAGGTACAGACATTATTTAAGTGCTGATATGAAACTTTTAACACTAATTTGTTGGAACAATAGATTAGGTATGCTTTTATCAACACAAACACAATTCATGTGCTGGTCACACACCTCTGATAAGATATCCTTCACTGGGTGGGCTTCACCACCTACATTTGGATATTAGCATTGGTGAGGGATGTTAAACACGTGGCCGCTTCCTCCAGCAGCTCTGCCCGGCACAGACCAGTGCCACCCAGCATGGTTCTGGCTGTCTGCTGGAGCCCAGCTTCTCTGACTGGGCCAGGGGACACAGCTGCAGGTTCAGGCAGCAGTGGAGACAAGCACGTACCTTAGACACACGGGCACAGTCTGTCTGTTGACATTCACTATTTACATCCCTCTATTTCTTGTTTCTGACTCCCCCTTTTCCTTATTTTCCCTTGTGCCGAGGTCCTCAGATAACCTTACTGAGACAAATACTTCCACATACTACAAGTACATCCATCCATGACTGACGAGGTTTGGCTCACAGTGTTGGCTTTCCTAGCAATTGCTGGTCAAGTTTGTGTCATTGTATTTTCCTTATTCATGGTGTTGCCCTTTTCTTATATCCTTTTGCATCTGAAAGGTTCTTGACCAAAAACACTTAGAGGAACTGAAGCCCTCTCCTCCCACACACCCTCAGATACATTTCTACCTTTTCTTGAAATTCAGTAAACACTTCCCAAACCCTTTATCTACCTAAAAAGCAGACAAATGATAACTCAGCTCTGAAGAGGAAAAAAAAAAAAAAAAAAAAAAAAGCAGCTTGCCTAGAGAGTACTGGAAAATAGTATATAGAAGGGCTTCAACAAAACTGTCCTCTCACTGCTAGTACTTGGATTTACACTGGTGTGTGGTTGCTGCTCATGCTCTGACATGTTGCTGATGCAGGCTAAAGGATAAACGCTGCTATGTGACATATCAAGTGCTTGTAAAACATACATTTTCTAAGAGGGACGGGAGAAGAGCTGGGCAGGAGGGGCTGGAGGACTCCCATCACTTCTTCACCTCCCTTAACATCACTGCCAGCTGTCTTTAAACAGTAAGCTGCAAATGATTCCATTCACAAATTCAAAGGTGTTACATTACCCTTAACACAACGACGACCACTTAACACAAGAGCATCAGAAAGTACATACACTTTTTAAGCATCACTGAGGCTTACTAATGAGCTAGAGTAATGTTTTATATGGGATAGCACTCTAAATCCTAGCCCTCTTGACTTCACATTTATTGAAGACAGTTCTATTTGGTATGACACTGAGCATATACTGTAACTCTGGGAACCACAGCTGTGACTTAGTTAATGATCTCCATAAATCCTACTTAAACAGAGACAAGAAAAGAATTATGCAAATGAATTTCTGTACCACATGTACATGATAACTGAAATTATACCAAAATAAGCTTCAGTATATGAACACCAATACCTTTTATATTTGCGTATGTGAAAAATGGGGAAGCAGGGTTGGGGTAAAGACAGTTTAAATTTTTATTTCAGAAGAGTTAAGATACCAAAAGTTGAGAAGTTTCTTATAAAGGGAAAAGATGACGGAAACATATATACAAAGAGGGATGGTTAAAAAACACAAGACAGATTCTCAAATACAGCTGTGAATGTGATCAATAATTACTCTCCGAAACAGATCTTTTTAGAATGATGATTAAAGCCTGCTTCTTTCAAAACTGCTTCTTTCTCAGCACGTGCACCAACCAGTCACACTTGGCAGCTAGATAAAATGTCATCCATCAGTCTCTTGTAGACCCAAGCATCACCTTTAAGCCGTTGTCTCCTGATACCAACTACTTCAGGTTTACTGAGTTGACATACTTCTAACTCAAACTTCATAGTTACTTTGCCAAAATCTGACTGCGTTTGGCATTTCAGAGTATAACTGTACAAAACAAAGGAGAAATAAAATCATTTAATTGTTTAATGTTTGTTTTGAAATACCATTTTGAATGAGTAACAGTGCTTTACAGAAATTACCCTACTGGTATTCACGTTACTAAGAAAACAACCCATAGTGAAGTCAACTGAGAGTTTTGAATACATCAGTCCTACAGTGCTGTCATTTGTACCCAAGTACAAACAGATGACAGTAAAGGCCTACCCCAGCCATGGGAACTGCTGCCACAGACCCTGATTCATGGAGCACAGAGCTGGAAGGCACTGGGGTGTTCCTGCATTTTACCTAGAGACCGGTTTCCTCTCTGCAGAGACCACTGCTGAGAGGCTGGCTACAGCTCGACTCTTGCTAGTATGAGAAATGGAAAAACTGATTCTGAAATTTAAATCACCACACTAGAGAGGGGCTCTTCTCTGTAGTTATGTACCTGCCCACATTTTGAGCTTGAGCATCAGAGGTCCAGGCATATTCTGACATACTGGACAATTAAATACTCAAGCACTTCAGAAGATACATATTAATGAGCGATGCAAGACATTTATTTCATGCATTGGAAAACTAGCAAATAGATATTAATTTTTGGATCAAAAATAGGAATTGACACTAGTCTGAGTACTTTATCTCATTAGCAAATCCTAAAATTTAAAATAAACTTGCACAAAGCATGGATTCTTTGCAGCTTTTAAAAATACACTGATCTCTTGGCCAAATATTTATGTTTTTACTGCCAATAATAAGGGTTACAGGTATCAACATTACCCTCCCAATGTGTCTAACTTGTGTCATAACCAACCTTTTATATTTAAAATTTCACAAAGAATAGACAAAACTCACATCAGCTTCTAAGTGTCACCTCACCATTACTGTTTAATATTTGTCAAAGAGCTCTATGAGACCTCATGTAACATTATTTTGCATTGTGTGGGAAATTTTCATCACACATAAACATTTAATGTTCTCTATACTTTCTCAGAAAGCATCATATTTCACAGTGTGGCCAAGAATGTAAATTTAAATACTTTGCTTTATCAAGGACTAGGGTACTGGCTATTTAGATGTGTATATGCAGAAGTCATCCTTGTTTCCACTTACCCCTTTTTAACATACTCCACTTGCTTCTTTGAAAGGACGGCGATTATTTCATTCAACAGTTGGTCTGGATTCATCAGCTGAGTAGTGGTAACATTATAGTGTGCCTAAAAGTAGTCAGCCCATTAAAAAAAGTCAAGAAAAGTCATCTTTCTCCCCAAACTGAAGATATTATGGAAACTTTTCATACAGAAAGCTTCAGAACATATAACCATATTGACAAGAAGGCTTCAAATCCCTATTATCATTAAGGCACTGTAGTTAACAGCAGAAACACTAGAGGTGAACTTCTGGACAATTAATATCAAAGCATGCACAATCTCTAATCCGGCATAAAATCCAAAGCAGCAGTGATGGGCCAGGGCAGCAAAGAGTCTTATATATAACCGGAAGTAATTGCTTGACAGGATACAAAAGACAGACAGAAGACTGTGCTTAAAGCACCCTTTAGTTGGGAGATTGTCTATCCTTTATTGCTTAGCCAAGACGGTGCTTCTAGTATCAAGTAACACACACGGTTCCATGAGGCTTTTCTAGCCTTAAGGCATCACAGCATTTAAGGAAACAAGGTTATTTACTACCCATAAGTTTATGATTATAGTTTTGTTTATCTCAAGGTTTAATGCTGCACATAATAGACTTGTCCACTAAGTGACTTCTTGAACTTCTCTTTTGAAGAGACAACTTCTGTTCAAATATAAATTCCATTTAAGTGATTTATATGGCACTGTTCACTGCATGGAAATGTCTAGTGTTATGCCAATGCATTTATAATCTAGAAAAACTAATACCAAACCTATGAATCAACTTTGGTAGGTAGAAGTTATTAATTTAATGTTAAAGTGTTCTGTGCAAAGGAACTTTTTATTCTAAGGCTGTTTAAAGAACTAGTAGTAATAAACTGGTTTGGATGAAGAGACATCAAAACTTTGAAAATCAAAAATTATGCTGACAGCGTCAGAAATTCTTTTACAGGCTGCAGTTCTTTAGGTTTTAAGCTTAATCTCAGATTCTCCTGAATTCTAAGAACTGTCCTGGAATACCTTCCCATATATATCACTCCTAGAATACAAAAAATGAGCAAGGGATATAATCAAAACTCACTTTATGGCATCAGAGGGAGAGCTAGCTTTATACAAAAACGTGATTAAACATTTTCAGCTAGGGCTCCCCTTTAAACCCATCCTGTTTCCCTCTTATTTGATTATATGGCACACAAAAAGCAATGGTCAAATCCCCCCCTTGATGTGCTGGCAACTTGCCTGAGCTCAGACTAGCACTGACTCCCCTGGCAATAACTGGTGCAATTATCACAGTAACAGAAATGCAGTAAGAGCAACTGCAATTTTTCTGTAGAGTGCAGGCAAGTCAGACCACAGAAGTTTTCACAAGGCCAGTACTAAAGGTACTGGATGTTTTCAACAACTCTCCTCTATTTCCACATCAGATTTCCCCAGCAGCCATACCTTAAGTTTCCTTGGCTCATCTCTAGTGGATCGTTTCTTTTTGCTCGGCGTAAGCATTGTGATCACTTTATCTAGGCCTCTTTCAAGGCTTCCAAATATCTTGGCCTTTCTCTTCTTTTGGCTGCTATCCACATGAGCTACGTTGAGATCTAGTTCCACTGAGTGACACCTGCTAAAGAAAAAAACAACAATGTAATTAGCTGTTTTATGTCAGTATTCAGAAGCTAGCTATATCAAATACATTATTACAGTATTACTGGAGCTGACAGAATGAAGTAAATAAAACCAAGTGTAGTGTATTAAGAGAGTTTCTATTTAAAAGTCAGTTGAGCTTTAAACTCAGAGATTTATATGAAAACCACACTCTAGGGAACTGGAACAAGAAAGAATTTACATTACAGAAAACAGGAATGAATTCTGAATATAATTGACTTCTAGTTTTAAAACTTTTTTCTGCCTTCAATATTTTCCAGTGAATATAGAACAAGGTTTTAGGAAGGTTTTAACCCAGATAGTGGGAATACAGCTTGCTGTTGTAAACAAGGCTTCCTAAGCTGTTCATGGATTAAGGTAGCACTGCTCTAAATCAGAAATGTATACAAATAACTGGACATTTACCTTCTCTCAGGAAGAACCTCAGCTGCTGTCAGTTCGTTTGTATTTGCTGGATTTTTGGGTTTCTTAATTGGGGTGACTGTTGTGAACTGGCTCTCTGAAAGAAAACATTCAAGCCAAAACAGGTCAGGTATGTTTTTGAAACAGGATTTTTTCTTAATTCAGGATTTCTTGTAATTAGTGATTTATTTTTTAAGATCAGCCCCCATCTATCTCTGGCCTGCATCTTCAGAGTAATAAAACATATTTTTAATATAACAAGACTATCCCTGCTACACAAAGTAAAACTGAGGCTGAATTCCCTAGATCTCTACAAGTCAAGTCTTTGAGTGACCATGCAGTTCGGTATTATGAGTTTGGAAGAAAAGAGGATTAGAAGTGCTTTCTTGCTCTGCCACTGGTCCTATGATAAATACTGAGGAATTTGCTATGTTAAACAGTTGCATTCCAAACCAAGTCATTTCCTTTATATGAAAAGGTGTGAATGATATAGCCATGTTTAATAATACACACTACATATTAGTATAAAAAGTTCCACTATCAACACTGGCAGAGTTGTTTCAAATGTGCAGAAGTAAACCATAAGTGAAACTGTCCATATAAGAGCTGTTACAATTGAACCATATCTAAATGCTCCAAGTTTCAGTGTTATAGCACTGCATTTGGCCCCAGACAATGATGATCTCAAAATTACTAACTGCTACTTCCACCACTTGCTATCCCTAGGAATTACTCCTACCTATCCTGAATGTAGGAACATTCAGTGAAACAAAAAGTTTAGTTTAACTCTCAGAAATATCTAACTAAAATGAGCCAGAACCATATTTCTGCATTTCTCAATTCAGAAGTACCTACTTTAACCTTTTAAACTTACCATGAAGAGAAACATCACAAGTTACCACATATAATCTTAAGACAAAAATCAAACTTGTACGAACTACTAGCCATTAAATACTTCCTTAAATACTTAACGAAGGACAGTGATGTGTTCAATACCCTTTATAATGTAAGTCATCCTGCAATCACCTAGTGTTTCTCAACAATATCCCCTATTATCTAGAACAGAAAAGTCTCCTGTTGTAAGGAGCCCTTAGTATTGAATGACAGAATTAACATTTACAGAATCAACACCAAAACTTTAGTTTCAATGGTTGAAGGAAACAGTAAGAGGTATACAGGATGTGCCAGTTTTTATAAGAATGAAGGCTGAGGATAGACATTTTTGGAACTTAGATGAGCTGACATAATGTACGCAGGTTTCTGTGGTCCATCACATAACTGTAAGACTTCACATTGTTAACAGAAGTACTTTCACTGCCACTCTGGACAGGTACTGTGAAAATAGATAGGCTACCATGAGAAATCCAGCAGTTAGATTTCTTTTAAAAGCTAAAAGCAATAAAACCAGATGACTAAAAGCATAGCTTTGTTTTCACTCAAGGTAATAGCAAACAAAAAACAAAGAATGAAGAAATCTTCTAAACCTTCATGGGAAAGCAGAAACATATGCTAGTTTTAGGAATACAACACTTGATTCCCAGTCAAGTGCATTCAAAGGCACATTCACATTAAACTGTAAGAAGTAATGACTTCTGTAATTAACATAAGAGTATGACTCCCTGACATATGGTTAAACCTCTTGCAGCACATTGTCTGATGTACAGGCTGGTGACTGTATACTGTGACAAAACAAAAGTCTTACAGAAACAGATGCTTTGGATACACAAATATTGTGTTCATATTTTAATTTACAGTATTCCTAAGCAACACATGTTCTTGGTTTTCATTTGTTACACACAACATACCTTTGCAGGCAGGTACTTGAATGGATATGCCTTGTCCTTGCTTCTCTATCTGACTCTTTCCGAGCGGAGTCTTTGGTGCAGGAAGCGCAAAGGGCATTTCATTTTTTAACGCTGACTCTGTATCAACATTCTCTTTGTTTGCATGCTTCTTTGATGCCACTTTTCTTGTCACTGGAGTTGACAGTGTGAATTCCGTATTATCCAGTTGAGCATCATGCCTTGAATGCTGCCAGAGATGTAACAAAAAAAACATTTTTTATTGTATTCTGATCACATTCAGGGAAGTTACTGACAAGGAAATTCTAAAATCTAAGCAGGTCAGACACAATGGTTATAGAAGTATTATACACTACTCATCTATTGAGCAAAACAGTTAAAATCTTCAGTACCTCCAATTCCCTCCTACAATGACTTGATTTCTGACAGATTGAGTCATTTGACTTTTATCTGATCATCTAAATTCTCCAGCTTCCATATTTAATAGTATTTATTCCTCACCAGCTAATCTAAACACAGCTATGAATTTGCATTTGGTTTAAGCTTATAAATTTGAACTGCTTCACTGTGGATTTTCTTGCCAATACTGAACTTCTTCCTGTACCTTCAAAGACCAGTCCAGCTCTAGCCTAGCTCCAAAATCTCATTAGCTATGCCTTATTTCCCAATGTGTTTTAAAATCCTATTTGACTCATTTGCTTATTCCTTTACGTGCTGTTTTTATGCAAACTAAAGGTCACAGTTAAGGTTCTCATTAAATTAATCGTGTTTAATATTAATCATTTTAATTATTTAGCTGAGCATACTTCTTTACTCAGTCTGTAACTTTTTTTGGCCATGGAACACTAAATGTTGAAATATTTAATAAGTGTTATGTACAACGAGAAAAAGATTTCTGCATTAAGAATTGTTTGGTTTTTTCTTTAAGGAACTAACACTAGTTCTTCAAACACCTGCTTTGTTCCGTGACTACTTAGAATAAACTCTTCCAATGGAGACTCTTCAAACAGTGAAGCTGCATCAGAAAATTCCATGGATCCAAATGCATACGGCATTTCACTCGAGTCTGGTGCATCTCCATATGTCACAGTTTTTTCAGACTGAAAAGAAAGATTCGGTTGAGATTTCATTGCAGTATTAAAAGTGAGATTTCATCAGAAGAAAAATCAGTAACATCTAAAACTGCCTTTTTTTTTTTTTATATATAAATTCCTAACAGCTAATGGAAATTCCCATGGCAGCAGCCTATGATATGATCTTAATATTGCCATTGTAGATTTGTCAGTTGATTTGTCAATTATATCAAGAGCAGATAGGAAATTATTCTCAAAGCACATCTTTCCCAACCAGTGTCAAGAAGAGTAGCAACTCACACAAATACCTGCCTTTGATTTCAAGACTTGGACCATGAGCTCTTTTCATCAAAAGCCAAATAATAAGCTGGAAAGAACCCCAGAGAAGAAGGCAGCGAAGGTTGAAAGGGGGACAGATAACAGTAAACACATCACATCCAAAACATGTGATTGCAGAATCCACAGTAACACTTGAACCAGCATTCAGAAGACTTCACCTACATGCAAGCCTAGACAAAGTATGATTTACTAAATCATACAATTCACAACTTCACTCAAGATTTCTCACTTTCATGTCTCACACCACATTCAATAACAATATCACAGGATCCTTAGTTTCTAGTTTTTGATTTCGGGAGCCCCTTTCCCAAGGACTTGTTTCATACCACTTTGCTGAAGTCACATATGATACATAGTCTGTTATGCAGCACTACTAATCTTAGGAATCTCATCTGTATTACAGAGCAGCTGGATGAATGAACTGAAATAATTTACTTTCAAGTGAATTAGATGCCTAATAATGTATTTACTTTGAGAGCTTGTCTTTACAGAGAATAGCATGTTCGGCTAGCTAGCTAACATTTTTATACAGAAGTTCAGAGGTCAAGGAAGGAATGGCTTACACTAAGTCTGAAATTTTACTGAATGCTTTTGAGTTTGTCAAGCATAATTACTGCTGACATTACAGATAGCTGCATACTACATACGATATTGCAAGCAATTTAGCAACTTCAGACAAATTCTGAAGCAACCTATGTGCACTTTTCTGCCAAAGCACAGGAACAAAAATTAAGAACTAGCTACACACAAAAGCACTTAAGATTCGAATTCCTCAGGAAAAAAAAAATAAAAATAAAAAATGTTTCCTTTACTCAAAATAACCTGACTCCTCTCAGAGATTCTGTTCAAAAAGGAAGCAGATGAGGAGGAACAGGTCTCTGCCCTTTAACCATCCACTTATATAGTATCCACGTCATTTCAAAGTAGGCTGCCTGGATGACATGCCAGGATGTTTCAGAAGACCTTCCTTACTAAGCCAAAAAACTAACAAGGTACAAAAATATTTAGTGACAAATACGGAAAAGTAAGAAGGTTGCCATCACAAAAGGCAATCTGGAACACTCACACAGGCCAAAGAATGGGCTATTTTGGTTTCAGGAGCTGCTAAAGGGAGATTCTCTGTGGTACTCCCAACTAGTTGTTCCAGTAGTACTACTTTGTAGTAGCAGCCCAGCTGGCTAAAACAAACAATGAGGAGACTGAACTGTTTAGAACAGAACAATTCAGTCAGAAGGGGCCTTCAAAGATCATCAGTTCCAACTGCCTGACCACTTCAGTGCCAAGCAAAAGTTGAAGCATATTAACGAGGTCATTCTCCAAAAGCCTCTTGAACACTGACAGGCACAGAGCAATGACCAACTCTATGAAGCCTGTTCCAGTCTTTGACCACCCGCTTGGCAAAGAAACGTTTCCTGGCATCTAGTCTGAACCTTCCAAGGTACTGTTCCCACACATCCTTCCACTAGTTCTCAGTGGTCAGAGGTGAACACCTCCCTGTGTGCTTCCCCTCCTCGGGAAGCTGCAGGGAACAATGCAGTCACCCCTTGGTCTCCTTTTCTACAAACTACACAACCCAAATGTCCTCAGCCTCTCCTCGCAGTACATGACTTCCAGCCCTTTCACCAGCTTTGTTGCCCACCTCTGGATGCTCCCCCTTGGGTGGGCTGACCGGGCTGTGTCTCATGCACCCCAACACAGGTTTGCCCCCTTGGCTGCCAGGGCTCACCACTGGCTCACATTGAGCCTGCTGCCACCAGCATCCCCAGGTCTCCTCCTGCTGAACTGCTCCCCAGCCACTTGTCCCATCTGTGCCCAACCTCAGCACTGCTCCATCCCAGCACAGCACCCGGCATTGCCCTTTGCTGAACTGGATGCCAGTGCTGATTGCCCAGTGCTCCCATCTGTCCTGATCCCTCTGCAAGACCTCTCCTCCCTCCAGGGAGTCAGAGGCACTCCTGGTTGAGTATCATCAGCAGACTCCCTAAGGATGCATTCCACACCTGCATCCAGGTCATGGATAGAAATGTTGAGCAGGACTGGCCCTAGGATGGAGCCCCGGGGAACACCACTAGCTGTCTACCAGCCAGTAGGCCCATTCACCACAACACTCGGCTCTGCCACTGAGCCTCTTCATCACCCAGAGCAGTGTTCACCTCTTCATAGCATAGCTGGACTAGAAGGATGCCATAAGGACAGAATCAAAGTCCTTGCTAAAATCCTGACAGACAATGTCTGTCACCTTCCCTTCATCCAACATGTAGGTGAGCTGGCTGCATACATACTCTCTTACTGATGATTAGGGCATCAATCTGCTTTCCCAGGCAGAACTTTGTTGACATGGAAACGTTTTTATCAGAATGTTGTCCTGTTGAACTCTGAAACTTACCTCTGGGCCTGCTGAGGGAGTTGTGCTGGCATGCTCTGTTAGCAATGGAACCCGTAAGCGAATGCGCTTGCCAC
This sequence comes from Netta rufina, assembly GCF_964035555.1. NCBI lineage: Eukaryota > Metazoa > Chordata > Aves > Anseriformes > Anatidae > Netta > Netta rufina. Next base: position 78,328,296 of record NC_140126.1, on the reverse strand, counting down.
GAGCCTTCTTGGATTGAAGCAAGAGATATGTTGCTGACAACTGGTCGTAATTCCACTAGAAAACAAAGGTATTTAGATGTCTTTGGAAAAGTTGTAAGTAGACGGTAAGCTCAGCCTTCTGAAAAGTTTTGCATTTCTGATTTTTTTTTCCACCTGACGTGTAACACTTAAGTTTGATCATGTTCAGATAGTTTCAAACTTCAGCTGATTCACACAACACATTTGAAATATAGAAGACACTTCTTCGTGCTTGAAACTTACTGTATAATAAAAACATTAAGAGTGAAAACTAAGGCCAAGACAAGAATCTTTGCACAGAAGTGAATGGCAAAGCCCCTGTTAATTCAGATTTGCCTAGTATTTCAACCAGACTCTCATTTTTTTTGTGTCATGTTCCAGCCTAACCCCAAGCAACATTTATTTTTGGTATGATTTTCAGCAGCTTGACTACAATGAGTACCACAGGTATAATTGTTGACAGGCTCGCAGCATAGTATTGCTAGTTTGAATTAGTTATAACACATTAGAAATCCTCCAGTAAAGGACTGTGTAAATGCCACAAACTTAATTGAGAGAACTACTCTCCCTTATTCAAAATATTCAAATTCAAGGGACAATTTTTAGAATCAGGTCCACCTCATGTTGTAAGTCTCTTCTACCAGGTTAGAATATCACCACTAACACATTGGTACAATTCCTCTACAGCTAGTCAGCTCAGCTTTTGACATTTTTATTCCAATGGGACAGGAACTGATTCACTTTTTTCAAAGTTTGTGAAAAGTAATTCCCCCACGCTTATTTTATAGCCTGGCTGAGCGATGCACTGAAAGTTTTCCCTCCGCTATCAGAACATTTCAAAGCACAGAGTTCAGCCAGTGCATGAAATCTGTTGTTCATCCAGACATCTTTAGGGCGAGTCTATTGTGCCTTTCAGAAATTCATAAGGATATCAGCATGGTAGAAAATATCAATAAGGCTTAGGAAACACAATGAAAGGAGGAAAAAGAAAAGGCAAATTTGAGCTTCAGAGCTGTACTGACAGATCTGAAATTCTGTGGGGATTCCGTAGGTTGGAAAAGCACAGCAAAACTCACGCCTGAGAATAAGGGACCGTGAGGCTGCCAATGCGCTAAGGTTACTTACTGTATCAGCATGCTTAATTACAACAAAGTAACAACATGTATTTCTTACCTCTGATATTAATTCCGATATACTCTCCCTGCTCTGGTTGTGAAACACGGAAAGCTCTGTCACGCAGTCCTCGTCAAGGTGTCCCTGCTGCAAGAACACGCACTACATTCAAGCACGAGGCTTTCAGGTTGTCTCACTGAGACACATCTGACCATGACACTGTTGTGATATGCCGCAGGCAGAGTCCCTAATTATCCAAGATTTCACATTTTGTATTTTAGTTAGCATCACGGCTAAATGTTGCCGTGAGTAAACGGAGAAAGTCACACAACTTCAGCAACTTCAGCATCTCGGCCCTCCTTGGTGAGAGGTTCTGAACTCACATAGGAAAGGCTGTGTGCAGATGAGATTTTTCACTTGAGTGGAAGCTACACTTTTATCTCTTCTTAAATATGCAAAGCTACATCAGGCATGCACGTCTTTGCCAGAGCCGCTTAAAACCGACGGTGGGTGCGTGTGCAACCAGCTGTTCTTTACCTAGACAAACAGCGGCACCCAGTGGCCAGCAGGAGACATTGGCTGCAAATGAGCATCAGCTGCTCATCAGCACTTGGTGACAGCTGGAATTTCCCCCAAGCCCCCACACTATCCTCAACTCACACACATCAAAAGAGTTGAAGTACAGAGAGGACAAACATGCTTTCAAAGAGGTCAGCTTGTTGGCCAAACGAGCAATTCTCAGTGAGAACTAGAATTAAGATAAACCATAAGCATGTCCAAGAAAAATAATAATACTTGTTTTTTACCCCCTAAACAAAAGTATTGACCAAGGAGCCTGGAGAATCAACTGGTTGCTCATATACAGAAATTCTGCACATTTTGATGAGAAGCTAGCTGTTTTGCTAATTAAGCATCAACTACAGAATACAACGACAACACACCTTGAAATGCCTCCTCAAAAGAAATGGCAAAGAACCAGTACCGTTGTGACAGCAAATAAGATTACATGAAATGCCAAGGAACCTCCTTGGCAAGTGTACTTACTGGGTATTTACTTTGCCAGTGGACAGCATCTGAATAACCTTCCATGAGCCACGGGTGACTTAACAGATGCTTAACTGTAATCCGCTTCTTTGGGTCCACCTAGTGGGCAGGAAGAATCAAGTTGTTACACAAATCTGTGAGAATAGAAGAAAAAACTTATCTTTTATTCAGACCTTCTGGGTGCTTAGAACGGATAGAATAGAAACCAACAATGTTTCAGAACCCCACCAAAAGGAAGGTTAAATGTCTGAGCTGTGAATAACAGTTACAGCACCTATGGTTACAGTACATGTTCCAGTAACATTCTGCAGTGACTACACTGCCTAGATGTAGCCTGAAGGCATATTTAATATGCTCAGCTTCATTTATAAAACATCTCATTTATAAACACTTCTTAATTGTGCTGTATCAATAGAACACCCAAATGCACGGTGCTTCAAGACTTCATTTAATTATTTACATTTTAATTTCTATATCCATGAACTACTATTACATTCTTGCATGAGAATTTTCTGCAGAAGACAAGGCTAACCTTTCCTTCAAGGATTCAGACATATAAGAGTTAATCTTCAAACACCAAATATTTTCTAAGTACTTCATAGGAGTAGTATTCTGACCTAATGAAATAGCATTTTGTAGACCTATCTGAGTAGAAGCAGCACCTTTACCTGTAGCATTTGGCTAAGCAGCAGCGTACTGCTAGGAGAGAGCCACTTTGGAATAGTATATTTTCCTCTCTGTGGAAAAAAAAAATAAAGAGGGTGTAGAATGAGCCTTGAATAGTTAGGTCAAACAGGATTATTAAATTACTTAGGTGATAGTGACATCTCTCTTCAGCAAAAAAGGAAGAACAGCCACATGCAAAAAATGTTTGAGAGTTGAGATAAGGACAGGGAGATCACTCACCAGATACCGTTATAACAAAAACAGACTTGGTGTAATGAAGATCAATGTAATGTATTGACAAATGGTAATAAACTAGAGCAGTGAGAACTAAAAACCTCCTCCCTCTGAGCAATGCAAGGGAATAGGTCAGTCCATAATGCTTTGTCCCTGCTGCTCCCTACACCTCCCTCTCTGTCCCTGCTCCCCATGGGGTCCCTTGCAGGGGATGCCGTACTTCCCAAACTGAGCCTGCGGGGGCTGCCCACAGGCAGCAGCTCTTCAGAAACTGCTCCAATATGGGTCTGCACCATGGGGTCCATCCATCAGGAGCACGCTACTCCTGCAGATGCTCTCACCAGACCTCCTGTTCCATCCTCACAAACATGGTTAGTGATATCATTAGAAACAGATGGTGGGCAGATTTCAGATTTCACAGTGCAGCTTTACTGGGAAAGTAAGGCATCAAATCCACATGATCTGCATGTGGATCCAAGGAGCCCCATTACCCATTTTGCTTTTAATATATCACTACAGATCAGGACACAAGGTAAAACAAGTAGCATCTCCTTGACTGAGGACAGTGCTGGAAGGCAAATGCCTCGCAAGAGCTACCAGAAGCATAAGATCACTCCAGAAGTATTTTCTTCTTGCAGGAGCTATAGCACGTACTTGGTTGTCTTAAGTATTCCCAAATGAAGAGATGTGGAACATTCCAGGGAAAGAAACAACGTGTGCAAGCGCTGTGATCCTACTTCCAACCACAGGACCATGTGGGTTGGGAAAGACCTCTAAGATCAGCTGATCCATCCTTTAACCTCACACTGCCAAGCCCACCATTAAACCATGTCACCAAGCACCTCATCTACATGGTTTTTGAATGCCTGAGTGTTGACTCAACCACTTCCCTGGGCTGCCTTTTCCAATACCTCTCAACTCTTTCAATGAGGAAATTTTTCCTAATAGCCAAGCCAAACCTCCTCCAGAGCAACTGGAAGCCATTTCCTCTTGTCTTATTGCTTGGTGCTGGGGGACACCTGTCCCCATCTCGCTAGAGCCTCTTTTAAGGTAATTGTAGAGCCTAGATTCAAGCAGCAGCCTTCCAACAGCCTTGAGCTGAGATTACAGTACATTTCAGCATCTGTAACCTGTGAAATTAAATTCCACAAGCATGTCTAAGTGTCTCCATTTCAAGCAATTTTCATCTCGCAGCCACACAGAATTAAAACAAATTCAGAGCAGAAATAGCAAGCCTGCATCTTAATAGCTGCGAGGCTTCCCTCTTCCACTGCACTCAGACTGAGTTTTAAAACTTGCTCATCTCTGTTCACCTCAACAAGTTCCACTGGCCAATGTTTCACCTCTCCAAAGAATGCAGCTCCTGGTTCTCGTGAAGTGAGGCCTCAACTCCGCAGAAACCATCCTTGAAGACTCCAAAAGATCTCCTGTCCCCTCCTACCACCACAGTCCTTGAATCCTCTTCAGGATGCTCTACTTTCCAGTCATACCAATCTCTTGGTCAAGGAAGGAGAAGCAGGTAGAGGAAGCCAAAGACCTCAGCCAACACAGCTGTTCCACACTCCGCTGGCTTACTGGAGGCTTTGTGAACAGAAATTTGCTGGCAGCCTGCAAGTTGTTTGTGGAGATGTCTACAGGATGCCAAACAGCAGCTGTTCAGCTGTACTGGGAGGAATTTACAGGGAAACAGAACCAACAACTCAGTGCTGTTACTTACTACTTATTCAGCCTTTTCTGTTGGAGGCAATTTATGGGGTCTTGCATTTCCTCCTCATTCTGGACAAAGAAGTGCTGACAGACAGCACACTGAATGTAAGCCAGGGGTGTCTTCTGGCAGAAAAGATGCCCAACACTACCGTGGGCTGAATTAGGAAGCAGCACCAACACACCAGGGGGCTGAGCCCTCTGCTCAGCTCTTGTTGGATGACATTTACAATGCTGCACCTAGGTTTCAGCCCTCTTCAGGAAAAGCATCGAATGGAAGAAAGCTCTTTGCATGCTTATTCTGGAGGAGGAAATCTCAATATCGGTGGCAGAATCCTGCCTTTCCCAGAGAGGAGAATAGCTGGTATTCAAGAACAGTCAATCTTGGAAAATCCGATGGCAGATTTACGGTTCTGTCACAGCATATGGAGAAGGCAGATGAAGGATCCCCCCCCCCAAAATCCAGCCCATTGACAAGAAAATTCTTCTTCTGAAACTCCACTTGCTATCATCCACCAGTTGCACCAGGCTAGTGTACCGGGAAGGCCAATGGAAGAAATGCACAAAATGCTAGGAAGAGCAGCAGAAAGGGACAAAATTCAGCACAAAGGCCTTTTTACCTTAGGCAAAGCCTAGCAGGTTCTGTCACCAGAAATGCAAACCTCTAGCAACACTCAGCCATGTCCCTCCTAGCACAACCAACACCTACCATTATCCTCCTGTAGACTGCCATGACGTTGTCATCATCAAAAGGGAGAAAGCCACACAGCAGAGCATACAGCAGTACACCCATGCTCCAAATATCTGCCTAAAAAATAAAAGTGCGTAGATGTTCACAAAGCAGATGTATACAAAAGGGCTTCATGACAGACCATATGGTCCGCCCTTGGCAAAGTCCCCACACACTTCATGAAGAGTAGGCTCATCTTGTTTAAAAAAAAAAAAAAAGAAAAAAAAAGCAAGAATCAGAGGCCAACAACAGCAGTGCAAAGCTATGAGAGCAAACAAAAGACCGACTCCATCCTAATAGCAAAGCAACTTAAGAAGCTTGAAGGGATTCCCGTTACAGCATTTTGGATAGATTAACAAATGCAAATTGCAAGTAGTCCCAGAGTTTCAGGTATGAAATCAAAGCTGAGAAACCTCTTCACATTTTCTGCGCTCTGTTTTTTACAACATTGTGCAACAAAAAGGGATCAAGTCTTCATGCACAACTTGCAAGCTAAAGAAAAGCCTGACAAATCATTAGAACTTTGAGATTGCACAAAAATTTGTGACAAGTGAGGAGTAATTGACAGAGGACATTGCTCTTTCAAAGATTTTGTAGTAGAAGAACGTTGCTGTTTTGTAGGGCACTAAAAGATAGAGCAACTGGTGGAGGTAGGTAAGGATTAGCCAGAGATAAACCAGCCAGCTACCTGACCTGTGGCCAATGGTACTGTTTGAGTCTGCGACTGCTAAGGCTAGTTGAGGCAGCTGTGGGAAGTACCAAAGTAATGCTGTCCAGGGGCATTCAGGAGGGAAACCAAGTGAGCATACCCCAACTTCACTGCCTTTACAAACAGGGCACCAGAGGAGAAAAAAAAAATTAAAAAAAAAAAAAATCACACACTAAAACTCTGCTACATACCTCTGATCCAATATATGCTTTGCCCTGAATCAGCTCCGGTGCTGCATACGCTGGGCTTCCACAGCAGGTGTTCAGATGGTAATCAAGGCCTCCCTAGAATAACACAGAAATCGGAATAATCACACTGAAGCCTTGGCTCTAACACGCTTTATGTCATCTAGTACTGACACAGTAGAAGCATCAGAGGCTCCCTCTTTTTCTGCAATGCATCTATGTTCACCTTTTATTTTGCTTTGTTGTAACTTACGGATTTACTAAGCAAATAGTCTAAGACCATAAGCATCTAAAACCACAAACATGTTCTGATCCCAAACTGCTCCTTTGTCTATGTTCCTTGGCAAGATGCATTCTTTTCCTTAGCTCCTCATCTATTAAGATGAATTCCTTGTGCAAACGTGCAGATAAGAGATACAAACCTGTGACGAAGTGATCTAAGAGCTACTGAGCATGAGGCTAGATGGTTATTTATGACAATATTTAATGCAATAACTTTTCAAAGACCCACTGATAAAACACTTCCTTATCAAAACCATGTTATTATTTCACATGCACTGTCTTCTACACAGATCACAATAAGATGATGTTATTCCACTGAACTGATGCTCTGTTGGTCCTGATTACCAGCATGATGCTCTAACTTGCTCTATTGAGTCAAGTAAAACAAGCTGAGGGTGAATAACTCCCTTGGAATCCCTAAAACTGTCTCCTCGTTACATTGATCCTCACCAGCACCCACCTTGCATGTTAAAAAGGCAAACAGAAAAGGCTCCTCAAAACTGTTTCTAGGATCAAGAAACAATTCAGTACAAACACACAGAACCAGAAGATCTGCATCTGTCACCTGTATAAACTTGTTGGTTCTATCCACAATATCCATCTCCACAAAAATCTTTTGAAGAAAGACATACACAGGTGAAAAATGCATGAAGGAAAAGTGCATGCCAATCTGATATTACGGGCCCTTGTATGAGACAGAAGGTGCTGTACATACCAGATGATCTCTGCCTTAGATTACAAAAATATCAGGTCTACATGAAGAAAACGATTTAACAGACTGCTCAGAGCCACAGCTGTTAACTGTTCTCTTGCGCAGTTCAGTCCCTTCCAAGGAAGCAGTAATTGCATCCCAACCACATCAATGGCTTTACTTTAGGGTGTTTGGGCAAGTCACTGCATTGCATTCTGTGGTCAAACGCGCATTTCTTTGGTGCACATAGTATTGGATCGAGCAGATACTCTTACCTTTGGCTTTGCACAGAGCCCAAAGTCTATCAGCTTCAGATTATGTTCCTCGTCAATCAGCAGATTTTCCTGGTGAAAGAGAAAGCAGCAAGCAATGCTTTTCAGCTGAGCATCTGAGGAACCACCTTTTCTTTTTTTAGGGCTTGGAGATGGCACGGGATAAAGCCCTCAGACACTGCGTCTGACTCTGCTTTGAGCACCAGGTTCAAGCAGAGACCGCTGCAGTCGCTTCCAACCCAAGTTATCGTATCCTCCTCCGGATTCACCAGCTCATTGTCTAGAAGCCAATTCCTTGCAAAAGGCACAAACAGCGCTTTCTTTTTTTTGGAGAGAAGCTCTTTGGAGACAAAGATCTCATCAGCTGTCTGGGAAATTGCCTGAGCTCCAAGGGTTTGCTTTTCTCAGAGATATCAGCATCTCTAAAAAATGTAAAGTTCTAACCAGTTTCTGGAGAAACACTCAAATCTTCCAACCACTAAAACAATGCTTAATCTGCAAAGACAGAGAAGCTATAGGATGGGGCCAGTAGCGTGCATCTTATTCTGCACCCTGTCTATACATATCCTTCATTTAAGCTATCAGACTCTGTTCCTTGAGGCACAAAACCATGACAGTGTGCACAACAGATTGACACCATCAAGGCTCTCTCCAGGTGCATACTGGAACAAAGAGCATAACAGAAATGCCTAACCAACATCCAAATTAGTTCCATATCTCTGGTCTGCTCCCATTTAGAGCATGAGCAGAGAGTCACAGAACGGTTTGTGTTGGAAGGGACCTTAAAGATCCTCTCATTCCACTCCCCCTGCCACAGGCAGGGACACCTCCTGCTAGACCAGGCTGCCCAAAGCCCCATCCAGCCTGGTCTTAATCCACAGCTTCTCTTGGCAACCTCTTCCAGTGTCTCACACTCCTCAGAGTAAAGAATTTCTTCCTTATAGCTAATCCAAATCTACACTCTCAGTTTAAAACCACTATTCCTTGTCCTATCCCTACATCCCCAACAAAGAGTCCCTCCCCAGCCTTCCTTTGGCCCCCTTTAGGTATTGGAAAGTTGTTAAAAGGTCTCCCTGGAGCCTTCTCTTCTCCAGGCTGAACAACCCCAACTCCCTCAGCCTGACTTCATAGGAGAGGTGCTCCAGCCTTTCATCATCTCTGTGGCCTCCTCTGGACTTGTTCTAATACTTCTGTGTCCTTTTGCTGGAGGCCTCAGAGCTGAATGCAGTACTCTCAGTACTATGTTCTATTTCAGAGGAAAATCCCTTCTCAGGGTCAGCCACATCCGGCTCAGCTGAGGCACACAGTAGCAAGCAGAAACAATACATTTCCAGAAGACATCAGATCATTTGTTATTGTTTACAAAAATGCAACTACTATTCAGGCTTACTGGTTTGAGGTCCCTGTGGGCATATCCCTTACTGTGAACATAAGCAATTGCTGAAACAATCTGCCGAAAAAACACACGAGCTTCCTCTTCTGAAAGACGGTCCTTGGAAATAATGTAATCAAACAGCTCTCCTCCAGGACAATACTGCAATAAGAAGGTAAAGCGCAAAAGAGAATATGTTTAGAGCATATCCAGGAAGTCTAAGTAGCAATGAGATCACAGAAAGCACTGGACAGCAGCTGTAGGACTCTCTACATATTCCCTTTGCTTTATCAGTATCCAAAAGTTTGGCATGGGTCACCACTGCAGCAAACCACACAAGCCAAGAAGTCTGACCCTTGCCTCAAATTTTGTATCCAAGACATTACACTCTTGTCATGGGTGGTGCAAATCACCCAGGAGATGACAATCACTTCGGAGTTCTGGTGTCTCACAGACCTTGCTGGTGCTATTTTAAAATAATTGAAATGCGAGGTAGGAATTAAACTTATTTCACTTTTTGTGAACACCAAAGAGTGGCTTTTACGAGAAGACAGAATATGTATTTTCAGCTTAATGTTTAAAGCAATGAATCTTGAACAAACTCATCAGTTAGGTAACCTCTTAAGAAATGCATCATTTCAACTTTACTGTTATATTATCGCATACTGCTAAAGCAGACAGATCGTGTACTGTAACCTCAGGCGTGGCAAAAACACTATTTCTTACCTCTAAGACCATGAATATTTTCTTGGATGTCTCTATTACATGATACAACCGGCAAATATGTTGGTGACTTAAATTCTTCATGGCATCAATTTCTGTTTTAACACGAGGCAAGTCATCCTAAGAGACCATGAACATAAGGTATGAATTTGATGACTACTTTGACACAACAGTAAACTATTGCAGAAGTCAAAATTTCACAGCATGTTTCTGACAGTAAATTATTCAACATTAACTCATCTACAGCTCTTCCATTCCCCCCATATAATCCTGATCAGCAAAACCTGAAGACATAAAATAACTAGTGTTTTCATCAGCATTTTGTTTGAATTATTGTAATAATTTTCAACTTCCTCCATTTTACAGCGAGTGAATACTGCCCGCTTCACAAGAAGGCACAACGTTTCCGGTGCTTTGTTAACAACATTCCTTGAACTCTACAGCATCCTTTAAAAGGCAGGAGGGCTAGTAGGCAGCATCTTTATGTACCGCACCCCCTTGCACTTGAGAACTGCACAAGAAACAGATGATGCTATCAAATGTTAAATGTTTTTGACTTACCCCTAGAGCAAGCTTGTCCATGATTTTTATTGCAACTTTTTCACCGGTAAGAAGATGTCGTCCAAGCTTTACCTTCGCAAACCCACCTAAAAGTGAAAACACGGACATTTAAAGCTCAGCGCGATAACATGCTTTCATCCTTTTAATCCCGCTTGCAGAGCAGAGTACGCAGCACGAATTGCGTGCAATGCCCTCATTAGAGGAAGAGGCGATTTGAGTGATGGGCTGCCAACTAGCTTCAGAATCCTGCTCCAAAATTCACGGGCTTGAAGTCACTCTGTGCTCAGACAGCTGCCAGAGCGGCCAGGCAGGCAGCAGGCAGGTGTCTTTGCTCAGAGGGCACTCCTACCCGTCCCAATCGTTTCGCGCAACTCGTAGTACTTCAGAATCTCCTCATCGCAGCTCACAGACATCCTGAGGCCGGCGGGCGCCTGCCCTTCTGCCCGGCACCTGCAACGACAAAGCGCCACGCGTGGCTGCGCTGCCCTCACAGCACGCCCCGAGGCGCGGAGGGGCCGCTTGCAGCACCGGGACCCACCGGGACCCCCCCGCCGGGCCCGTGTCCCCCCCGCCTCACCGCTCCGCCACAGCGCCCGGCGCGGCCGTTGCCGTTTGAACCGCCCGCCCCGCCCACCCGCCGGCAGCACGCGGCCAATGGCGGCCGCCGCGCGGCGCCCAACGGGAGGGAGGGAGGGAGGGAAGGAGGGAGGGAGGGAGGCGCAGCGGGGCGGCCATGTTGGGAGGGTCGGCGCTGCTGCTCTGCACCCTGCGGGGTCTGGGGGAGGGTGGGGAAGGAGGAACATGGTGATGCGCAAGGCCAGGGGGCCTGAGGAGATGGATCTGTGGGTCCTGAGCGAGTGGGCAGGCATTGCCCATCACCAGGCTGGGCAACCAGATCCAGTGGGTGGCACCCCTGGCCATGGCAGGGGGAGTGGAACTAGGTGGTCTTTGAGGCCCCTTCCAACCTGAGCCACTCGACATTTCTATGACTGTAGGATTCCGTGATTCTATGAAGAAGACCAAGACACTGTCTGTGGCAGGGTCACAACTCTTTATTGGGATGACAACCACATTTGCCCTGCTAAAGGCGCGGGGGCCTCTTGCAGGGCTGGGGAGAGTCCGGGTCGCTGTCGGCTCTCCTCTTCGGGGGGCGCCGCGGCCCCCCAGGTGAGCTGTCCCTGCCCTGGCCAGGAGGAGAGGGCCCGTGGCTTGTGCCCGGCACCGCAGCCTGTTCTGCTTCCTCCTCTTCAGGCTCTGAGAAGAGCTCCTCCTGCTCCTCAGGGATGGGTGCAGCGCGCGGCTGGCCAGGACCCCCAGGCAGGGCGGCACTGGAGGTGCTGGGCAGCTCCTCGATGTCCGAATCCTCCGCGCTGCTGGAGGAGAGCAGGCTGGTGACAGGAGTGTCCCGGGGGGAGGCAGCAGGGCTGGGGGTGGCCTCCGGGCTGTCTTCGGGCTCCCAGGTGTCTTGGGAGCCCTCGAGGTCCACCTCAGGGCCGTTGTACACGTAGAGCTGGCTGGCAGGACGCGGTTCCAGGAAGCCCAGCTCCTCGAGGTACTCCTCGCTGCACGTCTCCTCCATGATGGAGATGAGCCGCTGCACAAAGCTCACCGTGTGGCCCTGCAGCAACGGCTGCAGCTCCTGCACCAAGGCGTGCTCATCGAGCCCACAGCGGCACAGCCAAGCGACGATGTTGGCCTCCAGCATGTCCTGGTCCCACCAGGCAGCGTCGAACAGCTCCCTGGCTTGCTGGCGCACCCAGGAGCGCAGCGGACCCAGGACTTCTAGGTGCTCCCTGAAGAGCTCTGCCCATTCCTCGGGCGGGAGGCCTCTCACGGCAGGCTGGGGCATGGGCTCTGCAGCCCCCTGCTCGTCCTGGGGGCTGTCGTCTTGCGCCTCTGCATCGGGGGCCACCTGCACCTCCAGGAAGTCGTCTTCCGCCCAGATGGAGTAGCGGATGGAGGTGATGTGCTGCCTGCAGAGGGGGCAGGTGCTGCTTCTCTTGGCCCAGCGCATGATGCACCCGAAGCAGAAGTGGTGCACACAGGGGAGGACGTAGCTGGGCTCCTTGGGGACCCCCTGGCACACAGGGCAAGTGATGTCCTGGGCCTCACTTGCCATGGTGTCGGCTCGCTGCAGCGGGCTGGGGAGAGCTGCAGATGGGGAGCTGCTTCCCCTGGCTGGCACCGCTGCGACAGCTGATGTGCGCTGCAAGAAGGAGAGAGGTCAGGGTCAGTGGCTGAGCCAGGGCAGGCAGCGGCAGTGCCCCGGCCCCTCAGCAGGACAAAACCCCAAGCCGAGCCCCGGGGCACGTGTCCCCGCACAGCTCACCTGCACTGCTGCGAGCACTCCCTCCACAGCCCCGGCTGCCTGAGCCAGGCAGGGCCGGGGAAACGCAGGCACTGGCTGCGGGGACGGGCACCGAGAGCAGTTGCCGACGGCCCCACAGCACAGCTCCAACAAATCTCCCAAGAGATCCTTGCTCGGCACTCCAAGCCTCGCACACACGCTCAGCGGGAGTCCAGGCACGAGCCAGGCTGGGCCAGGCTCTGCCGGCGCCCCAAGATAAGCAGCGAGGGCCGTGAGGTCACAGCCCATTGCTGGCTGACCTCACAGCCCATCGCTGGGTGACCTCAGAGCCCAGCGCTCTGGGTGACCCCCAAAAACCAAAGCACGTGTCTGAAAGCACTTGCCAGACATTTGGTGAACCCCGGCAGCTTGGCTGCCATGACCACTTCACTGGGAGGCCTGTTTCAGTGGCCAAGCCCCGTGTTGGTGTACAATCTTCTCCTCGCTTGCAGCCAGACCCTCCACTGTCCCATCTCCTTGCCATTCCCTCGAGTTTTGTCAGTGGCCCCAGAGAGCAGAGCTCAGCGCCAGCCCCTCTGCTGCCCTGCTGAGGAAGCTGCTGGCCGCCATGAGGCCTCCCCTCAGTCTCGTGCAGGCTGAGCAAACACGCGGACCTCATGTGCTCCTCATCCATCTTACTCTCCCGATCCTTTACCACTTCGAAGCCCTCCTTTAGACACTCTCCAATAACCTGATGTCCTTCTGTTAGTGTGCTGCCCAAAAGTGCACCCAGGACAGGACTCGAGGCGCTGCTGAAAGAGCGCAGAGCAGAGCACAGCAATCCCTGCCCCCGCCCAGCTGGCGATGCCGTGCTGGAGGCAGCCCAGGATGCTGTTGCCCCTCCTGGCTGCCAGGGCCCCTGCTTGAATCCCGTTCAACTTGCCATCGACCAAAACGCCCAGATCCCTCTCTGCAGGGCTGCGCTCCAGCCTCTCGTCCCCCCGACTGTCCATACAGCCAGGGTTGCCCCTTGCCAGGCGTGGAATCCCTCACTCGCTCTTGCTAAACCTCATATGCTTGGGGATTGCCCAGCTCTCTGCTTTGTCAAGGTCTCTCTGCAAAGCCTTCCTCCCCTCGATGGAGTCAGCCACTCCTTCCTGTTTAGCATCATGCCTAAACGGACTCCATATGCCCTCAAGTCCTAGGGGGGCTCCCGTGGGGAAGGGGGCTGTTCCTCCTCAACAACCACTACATGTTTTGATGCCCTGCTTCCCAGGACATGGCTGAACATCGCTCGTTGATGGGAAGTAGAGAATATTTCCTTTTCCTTCTCTCTGCGCTTCCCCGCGGACTTATTGTTTCTTTTGTTTCTTTTTCTCCCCATTCCCCTGCCCTTTAATTCAACCATTCTCATCTCCAGCCTCTTTGTGCTGTATTTTCTCCCCCAATTTCATAATAGCCACTCTTCTGGGTTCGCAATAAGTGAACTAATTTTAATTCCTACCTCGCTTTTTTAATTATTTTAAAACAGCATCAGCAAGGTCTGTGGGACACCAGAACACCCTTATATAACACCCAAAGAATTGCCATCTCCCTTTGGTGATTTGTACCACCGTGCCTGCTGTTTGTCATCATCGCACCATGCCCTGCTGAGATAGCTTGGCTTTGTCTTGCTGCCCTCCTTGTAGTTACGAGAAGGCTGCCCTGAGGCTCCTCTGCAGTCTGACCAAACATCTTTGCCTCAGCCCCTCCTCACTGAGCAAGGGCCCCAACCCCTGAGCATTGTGAAATTGCCTACAATGCATTTCTAAGGATCTCCCTAATGGGTTTTTGAAGACAAGATTGAAATTCTTCCTCCGTGGAAAGGAACCCATGATGGAGCAAAACACAAGTTTTCATACAAGCATGTTGGACGTGCTTATGGTTTATCTCATTTCTGTGTCTCAGAGAGTTGCTTGTTCGGCTAACAATTTGACCTCTTTGAAAGCGTTTGTCCTGACCGTCTCTCAGTTGTTTGCCAATGCCTCCTGCTGGCCACTGGCTGCCGCTGTTTGTCTAGGTAAAGAACAGCTTGTTGCACACGCACCGTCAGTTTTAAGTGGCTCTGGCAAAGACGTGCATGCCTGATGTAGCTTTGCGTATTTAAGAAGAGATAAAAGTGTAGCTTCCACTCAAGTGAAAAATCTCATCTGCACACAGCCTTTCCTATGTGAGTTCAGAACCTCTCACCAAGGAGGGCCGAGATGCTGAAGTTGCTGAAGTTGTGTGACTTTCTCCGTTTACTCACGGCAACATTTAGCCGTGATGCTAACTAAAATACAAAATGTGAAATCTTGGATAATTAGGGACTCCGCCTGCGGCATATCACAACAGTGTCATGGTCAGATGTGTCTCGGTGAGACAACCTGAAAGCCTCATGCTTGAATGTAGTGCGTGTTCTTGCAGCAGGGACACCTTGACGAGGACTGCGTGACAGAGCTTTCCGTGTTTCACAACCAGAGCAGGGAGAGTATATCGGAATTAATATCAGAGGTAAGAAATACATGTTGTTACTTTGTTGTAATTAAGCATGCTGATACAGTAAGTAACCTTAGCGTATTGGCAGCCTCATGGTCCCTTATTCTCAGGCGTGAGTTTTGCTGTGCTTTTCCAACCTACGGAATCCCCACAGAATTTCAGATCTGTCAGTACAGCTCTGAAGCTCAAATTTGCCTTTTCTTTTTCCTCCTTTCATTGTGTTTCCTAAACTTTATTGATATTTTCAACCATGCTGATATCCTTATGAATTTCTGAAAGGCAAAATAGACTCGCCCTAAAGATGTCTGGATGAACAACAGATTTCATGCACTGGCTGAACTCTGTGCTTTGAAATGTTCTGATAGCGGAGGGAAAACTTTCAGTGCATCGCTCAGCCAGGCTATAAAATAAGCGGGGGGGAATTACTTTTCACCAACTTTGAAAGAAGTGAATCAGTTCCTGTCCCATTGGAATATAAATGACAAAAGCTGAGCTGACTAGCTGTAGAGGAATTGTACCAATGTGTTAGTGGTGATATTCTAACCTGGTAGAAGAGACTTACAAGATGAGGTGGACTCCGGCCTTAATGTGAAGCTGAAAATTGTCCTTTGAAATTTATTTTTTTTTTATTCTACTGTATAGAATGAAGACTTGGGATAAAATCTTTCACATAACTGTAGCAGAAACAGACTTTTAAAGTATGTGTTCTACTTAAAATGGATAAATTTTGGAGTAAACATTGTTGTTTGTTTGTTTTTGTTTGTTTGTTTGTTTGTTTGTTTTTCAGTTACAGGAAATACAGGAAATAATCTGAATAATCTGCTCACAGGAGGAAACAGCTTGTCCAATTAAGTTTTGGCATTTACACCGGCCTTTACTAGGGGACTTCTATTGCCTTATAACTTATTCAGGCTAATGGTATTATGCTGCAAACCTGGCAAGCATTTTTCTTGCAGTCCTCATAGCAGTTGTGATACTGAAAATCACACCAAATGTTGATTAAAAAAATTTTTCTTGTTGTCCTCCCAGTCAACTTGCTAGCAGGCAGCCTGGGAAGAGGAAAGAACTCGACTCCGTGTACGCACTACACAGAAACAACTAAAACATTGGTCTGTTATCAGCACTACTTCCATTAAAAATCTAAACATAGCACCGCATGAGCTACTATGGACAAAATTAAATCTATCACAACCAATCCAGCACATACAGGAACAATGTCAAACCTTCCTGGCCCTGAGTTGACCATGAGGGTAATGATTTAAAAAACTAGGTGATGAGGTGATTCCTGCACCTGTTTGAGCCTCTGGTGTGGGTATAATAAGGGATTGTCCCCAGAATTAGCGATGACAGTGAAAGGTGAATTAACAAAATCTTTGGTGGAGAGGGAAACTGCTAAAAAAATCCATTCCCCTTTTAATTCTCCAGTATGGCCAGTTACAAGTGTTAAGGACATGATGGCTTACAGTAAACTACAGAAAGTTGAATGCAGCTACTAAGCCATTGACTGTCACAGCACCCAGTCTGTCTGACATACCTAATCTGCTCAATACAGCAGGATTTAAAGGATGGCTGTCGTTGGTGTTCGAGATATCTTTTGGTCACATTACCATGGCAGGGACAAGACAAATTTGCTTTTCCTTTGGAAGTAATAGAGCATTTTTTTGCTCATTTACCCCAGAGGTTTAAGCACAGAGCTGCACCAACACATGCTGAATTGTCTAAGACATTAGAAGAAGTAAGGTTACCTGCTGGAATCACATTAATTCGATAGGGAGCTATTGAGTGGGGGCAGTGATGAGCAGCAAGTACAAGAAGGAGTGGGCTTCCTCATAGACAGACATATGCCAGCAGTACTCGTATTTGCTACCCACTCTCACAACTGCATCTGTGGTTCAAGAATTAAATTGCCAGTGCAGGGCCCAGAGGCAGACAGGACTGTTCTTTATGGACACGAATTGTTAAAACATTCCTAACGAGGTTTAACAAGAGCAAGGGTAGAGTCCTGCACCTGGGAAGGAACAACCACATGTATCAGTCCAGGCTGGGGGATGACCTGCTGGAGAGGAGCTCTGAGGAGAAGGACCTGGGGGTCCTGGTGGACGACAGGTTGACCATGAGCCAGCAGTGTGCCCTCGTGGCCAACAGGGCCCATGGGATCATGACGTGCATGAAAAGGAGCGTGGCCAGCAGGGCAGGGGAGGTGATCCTCCCTCTCTACTCTGCCCTGGTCAGGCCTCACCTGGAGTACTGTGTCCAGTTCTGGGCTCCCCGGTACAAAAAAGACAGGGATCTCCTGGAAAGAGTCCGGCGGAGGGCAAGGAAGATGATACGGGGCCTGGAGCATCTTCCCTATGAGGAAAGGCTGAGAGACCTGGGTCTGGTCAGCCTGGGGAAAAGAAGACTGAGGGAGGGATCCTATTTATGTTTATAACATGGCCAACCTCTCTTCAGTGGTTTGTGAGGACTGGACAAGTGGCAATGGCCACAAAATGGAGCCCAGGCAGTTCCACATGAGTATACAAAAGAACTTCTTCATGGTGCGGGTGACGGAGCACTGGGACAGGCTGCCCAGGGAGGTTGTGGAGTCTCCTTCTCTGGAGATATTCAAGGCCCATCTGGATGCCTCCCTGGGCAGCCTGCTCTGAGGAACCTGCTTTGACAGGGGGCTTGGACCCGATGACCTCTGGAGGTCCCTTCCAACCCCTTCAATTCTGTGATTCTGTGAGAAGAAAAAGATCAGGCTACCAGGCTAGCAGGTCTGTATCTGAGATCTCAAATTGTACCTTCATCCTGATGTTGGTGATGCTCCTGGGGAGAGGTTACCAGCACCACCACCGAGGACCTTCTTTTCCATTTTCAGTTCTTATTGCAGAGGTATCTGAGCCTGTTGTCCTTTACTAGAGATCTGCTCTTTCTGCAGGGTGAGAAACTCTTTTGGTAGTTGTTCTGCTCTGGTCATCTGCCTTGGTCATCCTAGAGTTTCCAGCATTCCTTGGGTGGTTTTGTCCTTCAGCAGTGGTACACATGGACCCAGGAACTTACTTCTGTGCCACAGGAGTGGTTAGAAACGCTTGGAACGGACCAGACCACCGTGATGACAGAGCGTATTTTCATTTGAACTCCTTTGCAAGGACTCCTTTAAGGCTGGCAGGAATCTCGTGGAGCTGTGGCAAGTCCTGTACCTGTGGAATAACAACCCCAGGCACCTGGACATGCTATGGGCACCCTGCTGGAGAGCAGCCTGGCAGAAAATGACCTGAGGTTCCTGGTGGACACCACGTTGAACATAAGCCAGCAGTGTGCCCATGCAGCAAGGAAGGCTGATGGCTGGCGAAGCCCTGTGTGAAGCTGGAGAGCTGGGTCCTTTTCTGGGCTGTGGGGTTCTTGGCTGTAGCCTTAGCAGGCCTTAATCCACCGACACATCCAGCCGTCCTGCAGTGATGTGAGAGGAAGAGTCCGGGGACTCGCTGGGCTCTGACAAGTTGTCTCTTACTGCAGAACCCCTTATCAGGGGGGTTGGTCAAGAAGCTTTATGTATCCACTTCTGTTCCCCACCACAGATTGAGAAATGGTAATTCTTAGCATGCCAAAGATTTTGAAAGTACTTAAATTATCTCATAAATGTGAAATTTATGCAGCAGTTCAGGTCACCGGATGCGAGGAGTGTCTGAGCCTGTTGCTGCCATCGGCGGGAGGCAGAGAAACTGCGTGCGTGAGGTGCGAGCAGGTGGATGACCTGGTCTGCATGGTGGCGGAGCTCAAGGAGGAGGTGGAGAGGTTGAGGGCCATCAGGGAGTGTGAGCGAGAGATAGACTTGTGCAGTAACTCCCTGCAGGGCCTCAAGGAGAGGTACCGAGGTGAGACTCCTCAAATGGGGGTGGACCCCCTGCCCTGTAGCCGTCGGCAGAGGGAGGGAATCTGGGAGTTGAGGAGGAATGGAAACAAGTCCCTGCTCGACATCGCAGGCGATGCCCTCCCCTTGCGGCCTCGCCTTCCCAGGTGCCCTTACACAACAGGTTTGAGGCCCTGGAGCTCGACAGACCAGTAGCTGAGGAAGAGGTAGCAAGTGTTCCCAGGAGGATGCCTAGGGCGAGGAGGTCGACTCCACGCCTCAGGACTGCCTCCACCAAGAAAGACAGGAGGGTTATTGTTGTTGGAGACTCTGTTCTTAGGGGAGCAGAGGGCCCTATTTGTCGGCCTAACCCTACCCGTAGGGAAGTGTGCTGCCTCCCTGGGGCCAGGGTCAGGGACGTTGCCAGGAAGCTTCCCAACCTGGTACGCCCCTCTGACTATTATCCTCTTTTGGTAGTCCAGGCGGGCAATGACAACATTGAGGAGAGAAGCCTGAAGGCTATCAAACGAGACTTTAGGGGGCTGGGTCGGTTAGTGGATGGAGCGGGAGTGCAGGTGGTGTTTTCATCCATCCCTGCGGTGGCAGGGAGGGGTACAGAGAGGACACGGAAAGCCCACCTGTTAAACACGTGGCTCCGGGGCTGGTGCCAACGCAGCAATCTTGTTTTTTTCGATCATGGGGCACTTTACTCAGCACCTGGCCTGATGGCCTCAGACGGGTCCCTATCTTTTATGGGAAAAAGAATCCTGGGCCAGGAGCTGGCAGGGCTCATTGAGAGGGCTTTAAACTAGGTAGGAAGGGGGATGGGGCTGAAGCAAGGATTGTTGGGGCTGTGCCAGGGGGAGCAATGGCAAGGCCGGGGGATAAGGTAATGGCCCAGCTGAAGTGCATCTACACCAATGCGCGCAGCATGGGTAACAAACAGGAAGAGCTGGAAGCCATCGTGCAGCAGGCAGGCTACGACTTGGTTGCCATCACGGAGACGTGGTGGGACCAGTCTCATGACTGGAGTGCTGCAATGCCTGGCTATAAGCTCTTCAGAAGGGACAGGCAGCACAGAAGGGGTGGTGGTGTGGCTCTCTATATTAGAGAGCCTTTCGATGTTGTAGAACTCGAGGCTGGGAATGACAAGGTCGAGTCCCTTTGGGTTAGGATCAGCAGGGACAACAAGGCTAGTGTCCTGGTCGGGGTCTGCTATAGACCGCCGAACCAGGATGAGGAGACTGATGAGGAGTTCTACAGGCAGCTGGCAGAAGTTGCGAAATCGTCAGCTCTTGTACTCGTGGGGGACTTCAACTTCCCTGACACATCCTGGAAGCACAACACAGCCCAGAGAAAGCAGTCTAGGAGGTTTCTGGAGAGCGTGGAAGATAGCTTCCTGACGCAGCTGGTTAGTGAGCCTACCAGGGGTGGTGCCCCGCTAGACCTTCTCTTCGCAAACAGAGAAGGACTGGTGGAGGATGTGATTGTCGGGAGCTGTCTTGGGCAGAGTGACCACGCAATGGTGGAGTTCACTATTCTTGGCGAGGCCAGGAAGGGGACCAGTAAAACCGCTGTATTGGACTTTCGGAGGGCTGACTTTGAGCTGCTCAGGACACTGGTTGGTGGAGACCCTTGGGAGGCGGTTCTGAAGGGCAGAGGGGTCCAGGAAGGCTGGGCGCTCTTCAAGAGGGAAATCTTAATGGCGCAGGAACGGTCTGTTCCCACGTGCCCAAAGACGAGCTGGCAGGGAAGAAGACCAGCCTGGCTGAACAGAGAATTGTGGCTTGATCTTAGGAGAAAAAAGAGGGTTTATAATGTTTGGAATAGTGGGCAGGCCACTAGGGAGGACTATAAGGATGTAGCGAGGCTGTGCAGGGACAAAATTAGGAAGGCCAAAGCTCATCTGGAGCTCAATCTGGCTACTGCCGTTAAAGATAACAAAAAACGTTTCTATAAATACATCAACACAAAAAGGAGGACTAAGGAGAATCTCCATCCTTTACTGGATGCGGGGGGAAACTTGGTGTAGTGGGTTTACGTGGCACGGTTTTGGTAGCAGGGGGCCATAGGGGTGGTTTCTGTGAGAAAGATCTAGAAGCTGCCCCATGTTTGGGAAGGGCCCCATTGTTTTCCCGAGCTGAGCCAATAAGCGATGTTGTTTTGCGCCTCTGTGAGAGCATATTTAAGACAGGGAAAAAAACGCTGCACCTCACAGCAGCCGGGAGAGTCAAGGGAGTGAGGAACAGCCTTGCAGGTGCCAAGGTCAGTGTAGAAGGAGGGGGAGAGGTGCTCCAGGCGCCGGAGCAGAAGTCCCCTGCGGCCTGTGGTGAGGAGCATGGTGAAGCAGGATGTCCCCCTGCAGCCCATGGAGTACCACGGTGGAGCAGGGTCCCCCGCTGCAGCCCGTGGAGGAGACCACGGTGGAGCAGGTGGCCCTGCACCGACGGAGGCTGCCACCTGTGAAAGACCCCTGCCGGAGCAGATTCCGGGCCGGACCAGTGGCCCGTGGAGAGGAGCCCACGCAGGAGCAGGTGACCTGGCAGGAGCTGCTGCCCGTGGGGGAGCCAGGTTGGAGCGGTTTTCTCCTGAGGGATGGACCCCGTGGTACGGACCCATATCTGGAGCAGTTCTGGAAGCGCTGCTGCCTGTGGGAAGCCCACGCCGGATCAGTTCATCAAGGACTGCATCCCGTGGGTGGGACCCCACAGCACAAGGGACGAGAGTGACCGAGAAGGAGCGGCAGAGAAGAAGCGCTGTAGACTGACCATAACCCCCATTCCCCCGTTCCCCTGCGCCGCTCGGGGGGAGGAGGTGGAAGAGGGTGGATGGGGGGAAGGTGCTTTTGGTTTCTTTCCTTTGTTTCTCACTTGTCTAGCTTGTTAGTTAATAGGCAATAAATCTTACTATCTCCTTATGCCGAGTCTGTTTTGCCCGTTACAATAATTACTGAGTGATTTTCTCATCCTTGTCTCAACCCTTGAGCCCTTTTCACATATTTTCTCCCCATTCCTCTTTGAGGAGGGGGAGTGAGGGAGCGGCTGTGGTGGAGCTCGGCTGCCCACTCGAGCGGAACCACGGCACTTAGTTACAAGAGATGAGGAAAAGGCGGAGGTGCTCAATGCCTTCTTTGCCTCAGTCTTTAGCGGCACTACCGGTTGTTCTCTGGATACCCAGTACCCTGAGCTGGTGGAAGGGGATGGGGAGCAGGATGTGGCCCTCGCCATCCATGAAGAACTGGTTGGTGACCTGCTACGGCACTTGGATGTGCACAAGTCGATGGGGCCGGATGGGATCCACCCAAGGGTACTGAGAGAACTGGCAGAGGAGCTGGCCAAGCCACTGTCCATCATTTATCAGCAGTCCTGGCGATCGGGAGGTCCCAGTTGACTGGCGGCTAGCAAATGTGACGCCCATCTACAAGAAGGGCCGGAGGGCAGAAATTACTTGATTTTCACACAAGGTGGTCAACACTGTGCATATGAAGGCATGTGGACTAAAGGTTTTCTCTTTTTTCCTTACAGTGCTCGCAGCAACGCATTTTGAGCCAACATTTGCAAGAACAGCCTTCCTGTGTTTCGATGAACCAGCTTTCAAAGCCAGATTTTCAGTTAAGATTAGGAGGGAACCAAAGCACCTTGCGCTGTCCAATATGCCCCTTGTAGGTGGATACATTCAATGTTGTGCTGTTGCTTGATGACCTTTAAAAAAGAAAGTAAAAGGAGAAGAGAATACCTAGGAAGTTGCTGTTCATGGGAATATTGACCTAAAGATTGTGTCAGTTCTTTTCTGAGAGTAAATGATTGCTGGTGGTGTTGGTACACAGTTATAAAGGAATGCAACAGATGTTGCATCCTAGGGGTTCCTGTTCTCTGCAGTGGTTTGAGAACAATGTAATCTCGCTAACCTTTATTTTACTCATAAAATGCTTTCAGTCTTTGTCTTAGATTTTAAGAATTAATATTAAAATGTATCTGAATACAGACACAATATTATTCAGGACCGTATAAATATATATATATATATATATTAAACAACAACAACAAAAAAGGTTATTTTGGCCTTCAAAAAATGTCTGTGAAAGTGGAGTATGTGTAATACCTACAGATATGGTTTGCAGTTACAAATATGTAGGCGTATGTAGGGTGGGTCACATGTCATACATTTGGTCTTACTCTGTGCATAAGAGATTCTTCACAAATTCTTCTGCATTATTGATTCGTGATTTGCCAGGAAACTAACCCTTATAAATGAGGGAATAACGCCTCCCCATACACCAAGTACATTTCAAAAAAATGAAGTCTTTTGGAAGTTGGTCAAAAAGAAACTAACAAACAAACAAAACAGTTCTTGCATTGAAAAGTGGATAAAATAATGAATGAACGGTGGGTGCCAGTATTAGTATTCCAATGTGGCTAAATATACTCCAAGTCTAAGTTACTTACCTGAGGCGAATCAAAAGGGAAAACTCTAACAGGCGACTCATTTTGTCTTGAAATAGATATCTGAGAGAGCTGAGTCATTGTTTGGAGTAATTTATTTCTCTCATGTGTAACAAGTGATTTAGACAACTACTGATCAACTCAAGTGTGATCTTAATTAGATCGACGTGCTGGCAGACACTGAGGAAAATTAAAGCTTTTGAATGAGTATCTTTATCTAGTTTTAGCAACGTTGAAGTAACACTTACGAGTGAAACTACCTGTATGTTTCTGTTTTCTTTGTGTGGGGACGGGCTGGCACAAGGTTGACTTCTTTCCAACTTGTCTTTGAAATTGTCTTAGTGAAACTGAAAAGAAACACATTGATTTTTGGTGCCAAAGTCCTTAGAGGTACTACCGGATGATGAGCTGTGCTTGTCTTTTTTTAGATGAAGACTGTGAATGTAAATTCATGGCTTGTTGAAGACCATTTTGATACCAGTGTCAAGATGAGTACCTACCTCGTGGCCTTTATTGTTTCCGATTTCAAGTCCATCAGCAAAATATCCAGCCATGGAGTTAATGTAACTATTCTGATTTTCTAAGAGCTTATTTTATAACAAAATCTATATGGAAACATATAGTGTACTTTCAAGCTAAATTGTTGGACTTATACATTGTGAAGTTTTACATGAACGAGAGGAGAGAAAAACGTTGGCTTTGTAATTGGATTATTAGTTTGCATTAAGACTAATTTTACTAATTCCAAAAGTTTTTGGTAATATGCTTTCTTTTTATATACTTACATGCATTGGTAATGTTGTTTCAAGTAAGACTGTTTGATTAAAAGGAAATTAAATATAGTTTTATTGGAGAATCAGGAATAAAACAGAACAGTGGTAGTTAAACAGCTCTGTCTTGGTAGGGGATGGAAGGTATAGATGTCCTTTTACAGGCATAGTGGTTCTGGAGGATAAAGTAAAATTCTCATTTCTAATTTTGAACATATCTGTATCTGGATTTTTTAAAAGTAACTTTTGTATGAAAGCTGTTAGGTATGTGCTCTTCTGTCACTTTTCATGACCACTCACGTACCTATGTTAAAGAACAAATTCTGTAAACTTTTGATGCTGGCATTTAAATACTGCCTGCTTGTTTACTGTAGATTTCTGTATACACGGTACCAGAGAAGATCCACCAAGCTGATTATGCCCTGGATGCGGCAGTAAAACTTTTAGACTTTTATGAGGATTACTTCAGCATTTCATATCCCTTACCTAAACAAGGTAAGTGTTACCTAATTTAATGAATTCAAGAATAGCATTAAGAATAGAGAGTAAAATTGCGTAAAATCAATGAGTTAGGTAAGACTGGGACAATTTTGGCTCCCATGTTTTTAAACTGTCTGCTTCATGTAACTTAAGAGTATGTTGAAAAGCTTCACTGAGAACGGAAAATCCTTCTATAGAGAACTTTTTAAAGGTATGTTTTTGCTGTTACATTTAGGAGAAGCCTTAAAGAAGGTGTGATGTGGGAGCTGTTGTGAAGTGGGATGAGCAGGTGACTGGGTTCTTTACTGGGTCAAACAATCCTAGCAGTTTATTAATGCTTCCCTCCTCCCCTCCTCCTTCCTCCCCCCTCCACCAGATTTAGCAGCTATTCCTGATTTCCAGTCTGGTGCTATGGAAAACTGGGGATTGACCACATATCGGGAATCCGCATTGTTGTATGACCCTGATAAATCCTCAGCATCTTCTAGACTTTGGATTACTGTGATAATAGCTCACGAACTGGCTCATCAGGTGAGATTTAGGAGCAACAATAAAGGATCAGAAGGGACCCACAGAGTGGTCACAGCTGTGTGGATGGAGAGATATTTGAGAATATAGACTGAAAAGAGCTGTTTCGGTTTGAGGGTGTCCATCCCTGAATCACGCGACTGTTCCCAATAAAGTCTCGTTGGGCTTCATAGACATGCAGGGCTGTAACCCAAATCTGTATAGTTCAGTAGCTGTAGTGCTCTGGGGACTTTGCACCATTGCTAACCCTCGAAATTAATTGCAAGCCATGAATATAGGTAAAAAAGTTAGGAATTGTTACACGTTTATGCGTGGCTCTCCTATCAAACCTGGTTTATGTATAAAGTTTCATGGAATTGTAATGGAAACCCATGCTGTAGAGTATTACCATTAAAATAAGAAATGAAATAGAAAGAGGCCAGAGTAAGCTGCATTACTACAAAAATGTGCCTTAAATGTCAGTGCCATGCTATAAATTCAATTTCATATCAGTCAGTAGCAGCTTTTGTGAAAAACTGTGTAATTAAATTAAAATTGTTGTTGCTGTTGTTTCAGTGGTTTGGCAACCTAGTTACCATGGAGTGGTGGAATGACCTGTGGTTAAATGAAGGGTTTGCAAAATTCATGGAGTTTGTGTCGGTCAACATTACCCATCCAGAACTGAAAGCTGTAAGCAGCATTTACTGTATTTTTATTCTATATTTGCATTCTAATTCCACTAATTTGTAAGGGTGAAGGCCAAACATGTTTTTGCTGTGAAATAGTTTTTGATTTCCCTTTGAAAGAACTGTCTGATCTTAACTCGAAGGGTAAGAATATTGATTTTATTGTATCTAATTATTTCAAAAACTGGTGATGGAAGTTAATGATTGCAATCAAAGTATATTCTCTTTTCAAAAGCTATTTAGACTTCGGAAAGTATAAAGGCATTGCTAGTTAGTCAAGGGAGGTGATTGTCCTGCTCTACTCTGCGCTGGTGTGGCCTCACCTCGAGCACTGTGTGCAGTTCTGGGCACCGCAGTACAAAAAGGATGCCAAACTGTTGGAGAGTGTCCAGAGGAGGGCTACAAAGATGGCGAAGGGCCTAGAGGGGAAGACGTATGAGGAGAGGCTGAGGGCACTGGGCCTGTTCAGCCTGGAGAAGAGGAGGCTGAGGGGGGACCTCATCGCGGTCTACAGCTTCCTCACGAGGGGGAGTGCAGAGGCAGGCACCGACCTATTCTCTGTAATCACCAGTGATAGGACCTGCAGAAATGGTGTCAAGCTGTGGCAGGAGAGGTTCAGGCTCGACAACAGGAAGAGGTTCTTCAGCGAGAGGGTAGTCGCACACCTGAACAGGCTTCCCAGGGACGTAGTCACAGCACCAAGCCTGTCGGAGTTGAAGAAGCGATTGGACTGTGCTCTTAGTCATGTGGTCTGACTTTCTGGGTAGACCTGTGCGGTGCCAGGAGTTGGACTTGATGATCCTTATGGGTCCCTTTGCCTCTCTATATCCCTTCCCTTCCCTTCCCTTCCCTTCCCTTCCCTTCCCTTCCCTTCCCTTCCCTTCCCTTCCCTTCCCTTCCCTTCCCTTCCCTTCCCTTCCCTTCCCTTCCCTTCCCTTCCCTTCCCTTCCCTTCCCTTCCCTTCCCTTCCCTTCCCTTCCCTTCCCTTCCCTTCCCTTCCCTTCCCTTCCCTTCCCTTCCCTTCCCTTCCCTTCCCTTCCCTTCCCTTCCCTTCCCTTCCCTTCCCTATAAAGCTCTGGAATGAAACCAAAGATATGTTTGGCTTTCCTTATGGGATTTCAACATCATGTAGAATGGACTGAAATATGAACTAATAGGAATTCAGTAGTCACTAAGCAAAATTTGGTAGTAAGAATCATTTTTGTCTCCTATTAGGAAGATTATTTCTTATCAAACTGTTTTGATGCCATGGAAGTGGATGCATTAAATTCATCACATCCTGTGTCTACTCCTGTGGAAGATCCAGCTCAAATTTTAGAAATGTTTGATGATGTTTCTTATGTGAAGGTAAAATCTGTAACTGATTTCATTCTCAGTTGTACTGATTGTACTATACGTCTGCATTGTACTGATTTCAGTCAGTCCTTTATACAAAACATCCCTGAACCG
Organism: Netta rufina; assembly: GCF_964035555.1. Taxonomy (NCBI): domain Eukaryota; kingdom Metazoa; phylum Chordata; class Aves; order Anseriformes; family Anatidae; genus Netta; species Netta rufina. The sequence continues at coordinate 78,301,022 of NC_140126.1, read as the reverse complement.
TGGTGTTAATATACTTTTTAATGTTGTTTTGATCTTTATATTCTATCTCAATCCTAGTCCAAAACTCCTGCATGTAGTTCAAATTGTGGTTTCCTGTTCCATCTATAAAAAGAGGAGGTTTTTGCCCCTTCTTATCTATTGTGTATCAATTTAAACATTAAAACATTATTTTAGGTGCTTAAGCCAACCAGCGTTTTTCATTGGAGCCTGCTCTATATAGTAATTGAAAAAATAATAGCATATTTTACTCAATCCAAAATATATTTAAGGAAATAAGGAAAGCCAAATTACCGTTTAAATATATATAAAACCCAATTATTTCTCATCAGACAGACATACAAAATTGAACTGCTGTTTAGGTTAGCCTGCTGAAAATTTTCTGAAAGAAGCATCTTGCTATCTAGGGAGTGGTTTTGTAAACATTTTGTCACACTTTTTTTCAGGGATCCTGTATATTAAATATGTTGAAGGACTACCTGACTGATGATGTTTTTAAAGCTGGACTTGTGCAGTACCTGCAGAAGTACAGCTATCAGAACACAAAAAATGAAGATTTGTGGAACAGTATGACAAATGCAAGTATTTCTTATTCTCTCTTTTTTTTTTTTTTTTCTTTTAATTTTTTTCCCCCAAATTTCATAGCTTTTTGTGAATAGTGTGTTTTTGTAGTATATTAATGAGGCCCGTGACCAATACTTATGGTAATGATATCAAAAACAGATGACCAACACTTTCTTCTACAGATTTGTCCCACAGCAGGTACTGATAAAAGTGAACAACAAGGTGATGGCTTTTGCAGAAGGAACCAACAGTCATCTTCAAATGCAGTAAGCATCTAGTTTTTTACTCATCAGTATTTGAGAGTTTGGTATTTATCTGAGTCCTCTCGTGTTACTATACTGTGCTGTGGCATCGGTTTGTGTACAGACAGAAATCCTACCTCTGTGCCTAGGGCTGACCGGAAAACAGCACTATTTAAAGAGATGTCACTAACTATGTAAAAGTGTCCCGAAAAAGAACAGCCAGAGTTGTCACTTATATCCCATGTTCCAATGTAAACTTAACTATGCCGAGGTTACAAATTTACAGCAGTTTTTATGAAGTTCTTAGCTACTAAATTCATTGTCTATGCACTCCATCTTCCTCCTCTTCTTACGTATCCAAGCTTGTCCATGATTTTTATTGCAACTTTTTCACCGTTAGAAGATGTCGTCCAAGCTTTACCTTTGCAAACCCACCTAAAATTGAAAACACGGACATTTAAGCATGGCACCCAACGGGAGGGAGGGAGGGAAGGAGGGAGGGAGGGAGGCGCAGCGGGGCGGCCATGTTGGGAGGGTCGGCGCTGCTGCTCTGCACCCTGCGGGGTCTGGGGGAGGGTGGGGAAGGAGGAACATGGTGATGCGCAAGGCCAGGGGGCCTGAGGAGATGGATCTGTGGGTCCTGAGCGAGTGGGCAGGCATTGCCCATCACCAGGCTGGGCAACCAGATCCAGTGGGTGGCACCCCTGGCCATGGCAGGGGGAGTGGAACTAGGTGGTCTTTGAGGCCCCTTCCAACCTGAGCCACTCGACATTTCTATGACTGTAGGATTCCGTGATTCTATGAAGAAGACCAAGACACTGTCTGTGGCAGGGTCACAACTCTTTATTGGGATGACAACCACATTTGCCCTGCTAAAGGCGCGGGGGCCTCTTGCAGGGCTGGGGAGAGTCCGGGTCGCTGTCGGCTCTCCTCTTCGGGGGGCGCCGCGGCCCCCCAGGTGAGCTGTCCCTGCCCTGGCCAGGAGGAGAGGGCCCGTGGCTTGTGCCCGGCACCGCAGCCTGTTCTGCTTCCTCCTCTTCAGGCTCTGAGAAGAGCTCCTCCTGCTCCTCAGGGATGGGTGCAGCGCGCGGCTGGCCAGGACCCCCAGGCAGGGCGGCACTGGAGGTGCTGGGCAGCTCCTCGATGTCCGAATCCTCCGCGCTGCTGGAGGAGAGCAGGCTGGTGACAGGAGTGTCCCGGGGGGAGGCAGCAGGGCTGGGGGTGGCCTCCAGGCTGTCTTCGGGCTCCCAGGTGTCTTGGGAGCCCTCGAGGTCCACCTCAGGGCCGTTGTACACGTAGAGCTGGCTGGCAGGACGCGGTTCCAGGAAGCCCAGCTCCTCGAGGTACTCCTCGCTGCACGTCTCCTCCATGATGGAGATGAGCCGCTGCACAAAGCTCACCGTGTGGCCCTGCAGCAACGGCTGCAGCTCCTGCACCAAGGCGTGCTCATCGAGCCCACAGCGGCACAGCCAAGCGACGATGTTGGCCTCCAGCATGTCCTGGTCCCACCAGGCAGCGTCGAACAGCTCCCTGGCTTGCTGGCGCACCCAGGAGCGCAGCGGACCCAGGACTTCTAGGTGCTCCCTGAAGAGCTCTGCCCATTCCTCGGGCGGGAGGCCTCTCACGGCAGGCTGGGGCATGGGCTCTGCAGCCCCCTGCTCGTCCTGGGGGCTGTCGTCTTGCGCCTCTGCATCGGGGGCCACCTGCACCTCCAGGAAGTCGTCTTCCGCCCAGATGGAGTAGCGGATGGAGGTGATGTGCTGCCTGCAGAGGGGGCAGGTGCTGCTTCTCTTGGCCCAGCGCATGATGCACCCGAAGCAGAAGTGGTGCACACAGGGGAGGACGTAGCTGGGCTCCTTGGGGACCCCCTGGCACACAGGGCAAGTGATGTCCTGGGCCTCACTTGCCATGGTGTCGGCTCGCTGCAGCGGGCTGGGGAGAGCTGCAGATGGGGAGCTGCTTCCCCTGGCTGGCACCGCTGCGACAGCTGATGTGCGCTGCAAGAAGGAGAGAGGTCAGGGTCAGTGGCTGAGCCAGGGCAGGCAGCGGCAGTGCCCCGGCCCCTCAGCAGGACAAAACCCCAAGCCGAGCCCCGGGGCACGTGTCCCCGCACAGCTCACCTGCACTGCTGCGAGCACTCCCTCCACAGCCCCGGCTGCCTGAGCCAGGCAGGGCCGGGGAAACGCAGGCACTGGCTGCGGGGACGGGCACCGAGAGCAGTTGCCGACGGCCCCACAGCACAGCTCCAACAAATCTCCCAAGAGATCCTTGCTCGGCACTCCAAGCCTCGCACACACGCTCAGCGGGAGTCCAGGCACGAGCCAGGCTGGGCCAGGCTCTGCCGGCGCCCCAAGATAAGCAGCAGGGGCCGTGAGGTCACAGCCCATTGCTGGCTGACCTCACAGCCCATTGCTGGGTGACCTCAGAGCCCAGCGCTCTGGGTGACCCCCAAAAACCAAAGCACGTGTCTGAAAGCACTTGCCAGACATTTGGTGAACCCCGGCAGCTTGGCTGCCATGACCACTTCACTGGGAGGCCTGTTTCAGTGGCCAAGCCCCGTGTTGGTGTACAATCTTCTCCTCGCCTGCAGCCAGACCCTCCACTGTCCCATCTCCTTGCCATTCCCTCGAGTTTTGTCAGTGGCCCCAGAGAGCAGAGCTCAGCGCCAGCCCCTCTGCTGCCCTGCTGAGGAAGCTGCTGGCCGCCATGAGGCCTCCCCTCAGTCTCGTGCAGGCTGAGCAAACACGCGGACCTCATGTGCTCCTCATCCATCTTACTCTCCCGATCCTTCACCACTTCGAAGCCCTCCTTTGGACACTCTCCAATAACCTGATGTCCTTCTGTTAGTGTGCTGCCCAAAAGTGCACCCAGGACAGGACTCGAGGCGCTGCTGAAAGAGCGCAGAGCAGAGCACAGCAATCCCTGCCCCCGCCCAGCGGGCGATGCCGTGCTGGAGGCAGCCCAGGATGCTCTTGCCCCTCCTGGCTGCCAGGGCCCCTGCTTGAATCCCGTTCAACTTGCCATCGACCAAAACGCCCAGATCCCTCTCTGCAGGGCTGCGCTCCAGCCTCTCGTCCCCCCGACTGTCCATACAGCCAGGGTTGCCCCTTGCCAGGCGTGGAATCCCTCACTCGCTCTTGCTAAACCTCATATGCTTGGGGATTGCCCAGCTCTCTGCTTTGTCAAGGTCTCTCTGCAAAGCCTTCCTCCCCTCGATGGAGTCAGCCACTCCTTCCTGTTTAGCATCATGCCTAAACGGACTCCATATGTCCTCAAGTCCTAGGGGGGCTCCCGTGGGGAAGGGGGCTGTTCCTCCTCAACAACCACTACATGTTTTGATGCCCTGCTTCCCAGGACATGGCTGAACATGGCTCGTTGATGGGAAGTAGAGAATATTTCCTTTTCCTTCTCTCTGCGCTTCCCCGCGGACTTATTGTTTCTTTTGTTTCTTTTTCTCCCCATTCCCCTGCCCTTTAATTCAACCATTCTCATCTCCAGCCTCTTTGTGCTGTATTTTCTCCCCCAATTTAATAATAGCCACTCTTCTGGGTTCGCAATAAGTGAACTAATTTTAATTCCTACCTCGCTTTTTTAATTATTTTAAAACAGCATCAGCAAGGTCTGTGGGACACCAGAACACCCTTATATAACACCCAAAGAATTGCCATCTCCCTTTGGCGATTTGTACCACTGTGCCTGCTGTTTGTCATCATCGCACCATGCCCTGCTGAGATAGCTTGGCTTTGTCTTGCTGCCCTCCTTGTAGTTACGAGAGGGCTGCTCTGAGGCTCCTCTGCAGTCTGACCAAACATCTTTGCCTCAGCCCCTCCTCACTGAGCAAGGGCCCCAACCCCTGAGCATTGTGAAATTGCTTACAATGCATTTCTAAGGATCTCCCTAATGGGTTTTTGAAGACAAGATTGAAATTCTTCCTCCGTGGAAAGGAACCCATGATGGAGCAAAACACAAGTTTTCATACAAGCATGTTGGACGTGCTTATGGTTTATCTCATTTCTATGTCTCAGAGAGTTGCTTGTTCGGCTAACAATTTGACCTCTTTGAAAGCGTTTGTCCTGACCGTCTCTCAATTGTTTGCCAATGCCTCCTGCTGGCCACTGGCTGCCGCTGTTTGTCTAGGTAAAGAACAGCTGGTTGCACACGCACCGTCAGTTTTAAGCATCTCTGGCAAAGACGTGCATGCCTGATGTAGCTTTGCATATTTAAGAAGAGATAAAAGTGTAGCTTCCACTCAAGTGAAAAATCTCATCTGCACACAGCCTTTCCTATGTGAGTTCAGAACCTCTCACCAAGGAGGGCCGAGATGCTGAAGTTGCTGAAGTTGTGTGACTTTCTCCGTTTACTCACGGCAACATTTAGCCATGATGCTAACTAAAATACAAAATGTGAAATCTTGGATAATTAGGGACTCCGCCTGCGGCATATCACAACAGTGTCATGGTCAGATGTGTCTCGGTGAGACAACCTGAAAGCCTCATGCTTGAATGTAGTGCGTGTTCTTTCAGTGCATCGCTCAGCCAGGCTATAAAATAAGCGTGGGGGAATTACTTTTCACAAACTTTGAAAGAAGTGAATCAGTTCCTGTCCCATTGGAATATAAATGTCAAAAGCTGAGCTGACTAGCTGTAGAGGAATTGTACCAATGTGTTAGTGGTGATATTCTAACCTGGTAGAAGGGACTTACAAGATGAGGTGGACTCCGGCCTTAATGTGAAGCTGAAAATTGTCCTTTGGAATTTATTTTTTTTTTATTCTACTGTATAGAATGAAGACTTGGGATAAAATCTTTCACATAACTGTAGCAGAAACAGACTTTTAAAGTATGTGTTCTACTTAAAATGGATAAATTTTGGAGTAAACATTGTTGTTTGTTTGTTTGTTTGTTTGTTTGTTTGTTTTTGTTTGTTTGTTTTTCAGTTACAGGAAATACAGGAAATAATCTGAATAATCTACTCACAGGAGGAAACAGCTTGTCCAATTAAGTTTTGGCATTTACACCGGCCTTTACTAGGGGACTTCTATTGCCTTATAACTTATTCAGGCTAATGGTATTATGCTGCAAACCTGGCAAGCATTTTTCTTGCAGTCCTCATAGCAGTTGTGATACTGAAAATCACACCAAATGTTGATTAAAGAAATTTTTCTTGTTGTACTCCCAGCCAACTTGCTAGCAGGCAGCCTGGAAAGAGGAAAGAACTCGACTCCGTGTACGCACTACGCAGAAACAACTAAAACATTGGTCTGTTATCAGCACTACTTCCATTAAAAATCTAAACATAGCACTTACATGAGCTACTATGGACAAAATTAAATCTATCACAACCAATCCAGCACATACAGGATCAATGGTGGTCTGTCAAACCTTCCTGGCCCTGAGTTGACCATGAGGGTAATGATTGAAAAAACTAGGTGATGAGGTGATTCCTGCACCTGTTTGAGCCTCTGGTGTGGGTATAATAAGGGATTGTCCCCAGAATTAGCGATGACAGTGAAAGGTGAATTAACAAAATCTTTGGTGGAGAGGGAAACTGTTAAAAAAATCCATTCCCCTTTTAATTCTCCAGTATGGCCAGTTACAAGTGTTAAGGACATGATGGCTTACAGTAAACTACAGAAAGTTGAATGCAGCTACTAAACCATTGACTGTCACAGCACCCAGTCTGTCTGACATACCTAATCTGCTTAATACAGCAGGATTTAAAGGATGGCTGTCGTTGGTGTTCGAGATATCTTTTGGTCACATTACCATGGCAGGAACAAGACAAATTTGCTTTTACTTTGGAAGTAATAGAGCATTTTTTTGCTCATTTACCCCAGAGGTTTAAGCACAGAGCTGCACCAACACATGCTGAATTGGCTAAGACATTAGAAGAAGTAAGGTTACCTGCTGGAATCACATTAATTCGATAGGGAGCTATTGAGTGGGGGCAGTGATGAGCAGCAAGTACAAGAAGGAATGGGCTTCCTCATAGACAGACATATGCCAGCAGTACTCGTATTTGTTACCCACTCTCACAACTGTTTGCACTTGCTGGCAGTTGTACTGATTATTGTGCTAAGAAGCTACCCATGAATGGCCAGGGGTATATTCCGAACATAGAGTCAACAAAATATCAACATAATATCAACAAAATTCTCAAATTCACCTTTCCAACCAAATGGCACAAGCATAACACTAGTACTACAGAAAGTACAAATGAGAATTTTGAGTACAACGAGACCTGGACAGGCTGGAGAGCTGGGCAGGAAGAAACCAAATGAGGTTGTTCGAAATGGCTCAGTCTTCAAAATAGGATTAAATAAAAAAATAGGATTTATTAAAAGAATGGAGGTAAGCAAACAGCGCTGGGTTCACAGGGAGTCTCCGCTCCACCAGGACGCACACCAGTTACATCACGTAGCTGATTTTTATGCTCCTAGACTAAAACATATTCATTACTACTTCTAAAAAAAACAGGTTATTATAATTAGCTTCCGGGGTCCAGTCCCTCCTACTAGAGCATGCGCATCAGTCTCCGGTGGTCCCTCTGGGGGTCTCTAGGGGTTTTTCATGCTGAAGGCTCGTAGTCTTCCTCTCCAAGACTTTTTCTTGTCCTTCCCCTTTGTACTCCTTGGCACCGTGTCAAGTTTATACAGCATCCCCTGCAGGTCTTGTCTCCTAGCCATCCTTCAGTTTCTTTTTTTTCTTCTTCTTAATCTCTTGGCCACCTGGCCAGATATCAGAGGCCTGCACAGTATCCCATAACAGTCACTAGTTGTTATCAGTTGTTCTGAAACCCCCAGGCATCAAAGACTTCATACAAACACAAACAGCTTTCTTATTGACACTTCACTAGTAATTAAAACATTCCTCACCAGCCATTCACGGGGACAGTCACACCTATAGCAGTGTTAAGTTAATCTCGAAGAAGACAAAAAAAAGGCTGTAACTGTTAGAAATAGAAGTCTGGAATAACAAAGGCAAACAGGTTCATAAATTTGAGGAGTATTTTCTGAAGACTTGATAAATTGACTAGAATGAGGGGGAGACTGGGACACACTGCATCTGTGGTTCAAGAATTAAATTGCCAGTGCAGGGCCCAGAGGCAGACAGGACTGTTCTTTATGGACACGAATTGTTAAAACATTCCTAACGAGGTTTAACAAGAGCAAGGGTAGAGTCCTGCACCTGGGAAGGAACAACCACATGTATCAGTCCAGGCTGGGGGATGACCTGCTGGAGAGGAGCTCTGAGGAGAAGGACCTGGGGGTCCTGGTGGACGACAGGTTGACCATGAGCCAGCAGTGTGCCCTCGTGGCCAACAGGGCCCATGGGATCATGACGTGCATGAAAAGGAGCGTGGCCAGCAGGGCAGGGGAGGTGATCCTCCCTCTCTACTCTGCCCTGGTCAGACCTCACCTGGAGTACTGTGTCCAGTTCTGGGCTCCCCGCTACAAAAAAGACAGGGATCTCCTGGAAAGAGTCCGGCGGAGGGCAAGGAAGATGATAAAGGGCCTGGAGCATCTTCCCTATGAGGAAAGGCTGAGAGACCTGGGTCTGTTCAGCCTGGGGAAAAGAAGACTGAGGGAGGGATCCTATTTATGTTTATAACATGGCCAACCTCTCTTCAGTGGTTTGTGAGGACTGGACAAGTGGCAATGGCCACAAAATGGAGCCCAGGCAGTTCCACATGAGTATACAAAAGAACTTCTTCATGGTGCGGGTGACGGAGCACTGGGACAGGCTGCCCAGGGAGGTTGTGGAGTCTCCTTCTCTGGAGATATTCAAGGCCCATCTGGATGCCTCCCTGGGCAGCCTGCTCTGAGGAACCTGCTTTGGCAGGGGGCTTGGACCCAATGACCTCTTGAGGTCCCTTCCAACCCCTTCAATTCTGTGATTCTGTGAGAAGAAAAAGATCAGGCTACCAGGCTAGCAGGTCTGTATCTGAGATCTCAAATTGTACCTTCATCCTGATGTTGGTGATGCTCCTGGGGAGAGGTTACCAGCACCACCACGGAGGACCTTCTTTTCCATTTTCAGTTCTTATTGCAGAGATATCTGAGCCTGTTGTCCTTTACTAGAGATCTGCTCTTTCTGCAGGGTGAGAAACTCTTTTGGTAGTTGTTCTGCTCTGGTCATCTGCCTTGGTCATCCTAGAGTTTCCAGCATTCCTTGGGTGGTTTTGTCCTTCAGCAGTGGTACACATGGACCCAGGAACTTACTTCTGTGCCACAGGAGTGGTTAGAAACGCTTGGAACGGACCAGCCCACCGTGATGACAGAGCGTATTTTCATTTGAACTCCTTTGCAAGGACTCCTTTAAGGCTGGCAGGAATCTCGTGGAGCTGTGGCAAGTCCTGTACCTGTGGAATAACAACCCCAGGCACCTGGACATGCTGTGGGCACCCTGCTGGAGAGCAGCCTGGCAGAAAATGACCTGAGGTTCCTGGTGGACACCACGTTGAACATAAGCCAGCAGCGTGCCCATGCAGCAAGGAAGGCTGATGGCTGGCGAAGCCCTGTGTGAAGCTGGAGAGCTGGGTCCTTTTCTGGGCTGTGGGATTCTTGGCTGTAGCCTTAGCAGGCCTTAATCCACCGACACGTCCAGCCGTCCTGCAGTGATGTGAGAGGAAGAGTCCGGGGACTCGCTGGGCTCTGACAAGTTGTCTCTTACTGCAGAACCCCTTATCAGGGGGGTTGGTCAAGAAGCTTTATGTATCCACTTCTGTTCCCCACCACAGATTGAGAAATGGTAATTCTTAGCATGCCAAAGATTTTGAAAGTACTTAAATTATCTCATAAATGTGAAATTTATGCAGCAGTTCAGGTCACGGGATGCGAGGAGTGTCTGAACCTGTTGCTGCCATCGGCGGGAGGCAGAGAAAATGCGTGCGTGAGGTGCGAGCAGGTGGATGACCTGGTCTGCATGGTGGCAGAGCTCAAGGAGGAGGTGGAGAGGTTGAGGGCCATCAGGGAGTGTGAGCGAGAGATAGACTTGTGGAGCAACTCCCTGCAGGGCCTCAAGGAGAGGTACCGAGGTGAGACATCCCAAATGGGGGTGGACCCCCTGCCCTGTAGCCATCGGGCAGAGGGAGGGAATCTGGGAGTTGAGGAGGAATGGAAACAGGTCCCTGCTCGACATCGCAGGCGATGCCCTGCCCTTGCGGCCTCACCTTCCCAGGTGCCCTTACACAACAGGTTTGAGGCCCTGGAGCTCGACAGACCAGTAGCTGAGGAAGAGGTAGCAAGTGTTCCCAGGAGGATGCCTAGGGCGAGGAGGTCGACTCCACACCTCAGGACTGCCTCCACCAAGAAAGACAGGAGGGTTATTGTTGTTGGAGACTCTATTCTTAGGGGAGCAGAGGGCCCTATTTGTCGGCCTGACCCTACCCGTAGGGAAGTGTGCTGCCTCCCTGGGGCCAGGGTCAGGGACGGTGCCAGGAAGCTTCCCAACCTGGTACGCCCCTCTGACTATTATCCTCTTTTGGTAGTCCAGGCGGGCAATGACAACATTGAGGAGAGAAGCCTGAAGGCTATCAAACGAGACTTTAGGGGGCTGGGTCGGTTAGTGGATGGAGCGGGAGTGCAGGTGGTGTTTTCATCCATCGCTGCGGTGGCAGGGAGGGGAACAAAGAGGACACGGAAAGCCCACCTGTTAAACACGTGGCTCCGGGGCTGGTGCCAGCGCAGAAATCTTGTTTTTTTCGATCATGGGGCACTTTACTTAGCACCTGGCCTGATGGCCTCAGACGGGTCGCTATCTTTTAGGGGAAAAAGGATCCTGGGCCAGGAGCTGGCAGGGCTCATTGAGAGGGCTTTAAACTAGGTAGGAAGGGGGATGGGGCTGAAGCAAGGATTGTTGGGGCTGTGCCAGGGGGAGCAATGGCAAGGCCGGGGGATAAGGTAATGGCCCAGCTGAAGTGCATCTACACCAATGCGCGCAGCATGGGTAACAAACAGGAGGAGCTGGAAGCCATCGTGCGGCAGGCAGGCTACGACTTGGTTGCCATCACGGAGACGTGGTGGGACCAGTCTCATGACTGGAGTGCTGCAATGCCTGGCTATAAGCTCTATAGAAGGGACAGGCAGCATAGAAGGGGTGGTGGTGTGGCTCTCTATATTAGAGAGTCTTTCGAGGTTGTAGAACTCGAGGTTGGGAATGACAAGGTCGAGTCCCTTTGGGTTAGGATCGGCAGGGACAACAAGGCTAGTGTCCTGGTCGGGGTCTGCTATAGACCGCCGAACCAGGATGAGGAGACGGATGAGGAATTCTACAGGCAGCTGACAGAGGTTGCTAAATCATCAGCTCTTGTACTCGTGGGGGACTTCAACTTCCCTGACATATCCTGGAAGCACAACACAGCCCTGAGAATGCAGTCTAGGAGGTTTCTGGAGAGCGTGGAAGATAGCTTCCTGACGCAGCTGGTTAGTGAGCCTACCAGGGGTGGTGCCCCGCTAGACCTTCTCTTCACAAACAGAGAAGGACTGGTGGAGGATGTGATTGTCGGGAGCTGTCTTGGGCAGAGTGACCACGAAATGGTGGAGTTCACTATTCTTGGCGAGGCCAGGAAGGGGACCAGTAAAACCACTGTATTGGACTTTCGGAGGGCTGACTTTGAGCTGCTCGGGACACTAGTTGGTGGAGTCCCTTGGGAGGCGGTTCTGAAGGGCAGAGGGGTCCAGGAAGGCTGGGCGCTCTTCAAGAGGGAAATCTTAATGGCGCAGGAACGGTCTGTTCCCACATGCCCAAAGACGAGCTGGCAGGGAAGAAGACCAGCCTGGCTGAACAGAGAATTGTGGCTTGATCTTAGGAGAAAAAAGAGGGTTTATAATGTTTGGAATAGTGGGCAGGCCACTAGGGAGGACTATAAGGATGTAGCGAGGCTGTGCAGGGACAAAATTAGGAAGGCCAAAGCTCATCTGGAGCTCAATCTGGCTACTGCCGTTAAAGATAACAAAAAACGTTTCTATAAATACATCAACACAAAAAGGAGGGCTAAGGAGAATCTCCATCCTTTACTGGATGCGGGGGGAAACTTGGTGTAGTGGGTTTACGTGGCAAGGTTTTGGTAGCAGGGGGCCATAGGGTGGTTTCTGTGAGAAAGATCTAGAAGCTGCCCCATGTTCGGGAAGGGCCCCATTGTTTTCCAGAGCTGAGCCAATAAGCGATGTTGTTTTGCGCCTCTGTGAGAGCATATTTAAGACAGGGAAAAAAACGCTGCGCCTCACAGCAGCCGGGAGAGTCAAGGGAGTGAGGAACAGCCTTGCAGGTGCCAAGGTCAGTGTAGAAGGAGGGGGAGAGGTGCTCCAGGCGCCGGAGCAGAAGTCCCCTGCGGCCTGTGGTGAGGAGCATGGTGAAGCAGGATGTCCCCCTGCAGCCCATGGAGTACCACGGTGGAGCAGGGTCCCCCACTGCAGCCCATGGAGGAGACCACGGTGGAGCAGGTGGCCCTGCACCGACGGAGGCTGCCGCCTGTGGAAGACCCCTGCCGGAGCAGATTCCGGGCCGGACCTGTGGCCCGTGGAGAGGAGCCCACGCAGGAGCAGGTGACCCGGCAGGAGCTGCTGCCCGTGGGGGAGCCAGGTTGGAGCAGTTTTCTCCTGAGGGATGGACCCTGTGGTACGGACCCATATCTGGAGCAGTTCTGGAAGAGCTGCTGCCTGTGGGAAGCCCACGCCAGATCAGTTCATCAAGGACTGCATCCCGTGGGTGGGACCCCACAGCACAAGGGACGAGAGTGACCGAGAAGGAGTGGCAGAGAAGAAGCGCTGTAGACTGACCATAACCCCCATTCCCCCGTTCCCCTGCGCCGCTCGGGGGGAGGAGGTGGAAGAGGGTGGATGGGGGGAAGGTGCTTTTGGTTTCTTTCCTTTGTTTTCTCACTTCTCTATCTTGTTAGTTAATAGGCAATAAATCTTACTATCTCCTTATGCCGAGTCTGTTTTGCCCGTTACAATAATTACTGAGTGCTTTTCTCATCCTTGTCTCAACCCTTGAGCCATTTTCACATATTTTCTCCCCATTCCTTTTTGAGGAGGGGGAGTGAGGGAGCGGCTGTGGCGGAGCTCGGCTGCCCACTCGAGCGGAACCACGGCACTTAGTTACAAGAGATGAGGAAAAGGCGGAGGTGCTCAATGCCTTCTTTGCCTCAGTCTTTAGCGGCACTACCGGTTGTTCTCTGGATACCCAGTACCCTGAGCTGGTGGAAGGGGATGGGGAGCAGGATGTGGCCCTCACCATCCATGAAGAGCTGGTTGGTGACCTGCTACGGCACTTGGATGTGCACAAGTCGATGGGGCCGGATGGGATCCACCCAAGGGTACTGAGGGAACTGGCAGAGGAGCTGGCCAAGCCACTGTCCATCATTTATCAGCAGTCCTGGCTATCGGGGGAGGTCCCAGTTGACTGGCGGCTAGCAAATGTGACGCCCATCTACAAGAAGGGCTGGAAGGGCAGACCCGGGAAACTACAGGCCTGTCAGTTTGACCTGAGTGCCAGGGAAGCTCATGGAGCAGATCCTCCTGAGAGTCATCACGCAGCACTTGCAGGGCAAGCAGGCGATCAGGCCCACTCAGCATGGGTTTATGAAAGGCAGGTCCTGCTTGACGAACCTGATCTCCTTCTATGACAAAGTGACACGCTGGGTGGACGAGGGAAAGGCTGTGGATGTGGTCTACCTTGACTTCAGCAAGGCTTTTGACACCGTCTCCCACAGCATTCTCCTCAAGAAACTGGCTGCTCTTGGCTTGGAGTGGCGCACACTTCGCTGGGTTAGAAACTGGCTGGATAGCCAGGCCCAAAGAGTCGTGGTGAATGGAGTCAAGTCCAGTTGGAGGCCAGTCACTAGTGACGTCCCCCAGGGCACGGTGCTGGGGCCGGTCCTCTTTAATATCTTCATCGATGATCTGGACGAGGCATTGAGTGCACCCTCAGTAAGTTTGCAGATGACACCAAGTTAGGTGCGTGTGTTGATCTGCTTGATGGTAGGAAGGCTCTGCAGGGGGATCTGGATAGGCTGCAGCGATGGGCTGAGGTCAACTGCATGAAGTTCAACAAGGCCAAGTGCCGGGTCCTGCACCTGGGGCGCTTATTGCAGAGCTACAGGCTGGGAGACGAGTGGTTGGAGAGCTGCCAGGCAGAGAAGGACCTGGGAGTGATGGTGGATAGTCAGCTGAATATGAGCCAGCAGTGTGCTCAGGTGGCCAAGGAGGCCAACGGCATCCTGGCTTGTATCAGGAACAGTGTGGCCAGCAGGGCTAGGGAGGTGATCGTCCCCCTGTACTCGGCTCTGGTGAGGCCGCACCTCGAGTACTGTGTTCAGTTTTGGGCCCCTCGCTACAAGAAGGACATTGAGGTGCTTGAGCGGGTGCAGAGAAGGGCGACGAAGCTGGTGAGGGGCCTGGAGAACAAGTCCTACGAGGAGCGGCTGAGGGAGCTGGGCTTGTTCAGCCTGGAGAAAAGGAGGCTCAGGGGCGACCTTATCGCTCTATACAGGTACCTCAAGGGAGGCTGTAGCGAGGTGGGGGTTGGCCTGTTCTCCCACGTGCCTGGTGACAGGACGAGGGGGAATGGGCTAAAGTTGAGCCAGGGGAGTTTTAGGTTAGATGTTAGGAAGAACTTCTTCACTGAAAGGGTTGTGAGGCGTTGGAACAGGCTGCCCAGGGAAGTGGTGGAGTCACCATCCCTGGAAGTCTTCAAAAGACGCTTAGACGTAGAGCTTAGAGATATGGTTTAGTGGGGACTGCTAGCGTTAGGTCAGAGGTTGGACTCGATGATCTTGAGGTCTCTTCCAACCTAGAAATTCTGTGATTCTGTGATTCTGTGATATTATTATTTTTATATTATATATACTATATTATTATATTATATATTATTATATATATATTATATATAATAGATATTATACATATTATTATATTATATGTATATTATATATAATATATATTATACATATTATATATATTATATATTTAATATATTATATATATAATATATTAATATATATTAATTATTATTAATATATATATTTATATATATATATTTTTATATATATATTAAACAACAACAAAAATAGTTTATTTTGGCCTTCAAAACATCTGTGAAAGTGGAGTATGTGTAACACCTACAAATATGGTTTGCAGTTACAAATATGTAGGCGTATGCAGGGTGGGTCACATGTCATACATTTGGTCTTACTCTGTGCATAAGAGATTCTTCACAAATTCTTCTGCATTGTTGATTCGTGATTTGCCAGGAAACTAACCCTTTTAAATGAGGGAATAACGCCTCCCCATACACCAAGTACATTTCAAAAAAATGAAGTCTTTTGGAAGTTGGTTAAAAACAAACTAACAAACAAACAAAACAGTTCTTGCATTGAAAAGTGGATAAAATAATGAATGAATGGTGGGTGCCAGTATTAGTATTCCAATGTGGCTAAATATACTCCAAGTCTAAGTTAGTTACCTGAGGCGAATCAAAAGGGAAAACTCTAACAGGCGACTCATTTTGTCTTGAAATAGATATCTGAGAGAGCCGAGTCATTGTTTGGAGTAGTTTATTTCTCTCATGTGTAACAAGTGATGTTTAGATTTAGACAACTTCTGATCAACTCAAGTGTGATCTTAATTATATCGACGTACTGGCAGACACTGAGGAAAATTAAAGCTTTAGAATGAGTATCTTTATCTAGTTTTAGCAACGTTGAAGTAACACTTACGAGTGAAACTACCTGTATGTTTCTGTTTTCTTTGTGTGGGGACGGGCTGGCACAAGGTTGACTTCTTTCCAACTTGTCTTTGAAATTGTCTTAGTGAAACTGAAAAGAAACACATTGATTTTTGGTGCCAAAGTCCTTAGAGGTACTACCGGATGATGAGCTGTGCTTGTCTTTTTTTAGATGAAGACTGTGAATATAAATTCATGGCTTGTTGAAGACCATTTTGATACCAGTGTCAAGATGAGTACCTACCTCGTGGCCTTTATTGTTTCCGATTTCAAGTCCATCAGCAAAATATCCAGCCATGGAGTTAATGTAACTATTCTGATTTTCTAAGAGCTTATTTTATAACAAAATCTATATGGAAACATATAGTGTACTTTCAAGCTAAATTGTTGGATTTATACATTGTGAAGTTTTACATGAACGAGAGGAGAGAAAAACGTTGGCTTTGTAATTGGATTATTAGTTTGCATTAAGACTAATTTTACTAATTCCAAAAGTTTTTGGTAATATGCTTTCTTTTTATATACTTACATGCATTGGTAATGTTGTTTCAATAAGACTGTTTGATTAAAAGGAAATTAAATATAGTTTTATTGGAGAATCAGGAATAAAACAGAACAGTGGTAGTTACACAGCTCTGTCTTGGTAGGGGATGGAAGGTATAGATGTCCTTTTACAGGCATAGTGGTTCTGGAGGATAAAGTAAAATTCTCATTTCTAATTTTGAACATATCTGTATCTGGATTTTTTAAAAGTAACTTTTGTATGAAAGCTGTTAGGTATGTGCTCTACTTTCACTTTTCATGACCACTCACGTACCTATGTTAAAGAACAAATTCTGTAAACTTTTGATGCTGGCATTTAAATACTGCCTGCTTGTTTACTGTAGATTTCTGTATACACGGTACCAGAGAAGATCCACCAAGCTGATTATGCCCTGGATGCGGCAGTAAAACTTTTAGACTTTTATGAGGATTACTTCAGCATTTCATATCCCTTACCTAAACAAGGTAAGTGTTACCTAATTTAATGTATTCAAGAATAGCATTAAGAATAGAGAGTAAAATTGCATAAAATCAATGAGTTAGGTAAGACTGGGACAATTTTGGCTCCCATGTTTTTAAACTGTCTGCTTCATGTAACTTAAGAGTATGTAGAAAAGCTTCACTGAGAACGGAAAATCCTTCTATAGAGAACTTTTTAAAGGTATGTTTTTGCTGTTACATTTAGGAGAAGCCTTAAAGAAGGTGTGATGTGGGAGCTGTTGTGAAGTGGGATGAGCAGGTGACTGGGTTCTTTACTGGGTCAAACAATCCTAGCAGTTTATTAATGCTTCCCTCCCCCCCTCCTCCTTCCTCCCCCCTCCACCAGATTTAGCAGCTATTCCTGATTTCCAGTCTGGTGCTATGGAAAACTGGGGATTGACCACATATCGGGAATCCGCATTGTTGTATGACCCTGATAAATCCTCAGCATCTTCTAGACTTTGGATTACTATGGTAATAGCCCATGAACTGGCTCATCAGGTGAGATTTAGGAGCAACAATAAAGGATCAGAAGGGACCCACAAAGTGGTCACAGCTGTGTGGATGGAGAGATATTTGAGAATATAGACTGAAAAGAGCTGTTTCGGTTTGAGGGTGTCCATCCCTGAATCACGCGACTGTTCCCAATAAAGTCTCGTTGGGCTTCATAGACATGCAGGGCTGTAACCCAAATCTGTATAGTTCAGTAGCTGTAGTGCTCTGGGGACTTTGCACCATTGCTAACCCTTGAAATTAATTGCAAGCCATGAATATAGGTAAAAAAGTTAGGAATTGTTACAGGTTTATGCGTGGCTCTCCTATCAAACCTGGTTTATGTATAAAGTTTCATGGAATTGTAATGGAAACCCATGCTGTGGAGTATTACCATTAAAATAAGAAATGAAATAGAAAGAGGCCAGAGTAAGCTGCATTACTACAAAAATGTGCCTTAAATGTCAGTGCCATGCTATAAATTCAATTTCATATCAGTCAGTAGCAGCTTTTGTGAAAAACTGTGTATTTAAATTAAAAGTGTTGTTGCTGTTGTTTCAGTGGTTTGGCAACCTAGTTACCATGGAGTGGTGGAATGACCTGTGGTTAAATGAAGGGTTTGCAAAATTCATGGAGTTTGTGTCGGTCAACATTACCCATCTAGAACTGAAAGTTGTAAGCAGCATTTACTGTATTTTTATTTTATATTTGCATTCTAAGTCCACTAATTTGTAAGGGTGAAGGCCAAGCATGTTTGTGCTGTGAAATAGTTTTTGCTTTCCCTTTGAAAGAACTGTCTGATCTTAACTCGAAGGGTAAGAATATTGATTTTATTGTATCTGATTATTTCAAAAACTGGTGATGGAAGTTAATGATTGCAATCAAAGTATATTCTCTTTTCAAAAGCTATTTAGACTTCGGAAAGTATAAAGGCATTGCTAGTTAGTCAAGGGAGGTGATTGTCCCGCTCTACTCTGCGCTGGGGTGGCCTCACCTCGAGCACTGTGTGCAGTTCTGGGCACCGCAGTACAAAAAGGATGCCAAACTGTTGGAAAGTGTCCAGAGGTGGGCTACAAAGATGGCGAAGGGCCTAGAGGGGAAGACGTATGAGGAGAGGCTGAGGGCACTGGGCCTGTTCAGCCTGGAGAAGAGGAGGCTGAGGGGGGACCTCATTGCGGTCTACAGCTTCCTCACGAGGGGGAGTGCAGAGGCAGGCACCGACCTATTCTCTGTAATCACCAGTGATAGGACCTGCAGAAATGGTGTCAAGCTGTGGCAGGAGAGGTTCAGGCTCGACAACAGGAAGAGGTTCTTCAGCGAGAGGGTAGTCGCACACCTGAACAGGCTTCCCAGGGAAGTAGTCACAGCACCAAGCCTGTCGGAGTTGAAGAAGCGATTGGACTGTGCTCTTAGTCATGTGGTCTGACTTTTTGGGTAGACCTGTGCGGTGCCAGGAGTTGGACTTGATGATCCTTATGGGTCCCTTTGCCTCTCTATATTCTATCCCTTCCCTTCCCTTCCCTTCCCTTCCCTTCCCTTCCCTTCCCTTCCCTTCCCTTCCCTTCCCTTCCCTTCCCTTCCCTTCCCTTCCCTTCCCTTCCCTTCCCTTCCCTTCCCTTCCCTTCCCTTCCCTTCCCTTCCCTTCCCTTCCCTTCCCTTCCCTTCCCTTCCCTTCCCTTCCCTTCCCTTCCCTTCCCTTCCCTTCCCTTCCCTTCCCTTCCCTTCCCTTCCCTTCCCTTCCCTTCCCTTCCCTTCCCTTCCCTTCCCTTCCCTTCCCTTCCCTTCCCTTCCCTTCCCTTCCCTTCCCTTCCCTTCCCTTCCCTTCCCTTCCCTTCCCTTCCCTTCCCTATAAAGCTCTGGAATGAAACCAAAGATATGTTTGGCTTTCCTTATGGGATTTCAACATCATGTAGAATGGACTGAAATATGAACTAATAGGAATTCAGTAGTCACTAAGCAAAATTTGGTAGTAAGAATCATTTTTGTCTCCTATTAGGAAGATTATTTCTTATCAAACTCTTTTGATGCCATGGAAGTGGATGCATTAAATTCATCACATCCTGTGTCTACTCCTGTGGAAGATCCAGCTCAAATTTTAGAAATGTTTGATGATGTTTCTTATGTGAAGGTAAAATCTGTAACTGATTTCATTCTCAGTTGTACTGATTGTACTATACGTCTGCATTGTACTGATTTCAGTCAGTCCTTTCTACAAAACATCCCTGAACCGTGGTGTTAATATACTTTTTAATGTTGTTTTGATCTTTATATTCTATCTCAATCCTAGTCCAAAACTCCTGCATGTAGTTCAAATTGTGGTTTCCTGTTCCATCTATAAAAAGAGGAGGCTTTTTCCCCTTCTTATCTGTTGTGTATCAATTTAAACATTAAAACATTATTTTAGGTGCTTAAACCAACCAGCGTTTTTCATTGGAGCCTGCTCTATATAGTAATTGAAAAAATAATAGCATATTTTACTCAATCCAAAATATATTTAAGGAAATAAGGAAAGCCAAATTACCGTTTAAATATATATAAAACCCAATTATTTCTCATCAGACAGACATACAAATTTGAACTGCTGTTTAGGTTAGCCTGCTGAAAATTTTCTGAAAGAAGCATCTTGCTGTCTAGGGAGTGGTTTTGTAAACATTTTGTCACACTTTTTTTCAGGGATCCTGTATGTTAAATATGTTGAAGGACTACCTGACTGATGATGTTTTTAAAGCTGGACTTGTGCAGTACCTGCAGAAGTACAGCTATCAAAACGCAAAGAATGAAGATTTGTGGAACAGTATGACAAATGCAAGTATTTCTTATTCTCTTTTTTTTTTTTTTTAATTTTTTTTTTTTCCCCAAATTTCATAGCTTTTTGTGAATAGTGTGTTTTTGTAGTATATTAATGAGGCCTGTGACTAATACTTATGGTAATGATATCAAAAACAGATGACCAACACTTTCTTCTACAGATTTGTCCCACAGCAGGTACTGATAAAAGTGAACAACAAGGTGATGGCTTTTGCAGAAGGAACCAACAGTCATCTTCAAATGCAGTAAGCATCTAGTTTTTTACTCATCAGTATTTGAGAGTTTGGTATTTATCTGAGTCCTCTCATGTTACTATACTGTGCTGTGGCATCGGTATGTGTACAGACAGAAATCCTACCTCTGTGCCTAGGGCTGACCGGAAAACAGCACTATTTAAAGAGATGTCACTAACTATGTAAAAGTGTCCCGAAAAAGAACAGCCAGAGTTGTCATTGATATCCCATGTTCCAATGTAAACTTAACTATGCCGAGGTTACAAATTTACAGCAGTTTTTATGAAGTTCTTAGCTACTAAATTCATTGTCTATGCACTCCATCTTCCTCCTCTTCTTACGTATCCAAGCTTGTCAATGATTTTTATTGCAACTTTTTCACCGGTAAGAAGACGTCGTCCAAGCTTTACCTTCGCAAACCCACCTAAAATTGAAAACACGGACATTTAAGCGCGGCGCCCAACGGGAGGGAGGGAGGGAAGGAGGGAGGGAGGGAGGCGCAGCGGGGCGGCCATGTTGGGAGGGTCGGCGCTGCTGCTCTGCACCCTGCGGGGTCTGGGGGAGGGTGGGGAAGGAGGCACATGGTGATGCGCAAGGCCAGGGGGCCTGAGGAGATGGATCTGTGGGTCCTGAGCGAGTGGGCAGGCATTGCCCATCACCAGGCTGGGCAACCAGATCCAGTGGGTGGCACCCCTGGCCATGGCAGGGGGAGTGGAACTAGGTGGTCTTTGAGGCCCCTTCCAACCTGAGCCACTCGACATTTCTATGAGTGTAGGATTCCGTGATTCTATGAAGAAGACCAAGACACTGTCTGTGGCAGGGTCACAACTCTTTATTTGGATGACAACCACATTTGCCCTGCTAAAGGCGCGGGGGCCTCTTGCAGGGCTGGGGAGAGTCCGGGTCGCTGTCGGCTCTCCTCTTCGGGGGGCGCCGCGGCCCCCCAGGTGAGCTGTCCCTGCCCTGGCCAGGAGGAGAGGGCCCATGGCTTGTGCCCGGCACCGCAGCCTGTTCTGCTTCCTCCTCTTCAGGCTCTGAGAAGAGCTCCTCCTGCTCCTCAGGGATGGGTGCAGCGCGCGGGTGGCCAGGACCCCCAGGCAGGGCGGCACTGGAGGTGCTGGGCAGCTCCTCGATGTCCGAATCCTCCGCGCTGCTGGAGGAGAGCAGGCTGGTGACAGGAGTGTCCCGGGGGGAGGCAGCAGGGCTGGGGGTGGGCTCCAGGCTGTCTTCGGGCTCCCAGGTGTCTTGGGAGCCCTCGAGGTCCACCTCAGGGCCGTTGTACACGTAGAGCTGGCTGGCAGGACGCGGTTCCAGGAAGCCCAGCTCCTCGAGGTACTCCTCGCTGCACGTCTCCTCCATGATGGAGATGAGCCGCTGCACAAAGCTCACCGTGTGGCCCTGCAGCAACGGCTGCAGCTCCTGCACCAAGGCATGCTCATCGAGCCCACAGCGGCACAGCCAAGCGACGATGTTGGCCTCCAGCATGTCCTGGTCCCACCAGGCAGCGTCGAACAGCTCCCTGGCTTGCTGGCGCACCCAGGAGCGCAGCGGACCCAGGACTTCTAGGTGCTCCCTGAAGAGGTCTGCCCATTCCTCGGGCGGGAGGCCTCTCACGGCAGGCTGGGGCATGGGCTCTGCAGCCCCCTGCTCGTCCTGGGGGCTGTCGTCTTGCGCCTCTGCATCGGGGGCCACCTGCACCTCCAGGAAGTCGTCTTCCGCCCAGATGGAGTAGCGGATGGAGGTGATGTGCTGCCTGCAGAGGGGGCAGGTGCTGCTTCTCTTGGCCCAGCGCATGATGCACCCGAAGCAGAAGTGGTGCACACAGGGGAGGACGTAGCTGGGCTCCTTGGGGACCCCCTGGCACACAGGGCAAGTGATGTCCTGGGCCTCACTTGCCATGGTGTCGGCTCGCTGCAGCGGGCTGGGGAGAGCTGCAGATGGGGAGCTGCTTCCCCTGGCTGGCACCGCTGCGACAGCTGATGTGCGCTGCAAGAAGGAGAGAGGTCAGGGTCAGTGGCTGAGCCAGGGCAGGCAGCGGCCGTGCCCCGGCCCCTCAGCAGGACAAAACCCCAAGCCGAGCCCCGGGGCACGTGTCCCCGCACAGCTCACCTGCACTGCTGCGAGCACTCCCTCCACAGCCCCGGCTGCCTGAGCCAGGCAGGGCCGGGGAAACGCAGGCACTGGCTGCGGGGACGGGCACCGAGAGCAGTTGCCGACGGCCCCACAGCACAGCTCCAACAAATCTCCCAAGAGATCCTTGCTCGGCACTCCAAGCCTCGCACACACGCTCAGCGGGAGTCCAGGCACGAGCCAGGCTGGGCCAGGCTCTGCCGGCGCCCCAAGATAAGCAGCGAGGGCCGTGAGGTCACAGCCCATTGCTGGCTGACCTCACAGCCCATCGCTGGGTGACCTCAGAGCCCAGCGCTCTGGGTGACCCCCAAAAACCAAAGCACGTGTCTGAAAGCACTTGCCAGACATTTGGTGAACCCCGGCAGCTTGGCTGCCATGACCACTTCACTGGGAGGCCTGTTTCAGTGGCCAAGCCCCGTGTTGGTGTACAATCTTCTCCTCGCCTGCAGCCAGACCCTCCACTGTCCCATCTCCTTGCCATTCCCTCGAGTTTTGTCAGTGGCCCCAGAGAGCAGAGCTCAGCGCCAGCCCCTCTGCTGCCCTGCTGAGGAAGCTGCTGGCCGCCATGAGGCCTCCCCTCAGTCTCGTGCAGGCTGAGCAAACACGCGGACCTCACGTGCTCCTCATCCATCTTACTCTCCCGATCCTTCACCACTTCGAAGCCCTCCTTTGGACACTCTCCAATAACCTGATGTCCTTCTGTTAGTGTGCTGCCCAAAAGTGCACCCAGGACAGGACTCGAGGCGCTGCTGAAAGAGCGCAGAGCAGAGCACAGCAATCCCTGCCCCCGCCCAGCTGGCGATGCCGTGCTGGAGGCAGCCCAGGATGCTCTTGCCCCTCCTGGCTGCCAGGGCCCCTGCTTGAATCCCGTTCAACTTGCCATCGACCAAAACGCCCAGATCCCTCTCTGCAGGGCTGCACTCCAGCCTCTCGTCCCCCCGACTCCATACAGCCAGGGTTGCCCCTTGCCAGGCGTGGAATCCCTCACTCGCTCTTGCTAAACCTCATATGCTTGGGGATTGCCCAGCTCTCTGCTTTGTCAAGGTCTCTCTGCAAAGCCTTCCTCCCCTCGATGGAGTCAGCCACTCCTTCCTGTTTAGCATCATGCCTAAACGGACTCCATATGTCCTCAAGTCCTAGGGGGGCTCCCGTGGGGAAGGGGGCTGTTCCTCCTCAACAACCACTACATGTTTTGATGCCCTGCTTCCCAGGACATGGCTGAACATGGCTCGTTGATGGGAAGTAGAGAATATTTCCTTTTCCTTCTCTCTGCGCTTCCCCGCGGACTTATTGTTTCTTTTGTTTCTTTTTCTCCCCATTCCCCTGCCCTTTAATTCAACCATTCTCATCTCCAGCCTCTTTGTGCTGTATTTTCTCCCCCAATTTAATAATAGCCACTCTTCTGGGTTCGCAATAAGTGAACTAATTTTAATTCCTACCTCGCTTTTTTAATTATTTTAAAACAGCATCAGCAAGGTCTGTGCGACACCAGAACACCCTTATATAACACCCAAAGAATTGCCATCTCCCTTTGGTGATTTGTACCACCGTGCCTGCTGTTTGTCATCATCGCACCATGCCCTGCTGAGATAG